>NW_017617301.1:0-355000 GCF_001879475.1 Ipomoea nil | reverse complement strand
ATATTAAATATATATACTAATATTGTTTGAGGAGATTCCGACATTAGGATTTGTGGTTAAGTTCTATTAAGACTTTAATATTAGAATTAGATTAATGGTGTAGTTATAATTCTATATTAGACTTTAATATTAGAATTAGACTAACGGTGAATTAACGGAAAAGTTAAATGGATAATCATATAATTAAGGATAAATTAGAAAATCTTAAAAGAAAAAAATTAAAACCTGAACAATATGAACCATTCATTTGATTTAATAATTTGGCGGTCATTTTTTCTACCCAATGTTAATAATTAAATAAATTCGCTGGTCAAATCTGCTAGTATAATCCGCTAACGCTAACCACTAACTGCTGATTGTCAAACAAGGACATTGCGAGGTAGTTCTCACTTCAATTTGTTGTATGATTTGAATACTCTCTTTGTCACAAAATCTCTCAAGTAGTTAATATGGTTCGCTTTATTAATTATATTTTTTTTTAATTTTTTCATGGTATTAATAAAATACTTGGTAAATAAATATATAGCATTATTTGGTATTATAACTTTGATATTTAATTAGAAAAATAGTGCACAAAAAAGATAATAGATAATGTAGTGAATATAATCAATTGATGAATTTGAATGTAAAAATTTTTATATTTGAGAAAAATAAAGACAATATAACTAATGAAAAATTAATTTATTGATAATTAATAATTTTTTTTTCACTGAATAAAGACATTGTAAGGACAATGTAGCGAATATAATCAATTAATAAATTTGAATATAAAGAATTTTTATATTGAAGAAAAATAAAGACAATATAACTAATAAAATTATTTCTCTTATTTAATTTATTGATAATGAATAATTTTTTTTTTGAATAAAGGCATTGTGGACACATAATTCTAAATTAAAGAAATGCATATGTATTATTTTTTGTTGTAACTACTAAATTATTATTTATATAATTTAATAAGAGTAAAATAGAGTACTAATTATGCCAACTTTGACTGGGATGAGGTTCGAACCTAAGACTTTTTTTTTTTTTTTTTTTTTTTTATTGAAATCAATGAGTAAGTTAACGGTGAACTAACGGCTATTCTTAAAATTTTAACGGAATTAGTAACGGTGTGTCGGTATTTTCGGAAATTTTAGTGTAAAATTTAAATCTGATCAATCTTTTAATCAATCTGAGCCATTCATTTGATTAAAATCTGTGACCGTCATTTTTTCTACCCATTATAGGCCTAACTCTCTTGGGCTCTTATTAGTATAGTAGATAGAAATAATAAATTAATTATTATTAAAAATTTATAAAACAATAATTACAAACATATGGAAAGCTAAAAATCTTTTTTGACTAGGAACAAAAAATTAAAATATTTCAAAACGCAATAAAAAATGCAAAAAGATATGAAACATAATTATTTAGATAAAATAGTTTGAACATAAAGCATATTATAAATCACACATCTTCTATATTATTTATATGATTTTTATAAATACTTTTTTTTATACAAATACTTTTTCTTTTAAATAGATAAATTTTAAACTTTTTAAAGAGTAATTTGAATACATATAATGACACATGATAGAAGCTTCTATATTAGATTGATTAGATATTCATAAAAAGGCACGGAGTAAATTATCTTTTAATTTTTTTTATAATTTAATCTCAAAATATATCATATAACCCCATCCGTCCTATTTTTACATGTTTTGTTTGGTTAACATGAGTTGATTGAAGTTTTTTTAATTCAATTTTTCATAATATTTTTAGTATAAGTATATAAAAATTTATAAATTTAGAAATTGCATTAAAAATTAATATAAAAATTTATATATTTAATATAAAAAATTTTCATAATATGTTTAATATAAATATATGAAAATTTATTTATTTAAAAACTACATTAAAAATACTATTCCGTATTAAACACAAAAATTCAATAAAATAAATTTTTAAAATATAAGCAAAGAAGTAAAGTTGAAGAATTCTAAATTGTGAAGGGAAGGATTGGATCACGGGCCTTTGATTAAAAATGATTGAAATTCAAGAATCTTACCAACCTAGCTAATTCACTTTACTATATAAAATATGTATATAAATTACTATTACTCAATACATATATACTATATATATAAGAGATAGGATGGGGCCCTCCTCCAAGCATGGGCCCTGGGCAAGGGCCCAGCCTGCCCTTGCCCCAGGGCCGGCCCTGATTCCTGCGAATAATCATAAACTTTAGTGTTGAATAGTTCTTATGGAATATGCAAGCACCCTCTCCTTGCACCTTCTAGAGGGTTGACAATACATCTTAAGTGTCCAGATATTATTTGCTTTATTTTTCGAGTAGTACTACACATTCAATCCTTACTCCACTTTTTACTCCCGGCTTACATAGCATGTTCTTATTCATCCAGAAAATAAAGTGGCCTACAACTTTTATTAGTATCTTTCTCTTCTATCAATATAATCAAGACATGTGACGGGAGCCCACACACACAGTTTAATTAGTTCCTGAGTCAAAGTGTTAGATTGTGGACACGGACAAGGGATCGAACCCTGACAACCACAATGGGTGGGTTAAACATTGGTCCTCCCCTCCACTATCTTGACAGCCGCAACATAGGAATTACATTCAATGTGGTGTGCTCCTCACCAGGTCCCTCCCATCCACTATCCTATCACGCCCGCTAGATGTAGGGCTTGGGGGTGAGGAAATTGGAAAAATGGGAGTCCATATATCATTTTTCAATGTTGAAAATGGGATTCACAAGCATTCAACCAAAGCTTGAGGAACACAAACCCCTGCCAATTCATTGGGGGCATTGAAAGAGCTTTAGCCCTGGGGCATTGAATGGGAACCTCTTGAAATCAACTATTTGATATCAACGACTCGGAAATTAACCCCTTGGTTGTTAATCTCTCAATCCCGGAACTGAGTGCTTTTCGGTTCCAACCGTACGTAAAATTCATATTTCTCAATTGAATTTCTACCAAACTAAAATAATATTTATAACTCTACAACTTTAAATATTATTTAAGCTTACATGGTAGTCCATCTGAAATATTAATCTCCATTACTATATAAATTTCCTAACATTTCTCATCCATTTATATAGTAAAGATTAATACTGTACCAAAATAAATCCAAAACTCATGCATAAATGAAAGTGTCTTACAAATTGAACTTTCACATAGTATTATATGTGTTACATTAATTCGGATTGTAGTGATGGACAAACCTTGAATCACGCAGTCTCTTTGAAGAAATGTAGATATAACACACACAAGTTTTACAGTCATTATAACTCATTGTAACTTGACACTATTATGACCTTGTGTCCGTATCCATTAATGAGCACGTACCAAGTAAAGCCCAAACTTGTTTGAAGTGGCCACACTTCATGCTCACAGAGGCTAATCTTTTATCTCATGCATTGCATCTTGCATTTTTTCAAAAGATCAGTTAAGAGTAAACACTCATCCCTACTTCAATGCAGAACCGGGCATCAACGTTTCTTGGGATACAATTTTTAATTTAAACTTTTAATACTTGCAATCACAAATTAAAATGAAGTACTCATCTACATTGAACTCAAGGTCTAACGTACTAACTTAGACGTGAGTAGAGATTTCCTTCAATTGTAATTAAATAATTAGGCTTTCCGTATCCCTTATGATGTCTTTAAAACCATGTCCCTTGCCAAGGCTTTTGTAAATGGATCTGTAAATTAAGTCGAGACCGGACAAAGTCTAGTGCTACACATCATTACTTAGGAGCTCCCGCACATAACTATGTCTCATGCATGTGTCTTGACTTGCCATTATAAACATTATTATATGATTTGGCCAGTGTAGTAGCACTGTCACAATGTACCAAAACTGGTGACATCGGTTTTGGCCAACCCCGGATCTCAATAATTAAATTCCTTAGCCAATCAACTTCTTTGCATGCCGAAGCCAATACAACAAATTCAGATGCCATAGATGAATCTGAAATGTAACTTTGGGTTTTAGAAGCCCAGGAAATAGCAAACCCTCCAAGCAGAAAAACTCATCCACTAGTTGAGGAATAATCTTCTTGATTAGATATCCAACTGGCAGCAGAACGCGATAGAATTTTAATGTTCTATCAATGAACTTGTGAAAATAAAATATTTGATTGATTATACCGGGACCCACGCACTTTACAGGCCCTAGTCAATAAATATTTATTTTCCTGTAAATTCTAAAAAGTATTTTCAATCACCATGTAAAAATAATTAACAGTAAGTGATTCCTTAAAATAAAAAATTAAACGTCCTCCATTTGGAATACCATCCACTTTGGAGAATAATCATATACTGATAAACATCCTCTATTCTTGAATATACATTCACTTTGGAGAATAAACTTATACTGATAAACCTTCGCCATTCAAAAATATCCATTCACTTTGGAGAATAAACTTATACTGATAAACCTCATCCATTTAGAAATATCCATTCACTTTGGAGAAGAAACCAATTTTTATTTTAAGTTTTTACTTTTCATGTTTCTCCTGAACTGAAGAAGCATAACTTAAATCATAACCCGTGATTTAAATTTAAACTTTCTTTTCACTGGCCAATTTCCATACTAGATAAACTAGTAAACTTTTTTATTTTCAATATTTTAACACATTCTCAATATGAGAAATTTAGTGTTAAAGACATTTATAAATTTTATGAATTTCATTTAACATACCTCATACATAAAACTTTCTGCATTTCTTCATCAGAACTATAACAAAATATTTCCTAAGGCTTTCTGGCTTTATCAGAAACATAACGGAATATTTCAAAGGCTTTCTAGCTTAATTTGAAATATAACAAAATATTTAAGAATTTTACAAGGATGAAATTTTCTATGTGCTAAAATAACCATTAATTCACGCAGGACATTATAAAATATTTCCACTACTCTGTAACCCTGCAGAAGACAACAGATAAATTAATATCACCAAATTAATTCAAATTTGGCAGTTTTACAGCACAACTCAAGATCCAACATATTAGATATATATCTTGTATACTATGCATGCAACCGAGACAAAGTCACAATATAAAAATATTTATACACATGCATAAACAGATTCTTGTATTTATCAGGCTATGCAAAACTGAAAAGAATCTCATGCATATATTCTAGACATGATCTAGAACTTAGCCAGTAAATAAAGTAAAAGTTACATTCATGCCGAGGCCGAGACAAATAAAAATATTGTATACTGATCACATCCTGTAACTTGTATCTGCTTAATAATCTATATATTCCGGCCTTTGATGCGATAAAACCAGACACCCCACCGTGGAGGGAACATATCTTATAATTCCAAATAAATCATGCGAATAGAATGATTTCTTTATACATAAAAGGGTGAATCAACGATTTGGTCCCTCACTTATTCGCGACTTGTCAATGTTGCCCCTGAATCACGTATTCATCGATTTAGTCCCCGAAAATAATTGTTTTTCGTCAAATCAGTCCCTATGGCCGTATTCCGTCAAGTCTCAGGCGAAAGCTCCGATTTGCCCTGGGCATTTTGGTCTTTTCACGCCTTCTTCTTCATTAACTCTGACCAAACTTCGCTGGAGAAGCTCAAGCTCGCCAGAGGGAGCTCCATCTCTTCCGCCGACGTCAGCTGCACCTCCGATGGCTTGCCTAATTAACACCCATGGTGTTATGAATCAAATCCAATGGTAAACAAGGAGAATTCTTCCATTCCTTAGCATGCAATTTGAGAATCTCAGCAAACAACCCTTTTCTGCCGTATCTCTCCATCTTAGCTCTCTCTCTCGTTCCTCTCCTCCGACGGCGAGCGCTGGCGATCCCCCGGCAGATCGCGGCGACAGGCGGTGGCTAGCTCCGTCTCTCTTCTCTCTCGGTAAAAGCTTAGCAACAACCAAACAAATCCCTATCTACCTCTCGTCTCTCCCTTCTTCTCTCGGCTAACTCACGTACGGCTTCAACCACATCCGAGGGCGAGACAAGGTCCATGGACCTACATCTCCCCTCCCTCTCTCTGGTGGAATCACGAAGAGGCGGAAGCAGCAGATCGGAGCAGCGACCTCCGCCCCTCTTTCTTTTCCAGCGAAGCAAATAGATCGACGGCGGCGTGGCAAGCTTAGCTTTGTTTTTCCGGCGACCCTTGCTCAAGAAATGGCGGCGGCAACCTCCCCTTTTCCCGACGAGGCAGAGACGGCAGTGGTGGGTCCCTGGCAGTTGATCCCTCCCGACGAAGCAGCAAACCGGCACCACGACTGGATGACTCACCGGAGAGTGACGTTTGGGGTCAATAACTCATCATCGGAGGTGAAGCTGACTTCGGCGACGATGGAATGAAGAAAAAGGCGTGAAAAGACCAAAATGCCCAGGGCAAATCGGAGCTCTCGCCTGAGACTTGACGGAATACGGCCATATGGACTGATTTGACGAAAAACAATTATTTTCGGGGACTAAATCGATGAATATGTGATTCAGGGGCAACATTGACAAGTCGCGAATAAGTGAGGGACCAAATCGTTGATTCACCCTACATAAAATGATTCTACACATCTCACTAATCATCTTGGCATAACTTGATGCGCCCATGATTTCGAGTGAAGAAGAAAAGAAACTGCACAACATGCATTTAAAATCCATATATACAATACATGTCACTACCCCATGCAAAAATGCGCATGAAAATCTTCTTGTACATTAAACATGACAGACCCAAAAGTGATTTATGTCATCCTCTCATAAGCAAATTCAAACATGTTACTTTTTTGGGATGTTACTGACTCTGATCTTTTACAATGTATATAGTATTTGTTCACAAAGAGCCAATAACGCCTCCACTGAGGCTCAAACTCGCAACCTCCCATATAAGAGTCCAACCCGGGTGCCATTAAATCACAAGGTCTTGGCTTATTAAACGTTATTTAATATTTATGAAATGAGGAAAGAGGAAAATCTCTTGGATTAACCTTTCATAAGATTTTGAGAAAAGTGAAGAATCTCCAAGATTTACTTTACAAATGGTTAAATGTAAAATAAGAACGAAGAGTTTAAACCACGAAGTGATATAACTCGGTTGTTTGCCGTAAAAGCACTCTTCGAGAGAGTTATTATTCGTAAGTATGAATGACATACATGGGTTATGTCGATGACTCTTTGATATTATGCGCAAGCTCAAGCACAAAATTTGGATATACATATTTATTATATTCTAATTACGTGGATGCATGCATAACATGCATAAAATTATATATATATATATATATATATATATATATATATATATATATATAGATTTTCCATGTCATAAATTATCCGTGTATTAGTTTGGAAGTCGGTGTCATTAACCACCATGTAATTTCTCGGTAACTTCTCTTGAGAGTTTGAATATATAGATGTTTGAGTTAATATTAGTCAAGGTCTTTCAAGTATAGTGGTTCTGCCAAACTATGGTCCTAAACTTTCAAATCAACCCTCCGTGATCCTCCAAGTTTCGAAATTGACCTGCCATAGTCCTTCCGTTAGTAATCTCCGTTTCAGCTGTGAAATGTAAGGGCATAAACAACTTTTCACTTTTTACTCAGCCAAAACAAATCAGAAATTAAAATTACCCAATCCTAATAACCCTAATCTCTCTCCCGCGAAAACCTCACCTATTATACTGATATTGGCTATCTCGTCGGCGCCACCTTCTGGGGTGCTACGAGCATCCCCATTATGGGATCTTAGACCAAATTTTGAGGAATGTTGAGTTAGGTGGATGAGAGAGGATGAAGTGAGAAAAAATGAGTTGCTTGCAGTAAAATGGAGATTTTATTGGAAATGTGGGTCCCATCCTTTTTTTTTATTTACGCAACTGTACATTGCGCAGAAATAGCGCGCCCAGCAGGCGGGCGCGTTAAACTTTAATTTATTATTATTATTTTTTATTTCTGATTTTATTTTTTTCTTCCTTTTTTCTTTTTCCCTTTTCTCCCATTTTCTCTTTTTTAATTACACATGTAAAACTCACTCAAAATCTTCACACTAGAGGATGCCCGAGTTTTATGTGAGTGCCAAAGCCTCTGAGCCCGGGTCTCAACGGCCGCAAATTTGGTAACCGGGCGAGTGTCATAGGGTTTCTTTATGTTGGGATGGAGAGTGGCATGGTGGTAGTTAGAGACACGGATATTGTCATCAATAGCGTGGTGGCGGGGCTAGGGACTGGCGCGCTTTACAGGGCGGCTGTGGCTGGAATTATCGGCGGCGTGGTTGTTGGCTTGGGAGTCACCGCCAAACAGGCTATGAAATGATATGTTCTCATCTTGTATTTCTGTAATTTTGATGATATGCATATGCTTGAGAAATTGATTATCATATAATTCATTCTTTTAGTTGTGCCACAAAAAAGGTGCAAACCCCTTTTTGGTTAATATATTCAAAATTATTTTTTTGGCTAAGATCCTCTGGTATTCTTAAATTATCCCTACTCTTTATATATTGTGATTCCAGTCAACCTGTGTAGACTCCAAAGAGATGGCAAGCTTGAGATGTGTGAGTGATGTTTCATGTGTGTGAGCTAAATTGTGTTTTCTCTATCTTTTGGGTTTGGTTTTTATTCCCTTATGTACTGTCGATTTTTATTCCCTTTGTGTACCGGCGAGCAGGCCATATATCCTCAGCGGTGATAGGTTTAGCTTCAAATCCAGCTTCGGCCCTCCATTCCCGTTTCTTTGGCTCATGATAGCTAAAGAACAACAAAATCAATGGCGACAAGTGAAGGGGGCGAGGGAGGCACGGAATTGAAATTGAGAAAGATTTGGTAATAACCTGAAAAAGCGGCCGAAATTTGCAGCAAAGCGAGGCGGAGCTCCACTAGATGAGGGATGGAGAGAGATTAGGGTTAAGGTGGGGTAATATTAATTTCAGATCGCGAAATGAATTGTTTTGGGTGAGCAGAACGTGAAAAGTCGTTTATGTCCTTACATTTGACAGTTGAGATGGAGATTAATAACGGAAAGACTACGGCAGGTCAATTTCGAAACTTGGGAGGATCACGGAGGGTTGATTTGGAAGTTTAGGCCTATAGGTGATGGAATCACTATACTCGAGGAACCTTGGCTAGTATTAACTCATATATGTTTATATATTTATTCTTGGAGATGCATGTAAAAGAATATGAGATACAGGATTTTAGAGTGGTCTGAGAGCAATCTGAGAGAGATCTTAGAAAAGTCAGAGAGAGGTCTGAGATGAAAAGTTTTACACAAGTCTGAGAGATGAAAAGTATATTTCTATCATTGCTGCCATTTTTACCCGTGTTATCTACATTACACACTTGAGAATATATCTTTAGATAAAGTTCTCAGTTACACAACTTAATAGTGAAATTCTTGGCAGAGCCGTAATTGCTTGTCAAAGGGAGATTAAAGACTTATAGGAAAACGAGTACACACCTAAAGATGTCAAATTATCCAATTTATGTTCCCTTATTCTTCTGTATTTTTTATTGTATCTCAAAATATATTACAAATTACAAGCAATTTTTCCAACATCAATTACTTTTTGTTTTTGTCCTTTGCATATCGTGTTATTCCACTCTTAATTATAAGTTCAAAATCAGTCAAATTCGATTGAATGAGCAAGTAAATGTAAGGTCCCAACCCAAACAAGACCTCACTCCCATATTCAGTGTATACTGTATGTACGTGGTTTCTCATCTCACATTATTAGAAAGGATTATTAGAAAGAAAATGTCCTTCAAACCAATCTAGAAACATGCAAGCATGATATATACTTGATGGAGAAAATGGACCTAGGTATATAGGTTTTTGTCTATGCTATTTAGTTATAGGAAAAATGGTCAAATTAGCCCCGTAAGTCAAGTGGATAGTGCAATTGGGTCCCCTAAATAAAATAAAATAAAATAAAAAAGCTCCATTCAAATCCTTTAAACCTGTAAAAATATTCAATTAAGTCCAAGTTGACCTATTTAACAGGTTATTCCTTTAAAAATTTGACACGTATCTTTTTAAATAATTAATATATATATATATATATATATATATATATATATATATATATATATATATATATATATATATATATTAGAAATTAAGAAAATAAAAATAAAAACAAAAATAAAAAAAGATTACAGCACCGCCTGTCCTCGCCAGACAGCCGGTGCTGTCCAAGCACAACGGCGATGGGCGTCTGGAACGAGGGCAGCGGCCACATGTCTGGACCTCAAACTTGAGGTCCAGATCTGGAATGAGGGTGGCGGCCACGGCCATGGCCGCCGCCCTCGTTCTAGACGGCCATCGTCGTCGTGCTTGGACAACACCAGGGCGGATAATCGGTGCGGTAATCTTTTTTGTTTTTTTTTTTAATTTTTTTTTTATTTTCTTAATTTTTAATAAATATATTTTTAAAAAAAAAATTAAAAATTATTTAAAAGACACGTATCAAATTTTTGAAGAAAAAAACCTGATAAATAGGTCAATTTGGACTTTATTGAACATTTTTACAAATTTAGAGGATCTGAATGAAGCTTTTTTTAGTTAAGGGACCCAATTGCACTATTCACTTGAATTAGGGGGTCAATTTGACCCATTTTCCTTAGTTATATTGAGACGCAATGTAGTACGAGAAACTGAGATGCTAAGGATCTGACCATAAGATCGAGAAGTTCCATTATTAATGCAATACATATTGTAAGGAATCAATCTCTATATACCCGGAGAAATAATGCTCTATGTATACTTTTTAGTAGCAAGCTGGCATAATGGTAATGTGGCATGCATCGACTACTATAGGCACTCATATTGGTCACAACACATGTAACTTATTGATGTGGTAGCAGATAAAATGATGGTGGATTTGAGTTGTCTAGTAGCGATGATCGGGAAGTTTGCTAATATCAAGATCATATCGGGAAGTTTGCTAATATCAAGATCGGGAAGTCTTCTCATATCAAGACTGGAAAGTTCATTGATATCGAGACTTTCAAACGGAAAACCTATTGATATTGGAGCATAGACATCTGTTGATATCAATAACAAGAAGCCTACTAATAATGAGACTAAAAAATCTACTAATATGGAGATCAAGGGTGGATCCTCAATGGGGCAGTGAAGGTAGTTGCCCCCCACCCCATCCCCTTTATATATATTACTAGTTTTTTACGTGCATTGCGCGATTGGGATAATGCCCAATGTTTTTTTTTTTTTTTTAAATAAGTACTTTAAAGTATATCAAGACAATATTATATTGAAATTGTTCATAATTGAATTGTTGAATTTGCGTATTTAAATAGGTAATTCTAAGTTTACAAATGTAAGACAATATAGTCAAGATTGATTATAATTGTCAATAAAATAATTGTATAGGTATGGTTTAAACCAAATATGGAACAAAAGGGAGAACAAATAAAAATTTGGGCATAAAATATTAAATATATACTAATATTGAAGAGCTAACTACTGATTGCTAAGCAAGGACATTACGAGGTACTTTCCCACTTCAATTTGTTGTATGATTTGAATACTCTTTTTGTCAAATCTCTCAGGTAGTTAATATGATTGGGTTAATTATATATTTTTTTATTTTTTAAAACTATTATTATTATTATTATTATTATTATTATTATTATTATTATTATTATTATTATTATTATTATTATTATTATTATTATTATTATTATTATTATTATTATTATTATTATTATTATATGTATTTCTTTAGGTCATTTTACATGTTAATCTAAACAGCTAATTTTTTTCAAATACGTTTTTACCAACCGTTGATATAATTCGCTGGTCAAATCTGCTAACACTAACTGCTGATTGTCAAACAAGGACATTACAAGATAGTTCTCACTTCAATTTGTTGTGTGATTTGAATACTCGCTTTGTCAACGAATCCCTCAAGTAGTTAATATGATTGACTTTATTAATTATATTTTTTAAAATTTTTTCATGGTATTAATAAAATACTTGGTAAATAAATATATAACATTATTTTATATTATAACTTTGATATTTAATTAATTAAAAAATAGTGTACAAAAAAAAAAAGAAAATAGACAATGTAGTGAATATAATCAATTGATGAATTTGAATGTAAAGAATTTTTACATTGGAGAAAAATAAAGACAATATAACTAATAAAATTATTTCTCTTAATTAATTTATTGATAATGAATAAATTTTTTTAATAAACACATTGTAGGGACAATGTAGCAAATATAATCAATTGATGAATTTGAATGTAAAGCATTTATATATTGGAGAAAAATAAAGACAATATAACTAATGAAATTATTTCTCTTATTTAATTTATTGATACTGAATAATATTTTATGAATAAAGACATTGTAAACACATAATTCTAAATTAAAAAAAAAAATGCATATGTATTATTTTTTGTTGTAGCTACTAAATTATTATTTAATTTAATAAGATAATAAAATAGAGTACTAATTATACCAACTTTGATTGGGATGAGGTTCGAACCTAAGACTGTTCTTATTGAAATCAATGAGTAAGTTAACAGTGAACTAACAGAAATTAACGGAAAAGATAATATTTAACGGAAAAGTTAACGATTAATCATATTCATTAAGGATAAATTAGGAAATTTTAAGAAAAAATTAAAATCTGATCAATCTGAGCCATTCATTTGATTAAAAAATTTGACCGCCATTTTTTCTACCCATTATAGGCCTAACTCTCTTGGGCTCTTATTAGTATATATATATATATATATATATATATATATATATATATATATATATATGGGCTCTTATTAGTATATATATATAGTAGATATATAGGTCCCTTATGTATACAGTATATATATATACATAGTAAACATGTATACCTACTAAATATGCCTAAATTTTAACAAATGTTGAGCTAGCTTAAATGGTAAGTTATATTGTTTTGATCTTAAATGTGAAGAGTTCAAAAAAAAAAAAAAAAAAAAAGCACGGATTTTCTAAATTTGATATTCTAATTGGATTTTTTATTTGTAACATTGTTTCTTTTTTTTTTTTTTCCAATTTTTAAATATTAATAGTGAGACGAGTGATTTATAATATATTTTTCCTTCGAACTATTTTATCTAATTAATTATGTTTCATATTTTGTTTTAAATATTTTCTTTATCGCGCATTTTAATATATTTTGGTTTTTCATGCATAGTCAATAATATTTATGGCTCAATCCAAGTGTTTCATTTTTATTTTCAAAATATGTCATTAGTTTTAATCTTTCATCACCACTGGAAAAGATTTCTGGATCCGTCCCTGATCGAAATGGAGAAGAAACCACAAACAAGTGTGGTTGCATATAACTCCATCAATACTAATTAGTAAGAAGCACAATTATGTGTGTAGACTATATATGGACAAACAATCAAACTTCTTCTGGTGCAGTAATGCATATAAACCATTGAGTTTGCCATTATTATATTATTATAGCCACAAACATTTGGTCACTCTGAATTAAGATCTTGCCTATGTTTGGTTAATGACGGATCCGCCAATTTTTTGGCAGATCCACCACGTTTGGCATTTTGGCCATGATCGACCATGGTCAAAACGCCATTTACCATGTTTGGTTAATCAGCGGTTTGCTCCAAAACACCCCCAATTATATTATTATTATATATAAAAAATAAATAATTAACAGGCAGGGAGGCGAGGAGCCTAACTCCTCAAGCCTGACCATTCATCTTCTAGAAATTACATCTTAATATTTGAGACTTGAGGCTCCTTTAAAAATACGGCTCCCCTTAATATTTTTTTTTTAATTATTGTTTTAATTTATTTTATAATAATAATAATAATAATAATAATAATAATAATTATATATATATATATATATATATATATATATATATATATATAAAAGAATAAAAGAGCCATCACAATGAAATATATGTATACCCTTTTAGGTCATTTTACATGTTAACCGCTGATATTAAATTGCTAATTTTACTAAACATCTACTATACTAATAAGAACCTAAGAGAGTTAGGCCTATAATCTACTATCTACTATCTACTATACTAATAAGAGCCTAAGAGAGTTAGGCCTATAATGGGTAGAAAAAATGACGGTCAAATTTTTCAAATGAATGGCTCAGATTGATCATATTTTAATTTTTCCTTAAGATTTCCTAATTTATCCTTAAATGAATATGATTATCCGTTAACTTTTCCGTTAAATATTATCTTTTCTGTTAATTTCTATTAGTTCACCGTTAACTTACTCATTAATTTCAATAAGAAAGGTCTTAGGTTCGAACCGCATCTCAATCAAAGTTGGTATAATTAGTACTATATTTTACTCTTATTAAATTAAATAATAATTTAGTAGCTAGAACAAATAATAATACATAAATATGCATTTCTTTAATTTAGAATTATGTGTCTACAATGTCTTTATTCAAAAAAAAAAAAAAATTATTCATTATCAATCAATTAAATAAGAGAATTAATTTCATTAGTTATATTGTATTTATTTTTCTCCAATATAAAAATTCTTTACATTCAAATTCATTAATTAATACCAGGACTATATGGTCCAATGGTACTCGGGTTAGACTTCCATGTGGAAGGTTGTGAGTTTGAGCCTTAGTGGAGGCGTTAATGCGTTATTAGCTCTTTGTGTTTTAGTAGGTTGAGAAAGTATATGAACAGATACTACAATGTAATAGAGCTAGTAGCATTCAAAAAAAAAAATCATTAATTGATTATATTCGCTACATTGTCCCTACAATGTCTTTATTTATTAAAAAAAATTATTCATTATCAATAAATTAATTAAGAGAAATAATTTTATTAGCTATATTGTCTTTATATTTCTCCAATGTACAAATTATTTACATTCAAATTCATCAATTGATTATATTCACTACATTGTCTATTATCTTTTTTGTGCACTATTTTTTAATTAAATATCAAAGTTATAATACAAAATAATGTTATATATTTATTTACCAAGTATTTTATTAATACCATGAAAAAATTAAAAAAATATATATAATTAATAAAGTCAATCATATTAACTACTTGAGGGATTTGTTGACAAAGAGAGTATTCAAATTACACAACAAATT
Organism: Ipomoea nil; assembly: GCF_001879475.1. Taxonomy (NCBI): domain Eukaryota; kingdom Viridiplantae; phylum Streptophyta; class Magnoliopsida; order Solanales; family Convolvulaceae; genus Ipomoea; species Ipomoea nil. The sequence goes on along the minus strand of NW_017617301.1, from coordinate 339,887 downwards.
GAAGTGAAAAACTATCTCACAATATCCTTGTTTGGCAATCAGCAGTTAGCTCTTTAATATTAGTATATATTTAATATTTTATGCCCTAATTTTTATTTGCTCTCCCTTATGTCCCGTATTTGGTTTCAACTATACCTATACAATTATTTTATTGACAATTATAATCAATCTTGACTATATTATCTTGCATTTGTAAACTTAGAATTGCCTATTTAAATACACAAATTTAACATTCAATTATCTATGCATGAACAATTTCAATATAATCTTGCCTTGATATACTTTAAAGTACTTATTTAAAAAAAAAAAAAAAAACATTGGGCATTATCTCAATCGCGCAATGCGCGTAAAAAACTAGTCTTTTTATAAACCGCTAATACAATCCGGTGATCAAACCCGCTAACATAAACTGCTATTCACTAACCGCTAACACAATCCGCTAACCGTAATCGCTAACCGCTGTTTGCCAAACAACCAACTTACCGATCATATTCTGATAGCGGGCAGAAAATCGCATTATATCTTGGACCTTTTGGTTTAAATTGTAAGGGGTACTACTAATATATAGATTTATTTTAAATATACTGAAATTTCATTGTTTTGAATGTTAAATTTTAATGTAATGCAAATTCAATTTTAGTATAAACATATAATACATTAAAATTGAATATGAATCATATGGATCATGGTACATTGTATAATTTGCTACAATCGTTATGTTGTGGAACCCTGTCTACCTTGTAAGGTGGACACAGTTCTATATTAATAATTACTGAATTATATGTTCATAATTATAAAGCTATATATGTTAGATATAGAATAATCTAACTATACTGAACAATAGTATACGAGAGATCTGACCTCGTATAGAAGCGGAAGCGTAGCCGTGTTGATCTCCAACCATAGTTGATGTTCCTGTTGTGTTGCCTCTTAACGGTAGACCGTTAGCCATTATTTGCCTCATACCTGAATCAGAACCCTAGATGGTGTATTGGTGTCTACTGAGCAGTATGAGTACCGTAACTGAATGTGCTATATCATCAATCATCATGTATCCCATCAATTCAGGATTATATTAGACACAGAGTTTGGTGGACTAACAACTTCTAGTTATTCAGTCCAGCCAAACCACTTAATAAGTCTAGTCAACTTGCACCACTTAATTAAGGCCCTAATATATAATATATATTATATAATAATAGGAAAAATCTTATATTCTCCCACTTGGTGCAAGTACTAGCACAACCTTCATCAAAGAATATATATAATATATAATAATAGGAAAAATCTTACATTCTCCCACTTGGTGCAAGTACTAGCACAACCTTCATCAAAGAACAAAACACACGAATTGAATCATAGTGATATGTCCTCTATTTAATCAGAGTAGTATCCATTATGGTCACATGCATTTTAATTCTCCAACTTAGGCCCTTTATGAACAAACCCTATGTTTATTTTTGGTACCTTAAGGGATGTTTCTCAAAATAATATATGTGCACAACTGAAAAGAGAAACACATCCAAATTGTACAAAGAGTACACTGTATGATCTCTAAAACCTTATAAGCATGCCTTAAGTAGAGATCTCTTAATGTTAGCATAATGCTAACTATATTCTATGACTTCTTTATAAGTTAACATAAACACTACCTCTAACGGCTAAGAACTTGGAGTTAACACGTCTGTCACTCCCAATTATCAAAAATAGCCAAAAGATAGTCAAGTCACAAAAGCATTCCAATAACTTAGACAATAAACCAAAGTTCTAAGTCCATAAATTTGGAATCTTAAACATACACCATAACTTCCCAAATAACTTCAATGTCCGCTTTAAACGAACTGAACATAATGAGTTTTACTTATATGTCTCACAAAATTGTTTTGAGCCTTACAAACCAAAATGGCCCAGGATCAATTTTGAAGAAACTAAAGACTATTAGTCATTGAAGAATTTATTAAATGACAGTGCACCACAAGTTAAATGCTTTTGTTCTAATAAATTCCTTAATATTGTTGCAACATTTTCATTAATATGTTGCACAACCCAATGCTCAATAATTTGAACTTATGAATTTATAAGAACAAATACAAGATTAATACTTGTGGAATATTTTGGACTTATTGTTTGACATACAATCCAATTTGAGATGTATGAAACCAATATTAAATCCATAATCTTTAATGGAGCATCTTAATGATCTTTTTCTAAATGATCACTCCAACTGATTAAGATATTCTTCAGCGAAATTAATAAAGTGAACTTAATAATATACATACTCATAATTGATTTGACCAACTAACAAATGAAGACATAATTCCCCACCATTAGTTGGACATACTGAATAATCAATTTTTGGTTCCAATTAAAGTCCAACTACATAAATGAAGATATAATTCCCCACCATAGTTGGACATATATACTATAAAAAAAAAAATACATCTTCCAAAACCAAGTTAGAATTTGGCTCAAAAGATACGTTTTATTATTAATGGAATCCAAAAGATGTATGTCAAATCACGTAACTTACTACAGTTAGTTCGAAGACCCGAGCAAGATCCGTGGATCAATTAATAAAAGTGGCTAAATTTTGGGAAGTGACTGAATACATGTTTTGCCAATGCAAACCATGAAACTTAGAATTTTTTTTTTTTTTTGAGAAGATGAAACTTAGAATTATAATTGAACTAAATTTATAAATTCTAAGAATTGTGAAAAAAATCATTATCTAACGGGTCGAAGGATTTATTGACATAAAACTTGCATGTGGGCTAAAGTTTTAATTCTATTAAATCCAATTAAACCCTTATATGACAATATTTTATCTCAATTACTAAATAGCCAGAAAAATCTAGAAACATACAACTTACCTGTGGGCTAAACTTTTAATTCAATTAGATCCAACTGAAATTGTATTTATGATGAAACAATTATCAAATGAGTTGAATAATCAAGTGACATAAAACTTGCATGTAGGCTATAAAGTTTTATTCAATATGACCCATTACAACCATTATGATAAAAGAAAAAAAATTAAAAAAAAATTAAGAGATCATGTTCCTTTTCTTAATCCCTGTAGGTAAATTAAGAAATATGATCTAAAGTTTACATCATAAAACTAAACTTCATGATAGAATTGGAAATTATTTACAAATAACCATAAAGTAAATAAATTGATTTATTTCTATCATCACTGATAAAACTACTAAACTACATTCCGATACATAATTGCAATCATTATTGTATGGATCATGGTCCACACAAGTTGTGTGAACCATATTTTGTCTACTGTAAAATAATGTACATTCAGTATAAAAAAATAAAAATAATGTATATTCAATACAAAAATAATGTACATTGTATTCGGGGGATGTACATTATTTTTGTTCTGAGTGTACATTATATTGTATAATGTACATTCAATACAAAAATAATATACATTTAGTATATTAAAAATGTACTTTTTGTTATGGTCCACATAACATTGTGTGGACCATGGTGCACACAATAATTTGCCACATAATTGCATGTGGGCTAAATTATGATCGTAGTCCAGTCTTTCATTTGGAAGATTATGAGTTCGAGCCTCAGTGGAGGCGTTATTGGTTCTTTGTGTTTCAGTAGGTTAAGAAAGTATATGAACAGATACTACAATGTAATAGAGCCAGTAACTTTCAAAAAAATGATCGTAGTCCAGTATTGCATCCTAATTAATTATACAAACATAATGAAATTGCCTATGGACTAAATTCCATCATATTACATACAATTAATCACAAATGATATGTCAAAAACTTTATGTAATCAAAATGAACCGCTTAATATATAATTTTATTAGATTAAGGATGTTGTGGCTACTCCCAAACCAAATTAAAATTATAAGATCACTAGACAATTATCAATTCCTTGCCTAACATATATAATTTTAACTGATTAAAGATGTGGTGGCGTACTCCCTAACCAAATTAAAAACTATAAGATCATAACTTAATAATCTTAGGTAGTTGAATATGATGTAGCTATTCCTTAATTAACCAAGATTGAAAACTTAAGAGACTTCAGTAAATTAAAGATGATATGTCTATTCTTTAATGAACCGAAATCAAATCACATGCATTGGCAAGGAATATTTAAAATTTTGGCAAACAGATTATACCAAATTGTGATGGGAAAATCTAAATATATTCTCAAGAAAGGTGGTTAGAGACAAAGTTTCACTGAAAGCCAATTCCTTAAATAGAGTATCAATTTAAGGAGACTAGTGGCACATGATGTTCTTAAGTCATGTTCATTAAAACTAGTATGTCTCAATGTATAACTGATCTGTTTGGAGGTATGAACCTAAAACTGTAGAGTATACACCAGTAAACTGTATGGTTCGCCTATGATTAAAGTTTAAATGGTGAACTAAATTAACGGACTAAACATGTTTAAATTCAGGCACTACCGCAACTAAAATTTATGCATAAGTCCAACTTAATTAAGAACTGATATAATTCCATTCTAAATTTATGCATTGCTAAAGGCATAATAAAATTGCATAATTTAAAAAACATAATATTATGCGGTGGACAAATATGCACAAAATTAAACATTAAACTCATATATATTCCAAATAAAGTGCATAACTTAAAGCAATTTACAATATGAGATTTCAAAGTATAAACTTAATATTCAAACACCAATGAGTCCAAACAAAAAGAGACCCAACATTTTGAATAATAACGTACTGGATATATACTTTAAAATTTTTAACGTACTGGATCTTCATGGTAAAATATTTTAATGCATGAAGATCAAATTTATGAGAAATAACTGAATTTACAAATTCAAACAATATCAAACCAAAAGGATATGCTATCATTTGTAAATCAAAATCCCACAAACCCTATTTGCATAATTAAACTCAATATTATACACTTAATGTGATCGAATTCATAAAACAATCTAAAGAGTATGAACCAACTAAAAAATATGAATTTACACCAAATATTCATTTATTCATACTTAACCAAATATGGGCAATCATAATTCAAAGAACTAAATGAATTATGGAATTAATGCCAAAAGTCAATTGCCTAGAAAATATGCTTTCCAAGATTACTAAATTGATTCAAAATCACTCTCCATAACCCAAGTGACAATATTATTATTATTAATGACAAAATTGCAAATAACCAAAATAGCAATAATAATATTATCACATTATGTAGGAGACTAAATATGGAAAAACAATGGTTAAAACCGCTAACATTGATAAATATTTTCGGATAAAATTTTGAAAACTTAATAAAATTTGAAGTCCGAAAAACATTAATTTCAAGAAAATTATTTTCTATACTGGAATATAATAAATTTATTTGGAAACAGTTCAAGGTACATATCTGAATACCATAACAATATTAATGTTATCACTAATTAATTATTAATAGCAATAATTAACATTATAACAACTATTAACATTAATAATAACGACAAACTAGAGTATGGTAATGCACCTTTAAATGTTTCCATTTTTCTAAATAATAAAATATGTGACTAGTCCAGATTAGCGGTTTAACCGTAACGGTAGCACTAATTATCAATAATAACCATAAAAGATAATTAATGGCTAACCTTAATGATGCAAATCACATCTCCCCATTGCGCTAACAACGATGCTGATCCACAAGAGAAGAAAAAACTCCAGAATTCTCTCATATTCACTGTCGGTGTCAATAAACTCGATGCAGCGTCCAATGGTACGTTAAAAACTTATTTGTAGGACTTAATTACCAATATTAATAGTCATGTAAAATGAAGTGGTAATCATACCAATGTACCAAATATAGCAGATTACCATAAAATAATAATTATTATAGAATGTAATAAATGAGATTAGCCCCTAAACTTAATAACATTAAATAATAATGTCAATTAATAATAATTACAATAAAAGCAAAACGGTAATTAAGGGATGCCAAATACTAATCTCAATTTACCACATAATAATTAACCATGACTATTATGATACTTAGGGAGACTGAAGTTAAGGTAATAACCAAATTACCATTATACAGACAATATACCAACTATATTGCTTTTGCCATAAAATTAAAGACTTAATATTATTATTAAGGCCGAAAACTATTGATAGATTAAAATTTAATCGACTTAAACAATAATTACTAATTATTAATGGCCAAAATAATAATTAAATTCTTAAATCCTTAATGTCTCAAAATAGACCAAGACAATAATTATAGCACTTAATCACTCAAATTAGGCTCATAAACTTCAATGACCCAAGTGAATTATGACATGGACGGAAAATGGACTAATACTGAAGTAGATCCAAAACTTAATATTATTACCAACGATGAATACCAAAATATGGTAGTTAGTAATAATTATTAAGTGCTACGATTATTATTTAAATACCAATCAAAATGGTGGAATCCATACTTTAATGACCCAAGATAGGTTCCAAATAGTTTGTTCAAAATAGGTTCTAAAGTCCCTGAGACACATAGAACTAAAATGTGCTCAAAATTAAGAGGAAACCAAACAAGCTGCTTTAGTAGGTCATAATACCTAAAATTGACCTAAGGATCCAAAATTGAATGATATTTAATCATGAATTTATGAGTTAATAATATGCTAAATCCAACATTAATACATGCTATTATGAATGCATAATTATAACAATAATTTATGAATATACGTAGCATACTTGGATTTGCATATTAATATATTATTAACCCATATATCCTAAATAAATTTCAATACTTCAAGCAATTTAATATAAACCTCAATATTAAATTAAAATTCAAATAGCAAATTAAAACTTAATATTTGCCCAAATTGAATGATAATTTAATAGTTACTTAAGAAAGAATTAATTGAACAATTAACTTTAAAAAGTCCAAATATGATGATGGAAAATACTAAAGAAAGCCCAATAACTAAAGTAGGCCCAGAATCTTTTTTTATTAGTATTGGACCAGGTCTGCCCCAATGGGCCTAACCCGGCCCAACCCTCATAACCCATCATCATCTTCTTCACGTTAATCAGCCATAGCTGCCTTCTTGAAAGAGAGGAAGGCAGCAGGACGAACAGCGCCTGGTCTCGTCACAACGCCAGCGCCTCCATCGTCCGTCTGTCGCGATGCAACCAGCCAGGCAACAATCTACAGCGCTCGACGTTCCTTTGCGTCTTGCGTTCGTCACCATCGGCCTACTATCATCACCGGAAACCAACGCAGAAAGGCTTGAGGAACAGCAATCAACGCCGCCCGGAGGGGATGTAGCAGCGACCAATGCCTGGAGTCGGCTCCGCCTGTAGAAGGGAAGAGAGTGACGACGACGCCAGGAACCCAGCCCAACGCCAAACGTCTCCCAGATTTCCCCGTCGCAGCATCAACACTAGTCAACACCCGCCGTTGTTTCTCCTCTTCTTCAGTGCCAACGTCCGCCACCAACCGACATCAGCCGCGCGTGATCAACAGGCTGACGATCTACAACGCTTGACGGTTCCTCAACGTCGTTTACTCGTGCAGTGGTCGTGGTCCTCACATGCTTTACTCAACAGAATCGGAGAGAAAGGTGACAAAAAAACCGAACAGAAAAAAAAAAAAAAAAAAAAAAAACTGTTTTTTTTGTACTGTAGCCTCCGTCATAGCCGCCGGAAAAGATCGTCGAAAAATTTCCCAATTCCAGTAGTTCATAATAAAACACAACAGATAATTCTACAAATCCAAAAGGAATTAAAATTGTGTTTAATGCTAAAAATAATTCGAGGAATCCAAAATCAATTACAAATAATTCATTCAAAATATTCATAATATTTTGCTCAATTATATCAAAAGATATATTTTTATATGGATATTTTGATGAATTAGAATGAATGTAACTGAAAACAAAAGCATATACAAAAACTTGATGTATATGAAATTAATGTTGATTTTTAGGCATGCAATAATAATCAACCAGGCAGAGATTGATAAAGGCTCTGATACCAAATGTTAGATATAGAATAATCTAACTATACTGAACAATAGTATACAAGAGATCTGACCTCGTATAGAAGCGGAAGCGTAGCCGTGTTGATCTCTAGCCCATAGTTGATGTTCCTGTTGTGTTGCCTCTTAACGGTAGACCGTTAGCCATTATTTGCCTCATACCTGACTCAGAACCCTAGATGGTGTATTGGTGTCTATTGAGCAGTATGAGTATTGTAACTGAATGTGCTATATCATCAATCGTCCTGTATCCCATCAATCCAGGATTATATTAGGCACAGAGTTTGGTGGACTAACAACTTCTAGTTATTCAGTCCAGCCAGACCACTTAATAAGCATAGTCAACTTGCACCACTTAATTAAGGCCCTAATATATATATATATATATATATATATATATATATATATATATATATATATATATATATATATATATATATATATATATATATATATATTAATAGGGAAAATCTTACAATATATTCATAACTTTTGAACTTCATATTCTTAATTATTGAATTCTATATTCACAATTACAGAACTCTATATCCATAATTACTGAACTACGTGTTCATAATTATAAAAATATATATTCATTATTTTTGAACTTCATATTCACAATTATTGAATCTCTATATTCATAATTACATAAGTATATGTTTATAATTATGTTCACAACTTTATGTTCATAATTATAAAACTATATGTTCATAAATTTTTAACTATATATTCATAATTATGTACAATTTTGAAACTGTGTTCACCTTGCAAAGTATACACGGTTCCACCGCATAATTTGCCAATTTGCTACGGGTGGGCTAGGCGCCTGCCGTAGTTATTGCTAAAATTAGATCGTCTATTAGCTCTAACACGATGGATCAAGAAAAGAGAATTGCACATCAATTATTCAAATCCTCTTGGTTTGAAAATGTGCAGTCACCAAATTTTCAAGAAAAACTGCATCACATGATTTAGAAGACCATGGAAATAGGATCTTAACAAATTTGAATGTTTGAACAAGTTTCACCCTTCCTGAATTGTGATACGAGTATATCCACAGTAGAAGAAGGTGAAAATCAAGAATTGGGAGAAAGAAAAGAAACAACCCATGCTACTATGCCAAGGAGAAAACGAAGGAAACCGGCATGGATGGTTGATTACATTTGTTAGACTAAGTTTATTCGTAATAGGATACATTAGTTTAGTCCTAATACACTATTATATCATATTAATTAGGAATCATAGTCCTAAGCATAATAGGAGTAACTTAGTATATAATCACCATGCATGCTAGGGGGAAAGACATGTGAATTATTATTATCTTTTTCTCTCTACTATCATCTTCCTTCGCTGAAATCTCTCTCCCTCTCTCTCTCTCTCTGACTTTCCCCTCCCCTAATTCCATCTTTGGAGTCTGCATCCACTCAAAGCAGTGCCGGCTTGATACGGGTTCGTATCAATTGGTGCTTTCATTGCATCGAACTCATCTTTCTTGTTCTTTTACACACTCAAAACAGTAATCTTACTTCATTATGTCAGACAACCAATCTACATCAACAACTCGTCCTTGGGAACAGGCAATTACCGAATTTCAAAAAAAATTTGATAGACAAACTGTTACAAATCACCAACTCATTCAACAACTCATTACCTCCGTGTCACGGTTGGAAACGATGGTAACAACAAATAAAAATGCAGCAGTGCAACCTCAAACACATGGAATTTTAGGGCCTCCACCTGATAATCATCTACAACCATCTTTGCAACCGGAGAGTGGCCAAGGGACTCAACGATTTCATATGAAACTTGAGTTACCTCGCTTTGATGGCTCAGACCCTCATGGTTGGATATTTAGAATTCAAGAATATTTTGATTTTTATGATACACCCGACACACAGCGATTGCGAATATCAGGATTCACAAGGGAAGGGATTGCTTCTGGGTGGTATCAATGGATGAAAAGGAATGGAATGTTAACTACATGGAAGGAATTTTTACAGAATATCACAAAGCGGTTCGGCGAGTCTCGTTTTGAGGATTCCCAAGGAAAATTGTCAAAATTGACACAGCAAACCACAGAAGATCCAATCTTAGAAGAAGAAACCATAGTGCATGAGCAAGATGACATAATCGCATGAGATATTTCCAGTCTAAACTCATTGGTAGGCCCGGGTAATCCCAGATCACTTAAACTTTTGGGAGAAGTTAATGGCCGAAAGTTACAGATTTTAATAGACAGTGGCAGCACCCACAACTTTGTGCAACCCAAAATTGCTGAACAATTACAGTTACATACTTTGAAGGTCACACTAAGTGGCACAACACTGAAGAGAAGCACATCATACCATCCACAGACTGACGGGCATACAGAAATAATGAATCGAGGCTTAGAGCAATACTTAAGGGCTTTTACTCACATAAAACCAACCAATTGGACGTCATACTTGGGATGGGCAGAATTTTGCGCCAATACAAGCTACCGCAGCAGCATTAAAATGACTCCATTTCAAGCACTATATACAAGACCACCACCCACCTTAGCACCGTATACAAAAGACACACCAACAGTGCAAGCACTAGATGAATTATTGTTGGATCGTGACAGATTGATAAGGCCACTGAAACACAATCTTCGGGAAGCTCAGCATCGCATGGCCCAAAAAGCCAATGCCAAAAAAAGCAAAATGAAATTTTCAGTAGGAGATAAGGTTTGGCTTCGTCTACAACTATATAGACAGATATCAGTAGCACGTAGAAGCTCTAACAAACTAGCACGACGCTATTATGGTCCATTCAACATCTTGAAAAAAATATGGGAAGTTGCATACCGCCTCGAGCTACTACCACAAACAAGAATTCATTCAGTATTCCATGTCTCACAACTCAAGAAACACATAGGAACTGAAGAAAATATAGAGGTCCAATTATCAGAAGAAATTGTGGGCCGATCACCAATTTCAGCTCTACTAGCACTCTGTGGGGAACAGAATGTTCTAAAAAATGGAAAAATACAACGCCAAGTCTTAGTGCAATGGTTAGATAGTAGTCCAGAAAACGCCATTTGGGAAGCTGCCGAGGAAATGGAACGATGGTACCCGAATCTCCACCTTGAGGACAAGGTGGTCGTCGAAGGGAAGGGGAGTGATACGAGTATATCCACAGTAGAAGAAGGTGAAAATCAAGAATTGGGAGAAAGAAAAGAAACAACCCATGCTACTATGCCAAGGAGAAAACGAAGAAAACCGGCATGGATGGTTGATTACATTTGTTAGACTAAGTTTATTCGTAATAGGATACATTAGTTTAGCCCTAATACATTATTATATCATATTAATTAGGAATCATAGTCCTAAGCATAATAGGAGTAACTTAGTATATAATCACCCTGCATGCTAGGGGGAAAGACATGCGAATTATTATTATCTTTTTCTTCTCTACTATCATCTTCCTTCTCTGAAATCTCTCTCCCTCTCTCTCTCTCTCTCTCTGATTTTCCCCTCCCCTAATTTCATCTTTGGAGTCTGCATCCACTCAAAGCGGTGCCGGCTTGATACGGGTCCGTATCAAACTGCATCCTGACGCTGATCCAGGCGGAGTGTGCTGATACAGAGACTGGACCAGATCCAGAGCCTAATAACAACTAGAATTTTGACAATTAATAATGACAACCAAAATTGAGTTTTATGTGTAACATGTTTTACGCTTACATGTATATTTTATTTAAGTTTTTAATTTAATTTAATTTTAGTTTAGAGAGACGACACAGCAGATCAGACTCGAACGACGGCTCTCTCTAGCTCCACGGCCTCCCTTGCGAGGCTGCGACGACGCAACAGAGGCTGCCTTGGTTGTGTATATGTCCCGAGGGAATCTAGATCTCCTGAGTTCAAAGGTGTCTCAGGTACAAATTAATTTTTTCAGGTCATTAAAATTTAAACCTTCATATTCTGCACAGTGTTGCTTATGTAGTTATGTGGAACTATTAAAATTTTGGGTGACATTTATGCTTAGACTCTGGTAATTTAGGTTTAAAGTTTAATTGCTAATGCAGATTATGTCTCTGTAGAATATCTCATTTCCTTGACTGTATAATCTCCAAAATCTAGTAGATAGCTTTTATTGATGTGTATTGCATCTCTCCCTGGAACATCTATATATGTTTTCTTGTTGAATGGGGTAAAAATGAATGCTTTTCAAGTACCTCCATTGAAATGTAATTTTCCTTGTATATGAATCTTGATCCACATCTGCTAAACAAACAAGTAATTAAATAATTGTCTCATATAAGTTTTTGTTATATCTTTGATGGTAAACTTAGTTGTGATTTTGCTATAGAATTCAGCTTTTAAATGGGGCTTGAATGTTAAATTGTTATTGAGTATTGCAGTTATGGTTGTCTACTTCTATATTTACTTTAAAAACTTAGGGAAAATGACACTTTTTCTCCCTGTGTTATATGCTTATAGCACTTTTTCCCCCTGAGTTATTCATGCATTCACATTTACCCCCTCAATTATTATAAAAGTGGCGGTTTTTCCCCCTGATAATATTAAATGGACATTTCTACCCTTAAAACAAATATTTTATTTATTTATCTTCTTCAACAAATTATTGCTTATACGTAGGGATGACCACGGTTCGGTTCGAACTGAACCAAACACTATAACAATCAAATTAAAAAATTTCGGTTATGATTCATAACATAACCCAATATTTGGGTTTCCGTTTATTAAAATCGTGAACTGGAAAAAAATGGATCCTGAACCGTGAACCGGAGGTTCAAATCGAAACAACTACTAGCAATAGCTTAAATTAGAATTATAATATTTGCAAATAGTGTATATTTTTTTCCGCATTTATATTGACTCTCACATATAAGTATATATAATCGCGGTTTGAGTTTTATTTTGAACCGTCGGTTCACGATTTTAGATCCAATTTGAACGGTTGGTTCAAACTTTTTTTTAAAATTTTATTTTTTTATTTTTAAAATATTCTAAATTCAACACTTAATGTATTTTATTTTTTCAAATCGTGGTTATAATTTGTTGGAGAAGAAAAATAAATGAAATATTTATTTAAGGGTAAATATGTCCATTTTATATATCAGGGGGAAAAACTGCCACTTAAATAATTTAGGGGGAAAAAGTGCTATAAGTATATAACAAAGAGGGAAAAAGTGCCATTTTCCCAAAAACTTAATATATGGTAGTCAGATACTCAGATCGGTTTTCCTCAACCTTCCAACTAATTGAAAACTTAAGCTCAAATGTAATTTTCCTTGTCATGAACCTTGTATATGATTGTTGTGTTGAAAAATTTAGTTCAAACTGTTAGATATTTGAATATGTTTAGTGTTGAAGGTATAATATGAACTTTTAGTTAATGTGTTGAATATATGAGTTAGTTTTGTAGTATATTGTGTTGGTGTTGTGTGGTTGAGAGCTTCGAAGTGGCTGCGACAGTAGTGGTAGACTGACAGTATTGTTGGTAGTGTGATTTTGTATAGGATAAAACTTAGAAATTTAATCAAATGAATTGAAAAAATAATAATTAGAATCTGCGTCCAGAGTTCTAACTCCGGACACGGATTGTATTTTTTAAAAAATATATAATTACTATACGCGTTCGGGTTTTAAGAAATCTAGATACATATAAGTATTATGTGCGTCCGATTTCACTTTGAACTCAAATTGTATATACAATCTGCGTCTCCTGCTGTGACATCCTGTTAATTTAAATAATTCTGATTTTGATAAATATTCTTGAGATTAAAATTTATTTTTTAATCTTTAAATATTTTAACTCGAGTACTTTATTAACAAATTATTTGTTCTTAAGTTCAAATAAACTACTCCGTATTTTATAACCCATAATTTACTACCCAATCTGAGAAAACCTGCCAAGATCTATGTATCAAATCTCCTAAGCCCAAATGATTTTATTTCAACCTAAAAATATTTCTAGCCCAATTTTCTTAACTCAATTGTAGAGTCCAATTCTAAAACCTATCCCTATCATCTCCAATCGTTATGCTATGGACTCGTGTCCAGCTACATTGTGGACACGGATTGAAACAACGTGTAATGCAGTAACGGTGTCGTAAGTGACACCGTTATCTTTCACCAATTTTTTTTAAAATTTCAGACGATTTTTTTCCTGATGATAAAGCATTCATTTTCGCGAATTTCCCAATCGTTATATTCTACACCACGGCGCGCGTAGCACTGTGCGCCGCGCGGTCGTTTTGGGAGGCGCGGTAGGAAGTTGTTATGGTTATGTATATTTGTTCACACAATTATGTATATTTGTTCATACAATTATGTATATTTGTTCATACAGGTATGTACATTTTTTATACAATTATGTACATTCTTTTTATACAATTATGTACATCCGAATCAGAAAATTTGTGTGTATTATGTTAAGAGTTGATGTATATTATGTTAAAAGTTTATGTTTATTATGTATTATGTTAGAGTATGTATATTATCTTTTAAAAAGAGTATGTATATTTTGTTATATAATTATGTACATTCATGTAAACAATTATGTGTATTCTAGTATAACATTATGTACATTTTTGGAAATGGTTTTTTTTAAAAGAAAAATTAACTGTCATACACTGGGGCTGGAAATTTCAAAAAAAAAAATTAATTAATTAAAACGACGTCGTTTTGCATCTGGGCGCACAGTGCAACGCGCGCCGTGGTGTAGGATATAAATTGCTTGAATTTCCTGTCGATCAAGCTTCCATTTCTCACACAAAAGCTCTCTTCAACGCTCATTCTCCCATTTTCATAATTATAGGAGCATATGTTCATAATTTATCACTATATGTTCATAATTGTAAGTTCATAATGTCAGAGCTCTGTGTTCATAATTTCATAATTGTACATTCATAATTCCATAACTGTACATTCATAATTCCGTAACTGTACATTCATAATTCAATAACTGTAAATTCATAATTTTTGAAGCTCTATGTTCACAATTTTAGAGTTCTATGTTCATAATTTTATCACTATATGTTTATAATTGTAAGTTCATAATGTCAAAACTCTGTGTTCATAATTGCATAAGTGTACATTCATAATTCTATAACTGTACATTCATAATTTTCGAAGTTCTATGTTCATAATTTTAGAGCTCTATGTTCATAATTTTATCACTATATGTTCATAATTTTATGTTCATAATGTCAGAGCTTTATGTTCATAATTCCATAATTGTACATTCATGATTTCATAACTGTATATTCATAAGTCCACAAACAAATAACGCCGTTAATGGAGAGACAAAAACAATTTTTTTAATTGAAATACAAAAACGATGTTGTTTTTGGACTCGTGTTCACAATGCACTTTGGACATGAGTCCACCGCACAATTTGCCCTATCCTCTCGCTCATTTGTTTTTTCGGCCATCTCACTCTTCTTCCACTTTCTCTTTCAAAACCCAGAAAGGCTGTAATGGCAATCTCAGTGGAATCATCTTCACCATCTCTGTCTCTCGGTCAAGGGATTACCGTCATCGTCATCTCCCAGATCTATGGGTCTTTCTCCAGCGCTAAGCCCAACCTCAGACGAACATTTTTGGAGCACTCTTCGTAGCCGAGTAGATGTTCTTCTCGAAATCGCAAATCCCTCGATCAAGTTTGTAGCTTTTCGAATTTCTTTTTGAACTGGTTGTTCTTGCCTAGTTGCCTGACAATAAAATTTTGCCATTTTCTGTTTTAATGTGAGGACGGGTGGATCCGAGGAGAGAACGAAAAGAACGAAGGGGATACTCTGTTTCTTCCACTCTGTCGTAGCTCTATAGC
Source organism: Ipomoea nil (assembly GCF_001879475.1). Classification (NCBI taxonomy): domain Eukaryota; kingdom Viridiplantae; phylum Streptophyta; class Magnoliopsida; order Solanales; family Convolvulaceae; genus Ipomoea; species Ipomoea nil. Next base: position 324,066 of record NW_017617301.1, on the reverse strand, counting down.
AATCTGGAAATTTCCCTCAGCTTTGGCGTGAAAGGTGGGGAAGATGATGAAGTGGAGATTGGGTGAGTTGATGATGTTGAGCTGATAATGATTTTAGTGATGATGATGCTTGTTCGGCAGAATGGTGTGAAATGACAAAATGTTGGGATAAAGATGAGGTAATGAATATAGGATAAGGATAGGTGTTGATTAATTAATAATGGTTAGACCATCTCCAACTCATATTATACCAAAACACCAATTTCTTTATTAAATATCACATTAAAAATAATATTTTCACACTAAATTTTATTCATTTTTAAAATATGTACACTCAATTTTATTCATCTCCAACATATCTCCAACCCATTAGTGGGTTAATAATAATGAAGATGATGAGAGGTGGGATGATGATGTTAATGATTCGGATGAGGTGATGATGTTGGTTTTGTATAATAATAATAATAATAATAATAATAATAATAATAATAATAATAATAATAATTACATTAGATTGTTTTCCGATCAAAATGGGTATTGATACGAATTTTAGATTTCGAGGGTAAGTATGCATGATCACTAAAATTATTTATTTATTCCAAAGTATATATATATATATATTTCTATGATGTGTGGATGAGGATATGATATTAAAATTATTTGCTCCAAAAATTTATTTCTGCGAATTTTGTATATATGATAATTATGGAGTTATAATGTTCATGTGATCATAAGTGTATTGTAATGTCATGTGGTGATTCTCGAGATATCGAGAATGAGTTTCGACGTGCTGAATTCGTGTGTCGTGTAAATACTTGGCTTGGAATGATTTTGTGTAATATATATATCCGTATGGTGAAAATTTGTATTACCTCTATGTTGTGGACTAATTATTATGGGAAAAATCATGTGGAGAAAATGATGTTTTAGAGAAATTGTCCATATATTGGAAAAAAATATAATTCAATATTTTGGAGGAAGTGATATATTTTGGAGAAAATGTTGTTTTGGTAGAAAAGTATTTATCTGTGAAGAAATTATGTATTTTAGAGAAACCAGGATATTGTTAGTGTTCGGTAAGAGAGATTATTGTTCATTTAGACCAATTACTACTCATTAGGCTTGGAATCCCATGAGGGTGTATCACATAGGTTATGATCGAGTTTCCATTATCTTGCTTGAGGGGTAGTCAGAAAGAAGTCTAACTACTTGGATCATATACTACTCAGTAACTTGAAATCTGCTGGGAGTGTGCATATAGGTTTTGGTTCAGTTTCTAAATGAATTTCAAAAAGATTTGTTATTTCTCCACAAATAAATATTAATTCTTCATATGTATGTACGAAAATTGATTTTGAAAATTGTATCTCCACATATATTTTGGAAAGAGTATATGAGGTTTCAAATTATATAAAATCCAAGCCTATTATTTTACAGGGTGAAATGGAACTTAGTTTACGCTAATTTTTGGATACAATTTGTTTTTGTATAAAATGATTTTTACAGGTGAACATGGATAGGAATTCAAGATGCTGGATAGCATGAGCGCGTTGTAGAGGCATTATATCTTTTGGATGGTGGTAGATTAGACTAGTGGTTTGTAATAGTGTTGTTGTAGATAGATGGAACCCTTTTGCATGTGCATTTGGGTCTAGTTGGTAGCCCAAACGTGGCGGTAGCACCTCGTATATGTAAAATGTTATTTTCGCTTCTGTATTCAAATTAAATTCTCTCTTTTCAATAAACATAATGTTTTTTATTTTAAATTTTTCGATTTTAAAAATTGGGAGTGTTACACACTTACACCTACATATGCGTCCGAGCAACTTCGGACACAAATTGCACATTTTCTCGGACGCGAATGACTGTTTTTGTACTATTGTGGACAATTAATCTCATGGATATTGTGGCTAGTCATTTCCATGTTATATGGTATAAATGATCCCTCTTTGGTCCTAAGTACCTCTTTTGTCGAAAAGAGCAAGCCAATCGCTTGTAGAAAGTTTTCATCAATCACCACGCCGTTTAAACAAGCTAAAGGATGTCAAGTGTTTTACTGTTAAGATGTTATTTTAGCATAATATCGTAAATATTATAATTCTTACAATTACCCGTGATTGAGCCTCTGTTATTTCTTTACGATATTACGTTAGAATAATATGATAGCTTCCTTTAAAAATAAAAAATAAAAAATGATAGCTGACTATTGCGTATTATATGAAATTGTGATTATCATTATATTTTCACAAGATTACTTGAATACGTGATATAAATTTTGATAAATATTTGTGTATTAATCATGTATATGTTATTAGTAATTGTCTAGTAATCACTATTGTGATTATTATATATGTTGAACTAGTTTTTGCCCCGTGCGATGCACCTCATAAAATTTAAGTAACTTTATTATTGATAATATTTTAAAAATAATAAAATAAAATATTAATCATAAAATTAAAATTTATTCTGAAATGTATTTTTTCTTTAACAATACTAAATTGGTTGTTATATCAAACATCACATACTGTTAGCATATATTATAAAGAATTGTGTTATAACATACCACATGAAATTTAAAAATTGTACATACCACATGAAACTAACTACGAAAATCTTTTCTTAAACATTGCTTAATTATAATAATTATTTATGTACAGCATATATAAATCTAAACTAAATATGAAATATTTCATGACATGAAATAAAAAATAAAACATGTAATGCTAAGCCCAATAAGCATTTAATTATATATCCATATAACCCGGTTACGTTGCATTTCAGCCCAATACCCGAGCCCATTAACCCAATTATAAAACCTGATTACCAAACCCTAATCCATATTTTTTGACGATTGCGCTTCCGTTTACTCTGTTGCGTTCGTCATTCTCTCTAAAATGTTCACTAACTTACGCGAACCTTCTCTTTTTCCGGCGTCTTGACACACTCAATTTTAAATCATCGCACGTCCAAGTAATCCACTGCTAAAAAACTTTTAGCTTTTGGCCGTTGTGGAATTGCTTTCTTCCCCAAATGCCGATATGAAAAATCGGGTTGCCGGAGCAGATCTAAAACAAACTAATAAATACAGTATCATCTTCAGGTAAAACTTATTGTTTAAAACGAAATTAAGAAATACATCATATTTTCTAATTACTTAATATCAGTTCAATAATTATTTGTTTAAACTTATTCGTCTCTCCAATATTATTGTTCATGCAACTGATTTAAATTTTAAAAAACTTTTTTTCAATTTAGTAGCTGATTTAGTAACTTTTTTAAAAAAAAATTTATCCCTCTCAAAACTATATTAGAATGAACAATTAAATTGTTGTCGATCAACAAATTTGTAAGAATAAAAAAACAGGTTAATCTTATTTTTTAAAATCGGATACTCTAATTTTTTTTTATTTCAGTAAACAATAAATTAATTTATATAATAAAATGTTAACTTAAAAATACTGGAATGTATTACCTGCTTCATCATTAAATAACAATAATTGTAGATTAACATGTATTGAAAATAAATAAGTATGCTGCATTATATACCTTAACAGGGCGTTTGGTTGGAGGGGGGAAATTATGTGGGAAAGGAATTGTAATTCCATGGGAGTTGAATTACTGGGAATAAAGTGGAAATTTAAATTCCAGTGTTTGGTTGACAGGAATAGAATTTCTGGGAATTTCAATTCCAATGTTTGGTATACATGGGAATTGAAAGGGAATAAGTAGTATAAAGTCAAAAATGTCCATTATTGTTGTTAGACATTAATTTTAAGTTAAAAAAGGAAGGGGTAATGTTGACTCATCACTATTTTTTTTTCCCAGGAATTAAAATACCAGGGGGGACATGGGATTTTAATTCCATGAAAATGGGGGAATTGCAATTCCATGGAATTGCAATTCCCTCCAACCAAACTACGGAATTTAATGGTCTTTAGAATTAGGTGGGAATTAAGTGGGAAGGGAATTTAAAATCCCTCCAACCAAACGCCCTGTAAATGATGCAATTTCATTTAATTGGTATTTAATACCTTAAAATGATGCAATTTCATTTAGGCGAGAAACTAATGTGGCAAAAAACATTTTGCTATTATATAGAGTAAGATATTCTCATAAGTTTTTCTTAATGATTTCTGTAGCAATAGTATATATTTATATTTTTATATGTTATGAGTATTGGCATGTAATCCTTTTCCTATGGTGTTATATCAATTTTTTTGCGTTTAGCCATTTCCCAAAAGCAATATATATTATGCATATTGTATTTGAAGTTAGTGCATATGTGTATATGGTTAGAACTTTGTGATTTGTAATCCTTTCATCGAAGCTTATAAATATTTTATTCTCAATTTTGTGTGTTATTTTGATATAATATTTGCACACAATTAAATTTGTTTATGTTTTTTATTTTATAATTTGCAAAAACCCCATCGGGTAATGCGAATCATAAAATCTTGGTTTGGATATGTTTACATTTGATTTATTTTATAATTTGTAAAATCTCGGTAATGCGAATTATAAAATGTTTGGTGACATATATGTATGGACATGTTAATTGCTACTTTTAATAATGTTCATGAATCTCCATGGAATAAGTGGATATTATTAAAAGTTGGATGTTATTACTTATTACTTGGTGCTTGGTTTATATGATATATTCATAGATGTCCATATCGGTGATGTCAGGGATTTCTTTGCCTGCACCAACTGGTGGTTCTATATATCCAGGGGCGGACCTATAGTGGGGGCAGTGGGGGCGGCTGCCCCCACTCACCCTACCCTCATCCTATATATAACTCCTGTATGTATATATGTATGCAGACCCGGTCCTGAGCAAGGGCAGGCTGGGCCCTTGCCCAGGGCCCATGCTTGGAAGGGGCCCACAATCCTATCTAAACACCTTTTATATATACTATAGATATTTGATATAATAATAGAGTAGAAATTTGTGTCACTAAATTGAAGATTAACTGAATTGGAAAAGTTTGGGAGTCTAAGGTTTTTTATGCCCCAGATCAGGGGATCGAATCCTTGTTATATGCCTTTACATCAAAATTTTCCTAATTTTGGGATATTATTATATAGTTATTAAATTTTAAGTTATGAAATTTATTTATATTTATAATTTGTATTTTTTAATTTAATTTGTAACTTTGTGATTTTTTTTTTTACCTTTCTATAATTATAGTGAGATTTATAATATAGATTGATTTGTGATTCATATCAAATTTTGAATCTATTTCTATTAGAGTAATTTACTACTTATATTTAAAATATGTGTTATTTTGTGAACATTATAATGAGTTATGTATATGTAATATATTTTGTGATTTAGTTATGAAAAATATTTTAAAAGATAATTTAATTTTTCTATGAATTATCTAGTCAATGTAATTTAGAAGTCCAATTTGTGGAGCGTTATGCCATGGAACCGTGTTCACCATTCATGGTGAACACGGTTCAAACAGTGTTAGTACACCGTTATCCTTTTTTTTTTTCTTAATTAATTGCGTGACTTTTCTTCTTCATTTTCACATTTTGCGGTTTCACTTTAATTTGAGGTGAACAATGATTTCGGACATTCATAAATTATGAATTCATGCCTGCACATTCACTTTGGAACCATGCCTACACATTCCCGTCCGAAATCACGGACATTCATAAATTATGAATCCATGCCTGCACATTCACTTTGGAACCATGCCTACACATTCACTTTGGAACCGTGAGATTATGAATTTTCTGTTATAAGATTATGAATTTTCTGTTATAGAATTATGGATTTTCTGTTATGCGATTATGAATTTTCTGTTATGCGATTATGAATTTTATGAAAATTCATAATCTCATAACAGAAAATTCATAATTTGATCAACGCGCGCCGTTTACTACACATCCGCGATTTTTTTTTTTTTTTTTTTTTGCCTAAAAACGACGTCGTTTGGTCTTGTGTTCACCATTCACGGTGAACACGTTTTTAGGGCATAATTTGCCCCTATTTGTCCTATTGTGCGTCATCATATTCAAATTAATCTATAGAATTTTGAAATTAATCTAACAAAAAGAAAAAGTATTTATAAATATGATAGCAATATAGAAGATATGTGATTTATTATGCGTTTTTCATTTGAACTATTTTATTCAATTAATTATGTTTCATATATTATTATGAATATTATCTTTTATCACGTTTAAAGTATTTTGATTTAATGCTTCCAATAATTAAGATTTTATGCTATGCTCTCATTTGTGAGTTCTGTATGACAAATTTTTATTAAAAATAACTTCATTATTTATTATAATTATAATGTGATTTTCTATAAAAGTTTAGAGTATTTCGGTTTATTGCTCCCAATAATTGAGTTTTATTCATTTTTATAAACTATAATTCTTTATTTATGAAAGCACTGATGCAGTTATTGATTATTTTGGATTTAAGAATGCATCTAGAAATGTTTTCATGTGTATGCATAATTGTTAAAAAACTTGAGAATCTTATTTCATGTTATTTAATATTGGTATTTTTCTATTATTTAATTTAAAATTTAATTATAAAAACATATATTAATTTAATATAGGGCCCATTTTGTTACTACGCCCCGCGCCTATAAAATGATAGGACCGGGCCTGTATGTATGTATGTATACAAAGTTTAAGTATAAGTAGAATAAAACAGATAATATTAACAAAAGATAGGTTAGTGTAGATGGTAAGACATGTGCGTTAGGCTAAGAAAGGTTAGGGGTTTGATTCTAACTTATGGCTTTAACCCATATTTTATGGTAATTTGAATAATAGTGGCTTCAACATAGTTAGACTCTCTCAAAATATATGTATATAGTAAGATAATGTGTTTTCTATAAGAATTATTTTATCAAATTAATTATGTTTTATATTTTGTTATAAATATTTTTTTTCATTTTTTGTTCATATCTAACAATATTTATGACTAACTTCAGATGCGTAATTTATAATGTGTTTTCTATTAATAATAAAATGTTTAATTTATAATGTGTTTTCTATTAGAATTATTTTATCAAATTAATTATATTTTATATTTTGTTATAAATATTTTTTTTTGCTCATATCTAACAATATTTATGGCTAATTTCTTAACTATTTCATCTTTTTTAAGCTATCCTTTTGTTTTAATATTTCGCCCCCACTGAACAAAATTTTTGGGTCCACCACTGGTTCTATCTTTTTTGATATTTTATGTTGATTGAAAACAAAGAGTTGATATGTTGCTATCATTTTATGGTTATAACGACATTATTTGTGTTGATGAACCTCCTAAAATGACTAAGGAAGTTACTTATTATACTAGGAATGCTAAATATGAACATGAATTAAGTGTTTATAATTCTTGGAAGGTGGCTAATGATAGATCTAAGTTATATGTGTTTTGTGATCTTATTAAATCTCTTCGTCACTTATTTCTACACTACTATAAAAGAAATTTTGGATAAATTAGAAGCGAAATATGGAAAAAAAAAAATGAATCTCGATTAAATAATTTATGTAGAAAATTCACTAGAATTATTTGTGATATTGAAAATATTTCTTTTGGTGTATAATTTGATATTTGAATTTGAGATAACCTTAATAAAACATATTTTTAAAAGTGAGAGAGTATAACAAGATAAATCAAGCTTAAGAATTGAATTTATAATGTAACAATAGTGACGTGATAAGATGTGTAATTTGATGATAACAACACATAAGCAATAGGTCATGAGTGTCGGAAAAAAAAAAAACAAAACAAAACAAAAAAAAAAAAAAAACAAAAAACAAAAAACAAAACAAAACAAACAAACCCCCACCCCCCTATTTTGTCCATATTTAACAAATAGTATTTCAAAGAACAACTCTTTTTAAAATTCAAAAAAAATTACCCTACATATAATATATATATATATATATATATATATATATATATATATATATATATATATATTAATGCATTAGTCTTTATATATGAAACCTTTCAAGTTAAGAGTGTAAAGGTCATGACAGTGCATTCCTTATTACTTTCAACATCAATAAATATATTATATTGTCGTCTTTGTTTGATAAAACTTATTTTAGAGCTTATAACTTATTTTAACTACAAATAAATTATAATCTTTGTTTGATAAAATTTATGGAGTTTAAAATATTACTTATTTTGAAACGCTTATTTAGGTAGCGTTTCAAAATAAGTCATTGACTTTTGACATTTTTTTCTTTTTTATCCTTATTAATTTATAAAAATGACACAATCTATCCTTGTTTAATTATAAAATATATCTAAATATTTTCTAAATATTCTTTCACGTTCCTAAAAGTACACAAAAATTAATTCCAAACATTGCTACTTTATTATGAGATATATATATATATATATATATATATATATATATATATATATATATATATATATATAACTTTAAATTGCAATATATCAATATTTAAATTTAAATATATAAATTTATAAAAATGTCCTTTTATGTCTTTTCTCACTTATCATCTTATTCAACGATTAATTTTACCAAACACGTTAATTTCAATCAGTTAGCTTATTAACTATTAACTTTTTAGCTTCAGCTATTAACTTTTCTGCTTTCTGCTTTTAGCTAGCTTATAAGTTAGGTATACCAAATAGAGCCGAGATCATATTGAGACTTATCTTTAGCCTCTTTTTGCTAGAGCAAGTCTATCAATGATGTTTTAATTTTTACAGGTTTTGAGGCTAATGAATTGAAGACGAGAGGTGAGAGGAGAAAGAAGGAAAGAACATAAATTACTTTTTACTTCTTATATTTCTCTGTTTTTTTTTTTTTTTTTTTTTTTCATATATAAGAGGGAAGCAAAACATTTTAATTTTTATTTTAACTTCTCATATTTTTTTCTTTTTTTTTCTTTTTCCTCTTTTCATCTATTTTTTTTTAAATATTATTGACTTTTATTACAATGTAATATTTATTTATATATACTTTTTTAACCTATTAAAGTATAAAGAGATAAATATACTCACTAAAATTCGAATATGTAACCTTTCTTCCTCTATCTTATTTTGTTTCTTAAAATTTGTGTAAAAATCATGACTCATGGATGCTATAATAACTTTATTTATTTATTTATTATAGTATAAGTTAGTTTGGGATGGGCGTTGTGCATGGTATTTGGTAGTGTAATCATTGGATACTGAAACTTCTGGACCACCTATCTTTAGACTTTAGCTTCATTTCCAAACTAGCATTATATGTGGTGTAACTCATTCAATGGACATTAATGGATGGCCCCCATATGATACGTCTTGTCTCTCTTTTTCTTTTTTTTTAATATTATTTTTTATTGCTATAAACTCAATTTTTTCAAAATAAAATAAAATATAACTTGGAATTTGTTTTACCAAATGCACCGACACTTTCATCTTGCGTAAGTTATCATCATTGATTTTCGACAATCTATAAACCTGTTTGTTAAAATGGAGTGTTTTTTGTATTTTATAGTGTGAACTAAAATGTATGCAGTGTGCGTATATAAATTTTTAATACATTGCATTTTGCCTAATAATACATCACTTTTCACTTTTCAAAAAACTGTTCACACAGGTGATATTTTTAAATGGGTCCAATTTATGGTGTTATGGATGGAATGATGAAACAACAAAACATCTGAAGAAATTTGGTTCAAATAAAATCTCGTCTTATAAAATGAAATACTAAGTGTTAGGAGGACTCACCTAAAATGTAATTTAATTTCAAAATAGTAGTTCAACTACAAATTAAAAAGAATTAATGGAAAAACAAAAAATAATAATAATATAAAAATAAATTACTCTCAACATTTAGTACTCTAGTATATTTACACTTTTACACTGCTCATGAGTCATGATATACTAATCAAATTGGGCTCAAGTTTTGATGTTATGGGTGGGAGGTTTAAGTAACGAAATTGTGAATGAAGCAAATTTGCTAATTTTAGTTATAGTAGGACTTTTTAAAATGAACTAGTGAACCTTTAGAGAATTTGTTTAAAATATAAGTGGTTGGTGGCCATATTTCCCCCCCAAAAAAAAAAAACTAATGAGAAAAAAAAAAAAAAAAAAAAGAGACAAAAGAGAAGGAAAACAAAAGTCTAAACGGATGGCGGTGATTGAAGAGGCACAAAATTGAAAAACGGCACGCAATTGACGAGGCATAGCATGAGGACGCACGCTGCCCCAACCTCCTCCATGTGGGGTGGGGTGTATGCCCTATTATTTCGTCATCTTACCTAACGTATATTCCTCCAACTCCACATGCAACTTCTTCCTTCTTTTTTTCTTCTTTTATTACATGATAAAAAAGATATAATCATAAACTTCCTATATTAAATATAATCTTATTATAATAATCCTCAAAAATAAAATAATTAAATACTCACGATGAGAACTTATATTTTTGCATGATCACAATGTTCCAGGATATATATATATATATATATATATATATATATATATATATATATATATATATATATATACGTAGAAGAGTTACAATACAACAAGAAATAGTTGAGTTGTAAAACTCCCTCTCAAGCTGAGGGTAGTCGAACAATCTGAAGCTTGTCACCAAGAAACGAGAAATGTGGGGCCGGAAGAGGCTTCGTAAAGACGATATTCCCTAGCTGGTCCTTAGTGGAAATAAAATTCACTTGAATCTCATCTAAGGCCACCTTGTCCGAAACATGCTTAGTATGTGCCCAGGAACACGACTAACATCAAGCTCACGCAACAATGAAACAAGCCATGTGACCTCCGCACAAACATCCGCCAGGGCCTTGTACTCCGCCTCCGTAGAAGGCCGTCCCGTGCCGCCATTTTCTGCTTCTTGCAAACCCGCGAGATAAGATTAATTGAAGACCAGGCCAGGAACACAACAAAACCACTTGTTGATTTCCGATCAGTGGGACAACCTGCAACCTAATCAGAATTAGAGAACGCGTGAAAATCAACGAGGAAAATTCACACAAAGGCATGCCCTTTGGTTAGCGAATCTGTTACATTATTCTTTAACCTCACATAATCAACAAAAATAACACCTTTGTGAGAAATTATTTAATAGTTATTGTGTCTACGACGTATATGCCTGCGAGGAGTTTTGACAACTGAAAATTAATGAAAATGAAAGAGTAGCAGAAACCTCGTATTGAATTTGTTAAAGGTCATACGGGCAGGATATGATGCCGGCGTATGTAATTATACCACGTTAGTTACGTTCCAGCTTGTAATTAAAGTAATATCAATTTGTGGTTTGAAAATGATGGAGTAGCTCATCAGTAATATTCTATACTATCAATCAGTATGGAAAACGACATGGAACTTTAGTGCTTCACAATAGTAAAAATTTGGTTGTGCATATCGGATTGGATGTGATGGGATAGGAAGAGACGAGAGTGTACACTGCAAAAGGGAAATTGCAACGAAGGCACTCGGAGTGTTGTTTCCGACTAGGTCCAATTGTATTGAAGTACAATTTAATTAGTTAATTAATTTAAGAGTTAATACCATCTGAGGTCCTCTGAGTATAGTAATTTTGTCAGGTTCAGTCCTAAACTTTCGAATTAATCATTTGTGCTTCTTCGACTTTCAAATTTAACCATTCGTGGTCCAAATTAACCACACATGGTCCTTCAAGTTTCAAAATTTAACCAGTAGTGGTCCTCATGAAGGGACCATGAATTGTTACAATTTAATAGTTGAAGGACCATGTGTGGTTAACTTGGACCACGAATGGTTAACTTTGAAAGTCGAAGGACCACATATGGTCAATTTGAAAGTTTAGGACTAAACATGGCAAAATCACTATACTCGGAGTACCTTAGATGGAATTAACTCTTAATTTAAAATAAGTTTATTATTAAGGTATATATATATATATATATATATATATATATATATATATATATATATATATATATATATATATATATATATATATATATATAGAGAGAGAGAGAGAGAGAGAGAGAGAGATGCACTCAGGTGCGAATAAGTGCCCAGGAAGGAATATGCGAACGAATCAGTGCGCGACACGTGTCCAGATCTAATAGCTTAAAAATACGCGGTGATATTTTCGTAAATAATTGAACATCGAAGTGCAAGTAAAATCACTTACAAGTGTACCTACTTTTACCTATAAGTGCATGTAATTTTGCCTTGTTAGCATTCACTTCCATCAAACATTCATGTACCTGGGTGTGCTTATAACTATAGGTGCAACTATTTATAAGTATAGGTGCAACTACTTATAACTATAGGTCCACATACTTTCACCTATAAGTGCATGTAATTTTGCCTTGTTAACATTCATTGATCTGAGTTCAGCCGGTAGTAATACCACTAAAAATCACCTGCAAACATTCATGCACTTAGGTGCAACTACTTATAACTATGTGTGCAACTACTTAGAACTATAGGTGCACTTAGTATTGATGCTCGGTGTAAATTTTTTACTTGCACTTATTATACATTTTACATGCACTTATAATACATTTTACTTGCACTTCGATGTTCAATTATTTACGAAAATGCCACCGCGCTTTTTAAAAAAATCAGTGTTTCTCATCCATTAGATCTGGACACGTGGACGAACAGAATCTATTCCTATTTCGCTCCTGGGCGAAGCATTCGCACCTGAGTGCAATTATATATATATATATATATATATATATATATATATATATATATATATATATATATATATATGGAATTTTACAAATAATTTAAAAACAAAGAGTTATAAAATGATTTATTGTGGATACAAGTATATAAGCATTTAGAAACTTATGAAGTTTGCACCTAAAAAAATTTAGAAACTTAAGAGTTATATTACTTGAAACATAATTTGTGATTTGAATAAATTTTATTTTTGGTCCTAGATTTATATGTGACAGTTTATTTTTAGTCTTTTTTTATTAGACCATCCTCATTTGATCCTAGTATTATTGTGACATGATCATTTTTAATCCCCCGTTAATAAAATTGTTGAAATACTGTTAAAGTTAAATACAAAGACATTTTGATCTTTTTTTTTTTTTTTTGTTTTATACAAAATAGGTTGACCCAATATATCTTTTTATATAATTGAAGACTGAAATTCCCTTGTATTTAAAGATATTTAAACTATTTTGTTGATAAATAACTAAAAATGGTCATATCACAATAATATATACTATGACCAAAAATAAATGTTCTGATAAAAAAAAAAAAGATTTTGATTGTCACCTATAAATCTAGAACAAAAAATAAAAATAACTCTTTGTGATTTATTTCCTCTGTCAATTTTTATAAGAGCATTTGAGGACTTGTGAATTAGTTAAAAGGATTTTACATAATTTACCAGATCATCAATCAACTTGGATATTTGAGATTTGCATTTGGATTAGACATATTGTATGTAAAAGTATACAATTTAATATTAAATCTGAAAATCAAATTAACTAAATTTACCTTTTAATGAGCCTAAACTGGATTCATAAAGTTTAGGATACAGTAAAATAGGAGAATTATTAGTATGTGAAAAAAAGAAAAAAGGAGTACGTGCAGAGTCAGCAACATAAATAGGACAGCTCATGTGATCCCTTCAAAATCTTCTTTTCCTTGATGATATCATCAATCTCAACACTCCTTTCTCCTCACTTTCATACTCTTCTTCTCCTTCTTCCTAAACCCATTTCTCTTTCTCTCTCTTAAATTTTCTGCAGATTTACTTCCACAACTTATCATCTGCTCGATCTCAGCTATCAGCAATGGCTCCTGAAAAGGTATGTATGTGAATCTGAGTCTCATCATCTATCATCAGTTTCTTTGACCATATATTCATTCAATCTTTGTATCTATGTACCATATATGATCTTCACCTTTATATATATATAATATAATCAGTAAATTGGTAGTGTGTATATATTGCAACAGACCACTGTGATGTTCCTGAGTGTTGATCTCAAGTGCTCCAGCTGCTACAAGAAGGTCAAAAAAGTCATTTGCAAAATTCCTCGTAAGTCTCTAACACCTATATAGACACATATCTGTGTATATACACTTTGTGTAATTGAATTAAGTTGGATCTATACATAAATAATGGTAATGTATGTCAGATTTGGTTTCAATTTTTGAGATATCTAATATATTTTGCTCATCAACACTTCCACTCTCTTATATTTAATGGTTTTTCTTATAAAATAAATGTTTCTACACTATTACAAAATACCCTTTAATACTTTACAAAGTTACATGTTTTTTTCTAAAATAAAAATTAATTATGGAGGTGTGGATCCAAATATTGTTAATAATTACATTATAGTACACCACCTGAAAGTGATCTTAAATTAAGTCGAAAGCCTTGTTCCGACCACTTTTGTTATCCGGAAAAACCTTTGTTGCTATTTCCGACCACATTTTGCAGTGGTATCTGTTCATACAGAACAAAGAATCAATACCACTTTCACTAAGGCTCAATCCCATGACCTCCTACATGAAAGAATCACTACATGCTATATGAGCACAAGATGCTTGATACAATAAAAATATCATGTATAATTGTATATGATACCTACAAATTTGTAGAGTTCCATACTTAACTTTTGTTGTAAATTTTTGGACAAAAGAAATCAGAGACCAAATATACAATGAGGAGGAAAATAAGGTGAGGATCACAGTGGTTTGCTGTAGCCCTGAGAAGATCCGTGACAAATTGTGCTATAAGGGAGGTGGTGTGATTAAGAGTATTGAGATTGTTGATCCTCCCAAGCCACCCAAACCTGCTGAAAAGCCCAAAGAAGCTCCAAAGGCTGATAAGCCCAAAGAAGCTCCCAAGGCCGATAAGCCCAAAGACGCTCCCAAGGCCGATAAGCCCAAAGACGCTCCCAAGGCTGATAAGCCCAAAGAAGCTCCCAAGGCCGATAAGCCCAAGGACGCTCCCAAGCCCGAAGCCGATAAGCCCAAGGATGCCAAGAAGTCCGAAAAGCCCAAAGATGCCGATAAGCCGAAAGAGGCTCCCAAAGAAAAGCCCAAAGGTCCTCCGGCACCGGAGGGGGTACCGGTGCCTATGAAGCAACCGGAGCCAATATCAAATGTACCGGCTCCGGGGCAAGTGACGATGATGTCAGTTACTCACGGATTTCCACCACCGATGTACTGTTACGAGCCAAGTTATGAATGGTATGGAACACCGGTTGCACCACCTCCACCACTGCCACCACCGCGGCCGTGCTACGACAGTTATCCAAATTGGTGTCGTTGTGGACAGGCTAGAGGCTATTATGGGGGGTGCAGATGCGATAACACATACTTTAGTGAAGAAAATGAATCTGGGTGCACAATCATGTAACAATAATAATAAGACTTAAAGGTCATGATCATTGGGTTTAAGTGCCCTACTTTTTGTTCCTTTCTCAAGTCCGGCCAAACACATAAGTGTCTTTATTATATTATCTTTTTTCATAAAAATAAGGTTAGTGGCCAGGTTGTTGCCTGAGTCGTATACTCGTATTGCATATATTGTATATTTAAATTGGTTTCAATTCTTTGTTAAACTAATAAAAGCCTACATTAATCATTGACTTTTGCATCATATCATGTTCTAATCTTTCTTTTATTTCGACGTTTTAGCATTGTTTATTTTAATATCCAAATATTTATTTTGAACCTAAGCTTAATCTTGTTCAAATCCAAATAAATAAAATCAAGTAATAACGTTTCCTTGCCCATAATAATAAAGTTTTCTAGTCATACCAATCGAGGAGAGAGCAGTGGCGGAGTCACAATGGGGGCAGTGGGGTCAGCTGCCCCCCCTCACCTCTTTCCTTTAATATATATATACATGTATAAGTCACTATGTAGTTTAGTTGCTTAGTTGATTGAGCTTTGAATTTGACATTAAATGTCATGGGTTCAAACCCTCTACAGCAATATTGTGTGTATATTTTAGCTTCTTTTATTTATTTAAACACTTCTCACCCTTCAATAAATTAAATATTTTGTATACTATTTTTGTGTGTATATTTTAGCTTCTTTTCTCTATTTAAACCCTTCTCACCCTTCAATAAATTAAATATTTTTTAAGTCTATTTTTTTGGTGAATCGTTTAGTTAATGTAGTCAACAAATCTTATATATAATAAAGCCCATAGATTTGGCCAATCAAATTGCCCCCCAAATCCCGCCCAAACTGTTTTGGGGGAATTTTGGCTTTTATTTATTTTTTCTTATTTTATGGAACTAAGGATATCTAGGTTTTTTTTAAATATTTTTTGGATTTTGAATTTTTCTGATTTGTTTGTTTTTTGATTGGTTCTTTTTTATACAAGACTGATTTTTGTAATCATTTGTTCTCTGTGAAACGTGCGTGTTTAGGTTGTTGATTTTCAATGTGATCTTTTGTGTATCTAGACTAATTCTAATAATTTTGTATTGGTTTCGAAGAGTCCTTCTACTGCTTGCCGGCGCATGCCTAACTTTTAATCATGGGTTTTACATCTCTAATACAACTCTTTAACAGTATAAATAGGTAGGTTGTGCTAATGTTCTTCCACTTCCGATCTTCTTCTTCCCTGTAAACCACTCCAAAAGCTTCTTAGCGTTAACCATGCCTGGCCAGTTTATTCTTTGCTATGAAATCCATCCTCAGCAGACTTCTAAGGCAATGCGTTTGCGTCTGGTGCGTACCTATTTGGCATTTGAAGGAACAGAAGAGAAAGTCATTAGAAGTCGTGAATGTGTGTTTCATGATTCGGCAGTAAGTAATTTTTTTTTTCCTTTTGTTCAAAGCAATAATATTTTTAGTAGTTGCTATTAGTGTCTAATGTTCTTCCCTTTCTTTTGCTTATGTAAATCTAAGGGGAGTTTCATACATGATCAAATACCTAAGGATCAAGTTCAAAAGTACAACTCTTACTTTCAAGAGGGCAGTGTCTATGTGATTAGAAACTTCTTATGCATCACCAACTACTTCAAATATAAAACAAGTGATCACAAGTATATGATCAAGTTTAAGTTTGATACTACTGTTAAGCAGTATAGGCGTATTGATTTCCCAGATTGTATATTTCGTATTAAAAGTTTCAGGGCTGTTTTGGATAAGGATGGTGTGAATGAGAATGAACTATTTGGTAAGTTTTTTTTTTCCTTTTCTCTTTTCCTGTTTACAATACCTATATTTCTGTGTTATAATGGTTCTATGTTTGTTTGTTTTTAGATGTAATTGGAAGGGTTGTGGAGATATATTCTCCGGTAGATAAGGTTATTGGTGGAAAAGCTACAAGGTTGTAGATTTTGTCATCGAAGATGCTGAGTAAGTTCTTCTAGCACACTCTATCTTTTTCCACTTTTATCTTATTTTTTACTCAGTTTACTTTTCCCCCTTTTTTCAGAAAAAAACAATTGCAGTGCACAGTGTGGGGTGGACATGTGGAGCTTCTTATGCCTTACTTTAATCTGGAGTTCAGTGATCCTGTTGTTGTTTTGGTGCAACTATGTCGTGCTAGGTTCCTTCAAAGTGAGTGTGTGTCTTCCTATACTTCTATATTTTCTCTATTAGGGTACTTACATTTTATGTTTACAATTAGATGGAGAGGTCAGGATATCTAGCTCTTTTGATGCAACGCAGTTGATTTTTGACCATTCATCAAAAGTGTTTGCTGATTTCAGAAAGAGGTATTTCTATATAATTTGTAATCACTTATACATTTTTTTTTTAGTGTTGCACCTATGTTCTTTATTCTTTATTTTTTTAATCTTTTTTGGGCAGTGTTGGCAGTGACTACACACCCCTTAGGTGTAAACAATCTGATTCTAGGTTTGGCCTTAGGTTGAATGTGCCTATGGTTGATAGTGATACTGTGGTTACTCCTATTGCTGAATTATACCAGAAGCAACAGGTATTATGCTACTTTTTCTGCACTTTAACTCTCAATTTCTGCTAAAGTGTTTTTTTTTTTTTTTTTAATATTAATCTTTCGCTCTACTTTTGTTGGTGTAGTTGGGTCAATTCTGGGTTGCTGGGAAGGTCCTAGGTATTGAGAACTACTTGGACTGGTTCTACTTTTCTTGCAAGAATAATTCTTGCAATAAAAAGGTTATCAAGTTGGAAAATGGTTTAATGCATTGTCCGAAATGTCTAAGGTCTTGGGGTGAGGGTATTATGAGATATAGGTTGGTCTTGCGTGTTGCTGACCAGAGTGGGGATGCTCCTATGCTCGTGTGGGATCGAGAGTGTTCTCGATTGATTGGCATGTCAGCTATGGAGTTGAGGTCTAAGTACTCATAGATGGTTGATTTTGTTCCAGTTGAGCTTCAACAACTTGCTGGAATGGTTTTGTTGTTTCGAGTTACTGTTACTAAGGACCAGCTCCAGAGTTTGTAATCACCATTCCATGTACTTAGTGTTTCTACTGATAATGAAGTGGTTTCCCAGCACAGCTCAAGTGTGGTGGTTGACAATCCATTGACACAAGTTCCTCAGGGTTTAGGTCCCCTGGTGGATGAAGGTGATGGTTCTGAGGTATGTGATTATTTGGTTCACTCTTTAATTTTCTAAGGTTCTAGGTTGTTAATGTTATTTTATTTTACTGGATTAGGACTTTTGTGTATTGAATGATGAGGATTGTGATGGACTGGATGCTATTGACAATGAGTATTGAATGTATCTAATTCACTCCCTCTCAAGAGAAGCCTTCTGGAGGAATTTGAAGACCAAGGAGTTTCTAAGAAGTCTAAGGCAGTCACTATTAAGCAGGAGAAGTGAGAAACTGTGTAATGTAGTGTTGGTTGTTATTTTGGGATTATCATCTTTGTTTGCTCCTGACTGTTATGGACTCTCTATGTTTTTTTTTTACCTATGTTTGTTGTTGTTGTTCTTTAGCAGCTGTATTTTGTTCCTATCTAATGATATTTACCTAATGTTTTTGTGCCTAGGATGGTTTGTGTCAACAAGTTGTTTAATATGCTACCAGTAAAATCTGTTCTTTAAATTGTAAGGGTTACCTTGAGTCTACTTCTTCAATGTTTTGGTTGGTGGGATCCCCTTCTTCCTTTAACCTTTTTGATTTAAGTGTGGTTGCCCTTCTTACTTCAATGTTCTTTGGGATTGCCCTACATTCCCCAATAAAAAAATAGTTAGTTCTAAAAGCATCATTTTTGTCTGTAATGTTAATCCTCTACTTGAAATATGATATACATAGTCATGAAGGGAGTCAAATTCTTAAATTATTATTTTTCCCCTTTCATTTTTTAGCTGGCTATTTAACTTCTGGATTCCAGTGTTCTTGATAAACATGTAACTTATATGAAAAAAAAAAGAACATGTTAATTCTGGTATTAGAAAGGAGATATTAAGTGTAGCTTATATTTGGAATTATTGTCTAGGTTTTCAAATTACCACAACGAAGAGTACAGTTGTTACCTACCAGCATCTTGAAGTCATTATTCCTTATTTTCCTCCCTTTTTTTGCCATGCTAATGCCCTTGATAGTCCAGTGATCTTCATTTAGATGTGCCTCACACAATCACAAAAATCAAATAAGTTTTCTAATAAAAAATACAGTGTAAATGTAAGATTTGATTGAATTATTCTAAAGGTTTGGATGTAATAGTTGATAAGTGGTAATTGAATTGCCCACCTGAGAATCCAGACAAATTGATGGCTTCCATCCTCTACTGATGCCTTTCTCTCTCAAATGGTGCATTTTAATAAGGTGAATGCAATAAAGACATCAGGAACATAAGGGTGTTCAACATCTCCATCACAGCAAATGTAATTTTTCGTATAGCAAATTCTCTCTTTCTTTTTTTATAACCTCTTTGGCTTCATGTGTTGGTTGATTGTGATCTACCAAAAACAAAGTGAAATGTAGTGTTACAGATTCTGCTATATGAGTTGAAATAGACCAGTCATATATCTAGCAGATATGTCACACTAATATGGTATTAGACCTTACTCAGACAGAAGAATATAACTATGCAAAACCAGCAAATGGTCATTCGTACATGCTGTTATCTTAGAAAGACAAAACAACTGAGGGTGTGTTTGGTTCGCACATAGGAATCGGAATTGGAATGGGTATCAAATACTTGGTAATGGTAATGGGTTTTGGTGAAAGTATTTAACATGTTTGGTAGTAGGGTGGAATGGGAATGGTTACTAATAGTAGTGCTTGAAAATGAATAAGGGAATGAAACCTTTATTGTATTTGGGTATGGGTTTTTCAATTGATGGGGTATTCGATATTCGAAACCCATAGTAATGTTCTAAAAGCCTATCAACCAAACAACAGCAATCACTTTCATACCCATTCCTATGGGCAAAACCCACCAACCAAACACACCCTGAGTAATTATCATCAGATACCATTGAAACAATATGTTTCTATTTCCAGTCAACTAATCTTGCTTCACATAATTAGAATTTTATTATTGAACCAATTAACATATACAAATTGAGAGTGATATCAACTAAAACATTCACATCTTGACCAATGTTCTCTATGAAGCTGAAATCAATGAACAGAAAAGTTTCTATAACTTAAAAATTTGAAAATATGGTTTCCAAAGCTTACAACACATAAGATGTGTTGTAGTATGATTACAAAATGCACATCATTGAATGTCGATTATTTGTTGTTAAAAAGAGAAATCTTGACAACATGAGAGTAGCACTTCTTTCTCTTATGATGTGCAGCTATTTTATGTTCAACCCCCATTGTATCCTGAAATATGATAAACAAATCAAAACTACACAAGTGTAGGAGTTTAGGGTTTGAAGAAACAACTACCTGTGAATATTCCCAGTAAAATATGGGAGTAATTAGTAAATTGATTAAAAAAAATAATAAAAATGCTCTAATTTAAGTTCACCTCTGCTCTAGGTAAATCACACAGCTTTAATGTATCAGATTGTTGGGCCACTTAGAAGGTCAAGTTTCCATTGTCAGCTTAGATTAATAGAGTACAAAATAGATATAGGTATGCATGAGATTTTAATTTATCAGAATCAGTTATACCAAATGGTTATAGTAGACTAAGATTGAAATACTATCTCTAAAAAATTTATATTCCCAATAAGATAGGTCATATTTTTTTGCTTCCAGCCTATGAATAAGTAATCATTGTGTTGCTATTATCAATGCTTTCTAGGTGTTATAAATTGGTATCTTTCACATGTGTGAAGGAAGCATATTCATTTCCACTTCCACATTTGAAATGTAGCTTACAAGTTCCAGAATAAAGACAAATGAAAAAGATAGAGAATTCCACAATAATCACTGGCAAGAGAAAACATGAGCATGGAAATAAATGTATAATCTCATTTAAAAAGTTATATATGAATGTATTTTCCAGTCATTCTCACCATATTTGTAATATAATATAATACTTAAAATAATGTTTGTGTAGAAATAAATTATAGTTTGCAGTTTAAAAACATATATAGTCTGCAAATTGATATCAAACAATAATAATATGCTGTTAAAAATTGGAATAAAAAAATCATGAAATTATTAAACATGCTGAGAGTGAACCTAGAACAGTTAAAAAATTGAACAAATTAGGACTATATCTCTTTGAAGTAATCGAAGCAATTATTCAATTAAAATTGCAGAGAAATATACATGCATGCCATAAAAACCATCAAAATTGAAAACCTAAACATCATATAGAAATTATAGCTGCTGATTTTTCATATTTCTGCTAAATAAACAAAAAAATACGAATAAGATACTTATCTCTGTTGGTATGTTTCTTTCTCTTCTAATTCGTGTTCTGCTGCATAATCGTTGAGCTTTTTGCATACGGTTTCACTGTGTTTTTATCCACAAATTGTATTAAGAAAAGAATTAGAGTTTGTGTGAAGATAGGTATAAATAGATGAGTAGATTGAAGAATGAAATAAAGATTACCTGATAAGGTAGGTTCTTTCATGCGCTATCGTTGAACATCTTCTTTCTCCGTTGAACTCTTTGTGGTAGAAGAGTTTGGATCTATTGAGTTCTGGGTTTTAGAGGTAGAAATGATGGAATTGCGATCATATTTGCGTTGTTTTGGTGTAGTTATAGCTTCGATTGTAGGTAGTTGTTAGTAATTTGGCACGGTTTCCATTTTTGGTGAGCTTGGAGGTGTTCAGGCAGAGTGACGAAGAAGGCGACGGAAAAGGGAGAGGGGAATTTGGGGTCTGATGTGGGGCAGTATGGTTTTATTTGTTTATTATTTGGGTCGGGTATAGGCTTGTGGGCTGGGTTAGTATTATGGGCCATATATATTTATATATACAGATGGGTTAGTTGGGTTGGTTGGGGTGTTTTAGTTTATATATATATATATATATATATATATATATATATATATATATATATATATATATATATATATATATATATATATATTATTTTTGTATAAGTTATGTTTTGTAAGATTTGATTATGGACATGTTATTGAATAACATTAATTTTTATTTTTAATTTTTGAAATAATTTGGGTAGATATTATTGTTATTATTTTGTAATAATTAATAGTTATTTCGTATTGTAATTTATTTTTATTTGTATATCTTATTTATAATTTTTTTGAAATGATTTATATTAGTAGAGTTGTTCTGTAATTTTTTAAAATTTATTTCATGTATTGGGTAATTTTTTTTTTAATTTTTTGAAGTATTAAATTAAAATTAAAATAAATTTTAAATTATATTTAGATAAATATATGATTATTAATCAATTAAATATAATTTTGAATGAAAAATCAATATTTGTTTTTTTTTTTTTAAATACAGATTTGAAATTGTTATAAATCATCTTATATTTATTTAATATCTATTTTTTTTTATTATTTTTTTCTGCTAATTTTTTTTAATGTAGAAAACTTTGGAGTAGTTTTATGCAATGAAATTTATCCCAAAAAAATGAAATATACAGGGGTTACAAATGAATAGGCAAGTGTTGGTTGGAGTTTTTGGGGATTCAATTAGTAAGCCACTTCGTATTTTGAGAAATGGTACGTGTATTTGTATTTTTGATAATGTACAATTTATTGTTGTTTGTGAGTATTGATATATTTGATGTATTTATATATTTGTTTTGTAGATAATGTTGTTAATAGTACAAAATGTTGCAACGTGGAATTATCTCAAACGAATTGCTCAAATAGTCAGAATGTTTATACCATTCCTATGACATCTTATATACAAATGTTGTATATAAGGAAGTATTTAATAATTTATAAATATTGGAATAAACGTAATTTTTATTTTATTATAGTTAATGTGCATATTCCCAATTGTATTTTGTATTTTATAATTATATCTGTGTCTATAATACACTATTGACAGATAATTGTTCTCATGATATTATTATACCGTGCATCGCACGGGTTCAAATACTAGTTTATATTATACTTCATCGTATTCAAATTAATTTAAAAAAATTTAAGTTGATCTAATTAAAAGGAAATTAAAATTAAAGTATTTATGAATATAATGTCTTTTCTATTCAAACTATTTTATCTAATCGATTATGTTTTATATTTTGCTATAAATATTTTTATAACATTTCAATGTGTTTTTTAAATTTCACCCTACCCAAGTATAGTTTTGGCTCCGACCTTAACTATCATGTAATCTATCATAAATATTGTATTATAATTTATAATGTATTTGAACCATATTATAGGTGTTTGATATTTTATCATTGACAATTCTAAAATCATTTCAAGTACGCCCCCACTCACGTCATTTTCTGGTTCCGCCACTGGGAGAGAGGCAGAGAGAGAAGGGAAGGGGTTGAATGTGTTTAAAAAATAAAGTTAAATAATGTTTAATTAATGCTCCAGAATCAGCAGCACCTCTAGGGATGACAATGGGTCGGGGTGGGTCGGGGAGGGCTACATTCATCACCCGACCCACCTTATATTTTCTCCACTCACTCCCACCTCCAACCCGCATTGGGTGAAATTTTTCAAAACCCATCCCCACCCCACCGGGTGCGGGTGCCCACTACGGGTACCCACCACTTATCATCTTATTATTTTTTTAAAAAAATAATATTTAAATTACTTACACATAATAAAATAATAAAATTCATTAGTGATACTAAAACATAAAATAATAAAAATATTTAAATATAATAATTAAATTGTTAATTTTTAAAAATAAACTTAATAGTTTAGATATATAAATAGTAAAAAGATACACGAAGTTATATAAACAATTATAAATAACTACATACTATTACTTATTTTACTACTATAATATATATATATATATATATATATATATATATATATATATATATATATATATATATATATATATATATATATATATATATATATATATATAGACACACACACACACACACACACACACACATGGTGGGTCGGGTGGGGTTCTAGGCGAGTTTTGTACATAGAACCCGAATCCAACCCGACCCGCCGCGGATTTACTTTTTTTAAGACCCACCACCCACCATCACCTAAAAAAACCCGATCCATGCGGGGTGGATATCCGCGGGGCGGATGGAAATTGCCATCCCTATTCACTTCCTTCATCATGTTCAGAAACCATTTGCGTAAAAGTTGCTGCCTTGGCCGAAGAGAGAATAGTGAATAAAAAAAAACATAGAGTTCATATTAGAAGAAGAACAAAAACTTGTGTGAGATCGTCTTATCATAGAACCGATTGGATCAATATAAAAATGTAATACTTATACGAACAATATAATACTAATTAAAAATAAAGTAATTACTATTGTTGGAAATTCCATTCAAATAAGTGGCGTTGCCTTCACTTCTTGTCCCATATTGCTTTCACAAGAATGCTTTTTCCACCTTTTAAACATCAACACTTTTACCCCTCTTAAAGTATATTGTGAAAAGGGAGGAGAAAGGGAACCCACATGTGCTTGCTCCTTCTCTGAAGTTGCGACAGAAGCTACTCTCTTCTTCTCTGTTTTCCCTTAGCTTCTTGTCTGAGCTTTAGTTGGGTTCGACTGCAAGTACCTGTCGAAAGCACTCTGTGTATAAAAGACTGCACAGTCTCCAGCAATTTGCTTTTAAGGTAGTGTACTACACACGACACAAATTTTCCAATTTTTCTCCTTCGTAAATTCAGCCTACATAAATAGCAGTGCTACTTGAGACATTTTCCGTCAGAAAATTCCAACAGTTAAAAGCAAATTATTACTCGTGAAAATGTCAACAATAGTCTCCAAACCTTCCTCTGACCTCGCCAAACTCGAGCTACTCACCGGTCTCAATTACCGCCGGTGGGCCATCAAGATGATGATCACTTTGAGTCTGTCGAACTCGTTTACATCCTTGCTCTTGACTATGATCCTGCTCAGCCTAAGTCTACTGGTTCCTCTTAACCCGAGAACCAAGTAACAATCCTAGATGACCCCCCGTATCCAAACTGACCCAAAATCTACATCAACCGAGTCGTCTGACAAGTCCTAAGAGGTTCGTACCAAGTACGAAAGGGACAACAAAGTTGTTCGTGGTACTTTGTTGCAACACATGTCTGATAGTGTACTAGACATTTATGCAAAGTACAAGTCTGCGAAGGAAATATGGGACCTATTGAGAAAGAAGTATGGAGCAGACGACGCGGGCCGAAGGAAGTGTGCAGTCGGCCGTTGGCTCAATTTCAGGATGGTGGATTCAAAGCCAATCATTGAACAGGTGCACGAGTACGAAAATCTGGTGTTTGACCTAGAGGCTGAAGGCATCCCATTAAGTATCATTCTGCAAACATATGCCTTACTCGAAAAACTACCTGAGTCTTGGGGGGAATTCCAAAACAAGATCAAGCATGAGTCAAAGGACTACACCTGGGAGCAAATGGTTAATTACCTCAACATTGAGGAGGCGTATCGCCTCAAGCAAAGGTCTGTTTCTCTTCCTGGAAATTTAAAGGCTAACATAGTGGAATCCATTGGTGTGAATTGTGAAAGGTGATAAGTCAAGATATGGAACTGGAAGGAAAAAGAGCTGGAAGAAAGGAGTCAAGGTGAACAATGGCAACAAGTTCAAGAACCAGAACCAAAGGAAATGAGGAGCCTGTTTTGTATGTGGGGAGCTTGGACATCGAGCAGCCCAGTGTTACCACCGCACAGGGGCAAATGAGAAAATGACCAATCAACAAGGAAACAAGAGTCAAGCAAATGTGGTTGAAGAAGCTGGGTGGTAGCAGGTGTGGTGACGTTGGAGGCGAATGTGGTGCAAGGCACTGAGGAATGGATTATTAACACTGGAGCAACTCGCCATTTCTGCGCGAGTAGGATAATGTTCAAAGATTTTCAAGCATTTGCTCAAGGACAAGGAGAACAAGTGTATATGGGGAATGATAGTACTTTTGAGGTAAGAGGTAGAAGAAACGTAGAAATTAAACTCAATTCTGGAAAGTACTTGTTTTTGTCAAATATGTTGTATGTCCCCTCCCTACGTAGGAATTAGGTCTCAAGGCCCTTGTTGGTTAGGGCTGGGATCAAACTCGTATTTGAGTCTGAGCTCATGATAATGACTTGTAGGGGGGAATATGTAGGAAATGCTTATTTACGTGGGGGGTTGTTTGTGTTGCCCCTCATTGCTTACACCTCTGCAAACATTCAAACTTTTATGGATAATCTTTCCAAGGCATTGGCGGTTCTGCGTATAATGTTGTTTTCTTTGATGTATGGCATGCTAGATTAGGACATATTGGGTTTAAATGCATGAATAGACTAAAAACCATGAATATGCTTTCAAGCTTGCAAAATGATTCGTTTTCCCAATGTGGAGTATGTGCTGAGGCTAAATTAGCTAAAAAACCATTTTTTACTGCAAAGCATCATAATACATGCGCTTTAGAGTTAATTCACTCAAATATAGTTGATTTTAAGAATACAGAGACTAAAGGTGGGAAACGATATTATATCTCTTTTATAAATGATTTCACTCATTTTTCAAAAGTATATATGCTTAGAACAAAAGATGAGGCAGAACAAAAGTTTATTGTCTTTAAAACGGAAGTAGAAAATTAGCAAGATAAAAGGATCAAAAGGCTTAGGTCTGACAGAGGTGGAGAATATGAGTCCATATCTCTTAAATCCTTTTATGAAAAACATGGAATTATCCATGAAGTTACCGCGCCCTATTCGCCACAACAAAATGGCATAGCTGAGAGGAAAAATAGAACCTCAAAGAGATGATTAGTGCCTTCCTAATCAGCTTGGGTACTCCAACCTCATTATGGGGAGAAGCTGCTCTTACAGCTAACCACATTCTCAACAGGATACCTCATAAAGGGTATGAGAAAACTCCATATGAACTATGGAAAGGTTATGCTCCAAACCTGAAATACTTCAAAGTGTGGGGGTGCCTAACAAAGGTAGGACTTCCAACCTTTAAAAGGCCTAACATTGGGTCTAAAACCCTAGACGTTGTTTTCGTGGGGTATGTAGAAAATAGTGCTGCATACATGTTTATGTACCTAGACAGTCGCTCTATGTGCGAGGCACGAGAGGCTGAGTTCTTCGAACATGTCTTCCACTAAAATTAGCTCCAACTACCTCAGAAAGAGGCGCCTCTTCACTGCCCCCTTTTTCTCAAATTGAGAACGAGCCAGAAGAGCCTAGGAGGAGCAAGAGACAAAGAACTGAAACAAACTTTGGGCCTGATTTCATTACGTACATATCTGAGTTGATTGGTGTTAATGAACTTTCTGATCAGTTCGTTTGTCAGTTAATCTTAGAAGAAAAACCAAAGTCCTTTGAGGATGATGTGCGCTCCGTAGATGCTGTCTTTTGGAAAGAAGCCATCCAAAGTGAGTTAGATTCCATTAAGTCTAATCACACTTGGGAAGTGGTAGATCTACCCAAAGGAGCCAAACCAATTGGCTGCAAATGGATCTTTAAAAGAAAATTAAGATCAGACGGGTCAATAGAAAGGTTCAAAGCCAGGTTTGTAGCAAAGGCGTATAAACCGAAGTTTGGTGAAGACTACTTATGCACCTATTCCCCCGTGACTAAAATAGCCACAATTCGTGTGTTGTTTGCCTTGGCCTCCTCCCACAACTGGTTAATCCATCAAATGGATGTCAAAACAGTCTTCCTAAATGAGGATCTAGAGGAAGAGATCTACATGGATCAACCACCTGCGTGCATTGAGGCAGGGCAAACGGGAAAGGTATGTAGACTAATAAAATCTTTGTCGGGCTAAAACAAGCCCCCAAACAGTGGTATGAGAAGTTTCATAAGACACTGATAGATCTGGGCTACTCGCTAAACAGATCGGATGCTTGCCTATACTCAAAAGAGATTGTCTCAAGCATTGTTCTTATATGTATCTATGTAGATGATATGTTAATCTTTAGTCCCAATATAGATGCGATAAGAGAGATTAAAGAGTCTCTATGTGATAAATTTAACATGAAGGATATGAGGGAAACTGATGTGATACTTGGAGTAAAAGTCATAAAAAATGAAGATGGCTACAAGTAGTTATCACAAAGTCACTACACATATAATCTATTAAGGAGATTTGATAGCTTCGAAGTGACTTCGGCACAAACCCCGTATGATCCGAGTGTGAAACTGTCAAAAA
Organism: Ipomoea nil; assembly: GCF_001879475.1. Lineage (NCBI taxonomy): Eukaryota > Viridiplantae > Streptophyta > Magnoliopsida > Solanales > Convolvulaceae > Ipomoea > Ipomoea nil. The sequence continues at coordinate 295,497 of NW_017617301.1, read as the reverse complement.
ATACAGAGACAGGCGTGTCTCAAGAAGAATATGCACAAATAATTGGAAGTTTGACGTTCTTGATGAACTACACCAGGCCTGAAATCGCTCTTGCGGTAAATAGACTCAGTCGATACACTCATAACCCGAGTGACGCTCATTGGCATGCAATGGGGTCGGCCAACCGACCCCGTGGGCCCGACAACTCGGGGGGTTGGCGTAGCCCGACCTTCTGATAACCGTTGCTTTGGCTGGCCCCTTGTGGTTGCGTTGTGCTTGTTCGGCTGTGACACCCCGCAAATCCAAATCCTATTTAGCGATTAATTAAGTAATTAATCCTAATCCAATTGGTAATTTATTCTTTAAATTCATGAAAATTCAATAGTCGGGGACTAGTAATTGACTAGTCAACACAAGTCAAGGTGTTGTACTAAAAGCTTTGTGGATAGTTCCCTTGTTCCCTTACACTTCTTCATCTTAGTAAGGGTAATAAGACATTTCACCTCATGTTTGTATTCCAAGCTAACCTAAAAGACACCTTTCATTCTTTCCCTTACACTTTCAAAACAAAAGTTCTTCATTCTCTCTAGAAATTTAGCTAGCTTTTCCTTCAAGCTAAGTTTGGGGTTTTCAAGATCTTCAAAGTTTGTCTCCAAGATTCCACCTTTCCTACTCTTGAGCATCTAGGAGGGTAAGATCTATGTTCCTTTTGTGTTTTTAGTGCTTTCTAAGGTATCTTTTTCTAAAGATGAAATCTTTATGGTCTTTTGGTGTGTTCTTGAAGTGGGTGTTGAAGGTGAACCTTGTTAGGAGCTTTGAGAAGTGTTATAAGTGAAGGTTTAGTCTTCAAGAGGTAACACATGCTTTACAAAATCTATTTTACTTACCTATATGAGGATTCCTTGGATTCTACTTGTGATTTTACTATGAAATGTGAGTGTTGATGCATTGTCTTGTGAAAATGCATATCTAGAGCTTGTTATTAGCGTTCTTGCATGCCTTTGCTTGGCTATTCCTTTGATTCAAGTCATTTTGTTGTATTTGGTGAGATTTTGGGTGTTTTGGACTTGAATTTGAGCTTGGTGTTGAAAATCCCCGAAGGGATTTTTTGTAGGGGGTATGGTACCCGCGGGCAGAACGGCGGGTAGGGGTCCACCCGCCGCCCCACCCGCACGGTACACACCTCGTGGGACATGGTTCCCGCCGGCGGAACCACGGATGGGGGTCTACCCGTGGCTCCACCCGCGAGTACAGTATTGTGAGTGTGGGGATTTGTTCCCCTGATTCTTTTGGCTCGGTAATTGATGTTTTGACTTCCCGATGTTCTTTTGTTGAGCTTTTGAGTGTCTTCTTGATGTTTCGTATGTCTAGAACTATATGGTAGGATTCCATGTAGGTTTTGGTGTCTTGAATTGTGCTAAGTGTTCAACCTTGTGATTCGTTGAACCATGATGAGTCTTGTGTGTTCTCCGAAACTATGTTTAGTTTACCCGTTTGATAAGCATACTAGTTCAGTGTTTAAATGCTAGCGTGTGTGGTTTGTTCTTTCCTATCGTGGATGATGACTTGTGTTGATCATCGTTGTTGTCGGATTGAGATTCTTTCCTTATTGAGTATGGTTTCATATCTTCGTTGTGATCCGTTGATTGATTCCTATGATGGTGTTGAGTGTGTGGCTGTACCTGGATTGCACGATTAATGGTATGGGACATTAGTCACCAAGGTACGGCAGTGGTCCTCGTGGTGGCCATGACGTGATTATGGAGTTTGTGACCTGTGTGTCGGGTTCACGTATTCTTGGGTGGCTGTAGCCTTGTGTGTGATTGGTACCCTCGTGTACTTTTGTTGGTGGAAATTGTTGGTGGTTTGTTAGTGGATGGGGACGACGGTCCTCGGAGGGATAAGGTTGGACTTGGATGTACAGGGGTCCTGGAGGTAATGGTTGGAACTAGCTATAAGGTTGGGGGTAGCCATAAGGTTGGAACCGGGCATAAGGAAGGAATATTGATTCGTGATGTGTGATGTCACGAAGGCATGTGTTGCCGCTGTGTGTTTCTCTATTCATGACGAGTGATGTCACGAAGGCATGTGTTGCCAATGTGTGTCTCTATATTCTCTTGTGTTGAGCATGTCGGGTGATATTCTACTGAGTGATGGTAGAATACACTTTGAGCCTTACTCGTGTTTTCGTTGTTACATCTTGATGTGTCTTGGGATGTGCTTTCCCTCCTTCTTATTGTGAGTGATATAGAGTCTTGTGGTTGACTTCTATCTTTGGCTTTGAACTTATATATATAGTATTCCGTTTCAAAAATGATTTTGTATATACTATATCTATGTATGATACTTGACATGTAATGGTGGGTTACCAGCATCATTGGCTGACCGGGCGTCATCCCATTTATTTATGTGCTTTTCAGGTCCCGAGTAGTGGCGAGCGCGATATAGAGATGGCTAGTGTAGTTCCCCGGACTCTATTAGTTTTGTTATGGGTCTGTGTGCCTCTTATGATGAACAATAGATTGTTGTTGGTTTGACCTTGTCTCTTGCTAGACTTTTAGACTGTTGATGTTGATGATGTTCTTGCCTATGCGTTCACCTTAGCGTGGACGTGACATAACACTCTTCGTTTTCTAGTTTTATATAGTTAGACTTCCACTGTGTTTTGCTTATATTGTGGTTATATTATCTTACATATTTAAGTTTAAAATGGCATGGAAATCAGGGGTGTTACATCGGCGATAGGCGAGGTCAGACCTCGTATCGCCCCTAGGGCATTAGATTGCGTTACGCTGGTTCGGCGATAGGCGAGATCGGGCCTCGTACTGTCCTTAGGACATTTTAGCGATTCTTGGGTTGTAGTCTTTTGACTCGCACCCCGAATCCTTCCATTCGGCGATATGCGAGGTCGGACCTCTTATCGCCCCTAGGGCATTAGATTGCGCTACGCCCGTTCGGCCATAGGCGAGGTCGAGCCTCGTAATGCCCTTAGGACATTTTAGCGATTCTTGGGTTGGAGTCTTTTGACTCACACCCCGAATCCTTTTGTTCGACGATAGGCGAGGTCGGACCTCGTATCGCCCTTAGGACGTTTTAGCGATTCTTGGGTTGGATTCTTTTGACTCGCACCCCAAATCCTTCTGTTCGGCGATAGGCGAGGTCGAACCTCGTACCGCCCCTAGGGTATTTAGCGATTATGGGTTGGAGTCCTCCGACTCGCACCCCTAAGCTTTTCCGTTCGGCAATAGGCGAGGTCGGACCTCGTATCGCCCTTAGGTCTAAGGTGTTCATGCTGGCTACTGGGGTTGCCCGCGGAAGCGGCTGATTAGCTGGACGCCGACCCCGGGGTGGCCGAACCTGAGGTGGCCGACCTTGTGGTGGCCGACTCTGAGGCGGCCGACCCCGTGGTGTCCGGCCATGGGTCGACGGTGTTCTCTCGACCGCGGAGTCGGACTTGTTAGGTTGGTTGCCACGTATTCTTTCTCGATTTGCCGTAAGACAATTGCACAACGAAATTTGTTATTTCATTACGAGCGAGAATTATTAAGGGGTCGAACCGCCTTACAAAGGTGCATCTATTGATAAAAGTGCTCCGAGTTCCATACTCTATCTACTGCCTTGCCATTTGGGTCTTTAACTTGTAGCTGCCCGGGCGTATTATCGCCTCGATCACGTATGGCCCCTCCCATTTTTTGGCGAACTTGCCTCCGTCCTGAGGTCGGCTGGCTTCTCTCCTCCGGAGGACGTAGTTGCCGACTTGAAAGTAGCGAGGTCGAACTCTCTTGTCGTGGTACGCCTTTGCTTGGCGCGGGTAATTTTCTGCGCGACCCATGGCGTCTTCCCTTTTATCGTCAATGAGGTGGAGGTCGGTGGCGTGGTGTTTCTCATTGAGGTCGGGGTCGTACTCTTCGACCCGGTGGGGTGGGATCACGCTTCGGCGGGAGCTTGGGCTTCTCCTTCTCTTGGTGGCCGAGCTCGGGCTCTTCATTCTCATGGTGGCCGAACTCGTGCTCTCGGTGGCCGAAGTCCTTTGACTTGGACCCAAAAGCTCTTTCGTTCGGCGATAGGCGAGGTTGGACCTCGTATCTCCCCTAGGACGACCCTTGCAAGGTCTGGAGGATCCTTGCAAGGTCTGGAGGATACCTGGAAGGTCTAGAGGACCCTTGCAAGGTCTGAAGGACCCTTGTAAGGTTTGACAAACCCTTGCAAGGTCTGATGGACCCTTGCAAGGTCGGGAGAACCCTTGCAAGGTCTGAAGCACCCTTGCAAGGTCTGGAGGACCCTCGCCAGGTTTGACGGACCCTTGTAAGGTCTGAAGCACCCTTACGAGGTCTGAAGCACCCTTGCAAAGTCCTTGGTCTCTTGGTGGCCGAGCTTGGGGTCTTCATAGTTGTGGCGGCCGAGCTTGGGCTCTCGGAGGCCGAGCTCGGGCTTTTCGTAGTCGTGGTGGCCGAGCTCGGGCTCCTCATTATCTTGTTGGCTGGGCTCGTGCTCTCGGTGGCCGAGCTCGGGTTCCTCATAGTTTTGGCGGCCGAGCTCGGGCTCCTCATTCTCTTGGTGGCTGAGCTCGGGCTCTTCGTAGATATGGCGGCCGAGCTCGGGCTCCTCATTCTCTTGGTGGTCGAGCTCGAGTTCTTCGTGGCCAAAGTTTTTTGACTTGGACCCAAAAGCTCTTTTGTTCGGCGATAGGCGAGGTTGGACATCCTATCGCCCCTAAGAGAACCCTTGCAAGGTCAGATTGACCCTTACAAGGTCTAAAGCACCTTTGCAAGGTCTAGAGAACCCTTGCAAGGTCTAGCGGACCCTTGCAAGGTCTGACGAACCCTTACAAGGTGTGAAGGAATCCCGCAAGGTTCGACGGACTCCTCAAGGTCCGGAGGACCCGTGCAAGGTCCTATTGTGGCCGAGCTCGGGTTCCTCATTCTCATGGCGGCCGAGCTCGTGCTCTCGATGGTTGAGCTCGGGCTCCTCATTCTCATGTTGGACGAGCTCGTGCTCTCGGTAGCCGAGCTCGTGCTTCGTTGTCGTGGCGGCCGATCTCAAGCTCCTCCAAGTTCCTCGAGCTGAACTCAACAAGCCTTGAGCTTGGCTTCTCGGAGGATGGGAGAAGGATGAGATCTCGGGTGTGAACTCGAAAATCATGAGTATGTACATCCGAGACAAGTCGAGTCTCTCAACGCGTACTCGACAAAAAGAGGGGTTTGATCAAGCTGAGGTCGGCCATGAACCAAAGTAGGGCTAGCTGGGGTCTCTCCCCCTTCACGGAATTGAGGTTGGCAACGTGGGGTCATACCACACCTTAGGAGGATTGAGGTCTCCCAAGATGTCTCGAGGCTGAGTGGAGGGGGTTGGACACCTCCTTAGAGCCCCTCCATGGAGTGGGTCAACAAGGTGGTAGCTTGTTGGAGCGCGTCTACTCCTTCTTGAAGACCCGAGATCTAAGGTAGGATAGGCGCAGCCAGCCCGCCTTGGTGGTTGCTGTTGATCGGATCCTTGAGGTTCTTTCCCGACCCCACGGGTAGGGTTTGCTGGTCGGGAGACGAAAATCTCAAGACAAAGGCTCGGCCATGGTGTCCTCTGTGAAAGGTGTGGCTAGGGCATCTCGAGACTCCGGTGATTCGTCATGCGTTGCAGCTCACGCATCTGCCTGCGTAGTTGTTCCAACTCGTCATGCTGGGAGTTTGGGGGTCAGTCGAGAGTTTCTCCCAACCGCTCAAGCCGTGAGGTCTGCTCGTGGCGCCTTGGAGGCGGGGATCATGGCATCGGGACCTCCGTGAAAGTGACGAATCTGCGGGCTGCACTGTCGACCTCGGCCCAAGGCGGTCTCGCGCCGGCACCCTAGGGCCCAACCGCCCTAGGACGGATGTGGCGCGGGTCGGCCGAGTTCGTCCCTCCTCTCGCTGTTCGCGCCGGCCTCTGTTGGTCTCCGTGTCATCTCTCCTTTCCGACGGTCGTGGCGAGTTGACTTCTTCGTCCGCCGGTGCTTCAGGTGCTCGGAGCACATGAGTGCTTGGGCCACTGCGTCCCTGCGGCGGTGGCGGGGGTGGAGGTGCCGGGGCACCCTGTTGGAGCCTTTCCGCGACGCGGTTCAACGTGGTCGCTGCCTGTTCGAGTGCGACCGCCTCGTCTTGTGGGTTCAAGATCGGGCGCGCAATGGGCGGGGCTAGCTCACCGTGGGGGCGGTTGTTGTTGAGCTAACCCTGGAGGTCCTCCACCACCCCTTGTGGGTTCCCGTTGATCTGATCCCTGAGGTCCCCTCCCGTTCCCACAGGCACGGTCTGCCGACTTGCCGTCGCCGTCCCGTTGGGGTGGTTAGCGAGGGAGAGGTCACGCGTGTGGCATGAATTATGTGAATTGCGGGTGTTCGACCCCGATCTTGCCATCGTTGTGGCGTGGATAATAGTAGGGAGAGCGCTTAAGCTTGTACAACCGCTCTCAACAAGAGCACCAATGATGGATTATATGAACCCGGGGGTCTGGATTATACAACCTGAATATATGATCCAATATAATAAATAAATAATAAAACGAGAATAGGGGTTGAAACAATGTACGAATAAGCATCATGGGGACGAATATTGCATTAATCGAGTGTATAGTGCTATTACAGAGGTTCGAGACTTGTAATAACAAGACAACTATTGTAAGAAGGTAGAAGATGCCTTGATTAGGACATCAAGGAGGGATTTTATAGCCTATGTCGCCAAAACAACCCCGGAGAAACCGTTGGAGATGACCCCAACCGCCTTGGGCCGCAACAATAGCCGCATGACTCGGACAACGCGGAGACCTCGTCCCTGGCCGAGCCGACCCCACGTAGGGCGACCCCGGGTGACCGAGCCCGTGCTGGCCGACCCCGTGGTGGCTGAGCCTATGTGGGCTGACCCCGGGTGCCGAGCCCATGTTGGCCGACCCCGGGGTAGCCGACCCCAAGGTGGTCAAGGACCCCAGGGTGGTAGTGGCCGAGGACTCCGTGCTAGTAGCCGGGGACCCCGTGGTACTACCGAGGACTCCGTGATAGTAGTCGAGGACCCCGTGATAGTAACCGATGACCCTATGGTAGTAGCCGAGAACCCCGGGGAGGTAGACTCCTCCATGGTCCGTCCGGCCGCGTGCGTAATCAAGTCGGGTTCCGGGTCTGATTCGCTTCATATTACGTCGCCCAGATCCGCTCCGTAATTATTCCATCAGGTTTATTGGTATTAGTCTGAGCAGCATGAATACCATATGCTATATGTGCTATGTACTATACGCCTTGTATCCCATCAATGAATCCATTATAGTTTTCTATTTTTAAAGGAACAGTAGCCATGGCTGTTTTTTTTTTTTTAATAGTTTTATTAATAGTGTCATTGCAATTTCTTTATAGGAGAAATATTTTAAAGCTATATATGCAAAACATACTATATACATATATACGACCATACGGCAATCAAAGAAACAGCCCCTTTTTAATGGGGGTGGAACATATATCTGTGCGAACTTTTCATTTGGTGGAAGTAGTGCTTAGGAATTATTAACAAATCAAATCAAAATGCTTTTATTGAATGCCATTCATGTAAAATCTAGGGAGAAAAATAGCAGTGTAAAAAAGAGACATTATGGCCTTCAAGATTCATGGAGGTTCTTTCTTGACTCGATCCTCTTTTACAAATGAATTGGTAGTTTTTATTTTTTCCACTGCACCCAAACAAGAATCATTCATTCATATGTACAACCAAGATCGGAACTCGCGAAACTGGAGCAGGCCACCTGCTTTACATCTTATGTTTTTGCCACCTTGATTGAACTGGAAAACATCAACAATTAACTTGTTAATTATCAACAATCGCATAAACAAAATGAAAGAAAGATGTATTTAGATTGATTACTGCAGACCTCTTTAATGAGGAGTTTGTTTGTCTTATGTTGCCATCATACTTATACTTTATTGTTGATGAATCCTTTTCTCTTATTGCTGCTTCTCTCTTTGTTTTCCGAGACTCCACTTCTATGGCCTTTGTCAGTGTCTCAATCTTTTTTGTTAGCATCTGCAATTAAATATGAAGTTAGGTAGTAGTACGTGTTTGTATGTGTTTACTGATCTGATAGATAGATAGATACTTGACCTTGATTTCTTCGTCTTTGGTGTTCAAATCATTTTCTTTCATATCAAAGCATTTCCTCATGTTTATGACCTCTTTCTGAAGCCTGTCATAAAGGAATCCGGATACCATATCCTCGTCGTTTTTACTGAAATTCCCTGAATCTGTCAGTTTATCAGAGTTCTCTTTCATCCCTGCATTTTCTTTTTCATCAATCTTGTTTCTGGAATACCACAGGCCATGATGTCTCTTTTTCTGATCATTATATTCACCAGAATTCTCTGAACTACTTTCTTGCTCTGAAGTTGTGTTAACCATGGAGGCTCTTGGCTGTGATGCAGACCTCTTCTTGCTTGACAGAATTCCGAATAAGTGGTTGGCTTTTTCGGGCTTTGAGAATCCACTCAACACTTTAGGATTTACGTTGTTATTGCCTGTCTGTTTCAACCCTTGTTCAAGAGTCTTCAACCTTAACTTCAGCTTGTCCTGCAGCCAAAACCAAAATGTTACCATTTCAAAACCTCAAAATTGGTTTTGTTTTGTGAGACTTTTTACTTTCAGCTGTGCTTCTGCCTTTGCTGTTCTCTCTGATATGGCAAGCTTGTCCTTCAACCGCTGCATCTCCGCCTGTAAATCCAAAACAACATATAATTAAACAACAGATCTTGAATCTAAACAGGCCAGCGGGTATGCTCAACACGCCCCCTCACGTGTGCGATGAGTTCCAAGCAACACGTGGACTGTAGTCGCCCATGACCTTTGGTCTGGCTCTGATACCAAATTGAAGCATGTGCTCCATCTCAACTAAAAGCCTAGACTGATAGTTGGATTGCACATTAATGGTTATATGCAGAAGCACTCCAGCTTCGTTTTTATTTCTAAGTTTCTACGCTTGTGACGCGATTTTAGATATCCCGGCCTATAACACCAGCCAGGATCGGAAAGTTTGAAACCTGCAATATCCTTCTCTCTTCTAGCCACTGTTTTACTGGCATAACTTTGTCATTCTCATCTTTCCACTCGTTTGCCACGATAGTTGCCACTCGATTTGCAGACACCTTTACTCTTGCCAGTTCTCTTTCCAGTGTCCTCCTCTCTTCCTATATATAACAAGTTTCCAGAAAAAAAACTAAGATCAGATGATATATTAATTAGTTTGCAGAAAAACTGATCTGATAGGGATCAAACATGTTGGCATATATATATATGATTAGTTTTTTTTTACTTGTATCTCAGATATCTGTCGTCTATAGTCACGAATAGTGTTGGCAGCTGCACCCCCGGCAAGAATGGCTTCCTCGAGTTCCAGAATCGTTTGGCTCAGCCTTTCAACCTCCAATACCTTTTGACGATTTGTCTTGTCAAGGATTTTGTTCTCCTCCTGAATGCATGTTCAAATTTGCATCAGATGAGAGGAATAACGAACATTAACTTCACCGATACTGAAAATTTCTTGCCTGACAGATTTCGATCTGTCTCCTAAGCTCGAAATTTTGATTTTGAACTTCCTCTACTATGAGAACTCTCTCCAGGGCACTCTTCAGTATCCTCTCAGCTTCCAGCAAGGCTGCTTCTTTCGACTTGTTATGCCGTTCCATTGCCCTTTTATCCTCCTGCAATGCTGCAATCTGGAAACGGTACGGTTTTAACATGAGAAATTATGTTATGTTCAGTAACTTAAAAGAATTTTGAACGTCAACGTGCCTCGTTCTTGTACATCTTGATCTCGGCTTCAAGGGGAGCAATGACAGATTCAATGGGAATGGAGTCATCTTCCTTCTGCTCAGCATATACTCTTCTTAGTGCTGCTTCTGCAGCATATTGTGCTGTTAGGGCTTCTTTCTTCTCATTGATTAGCTTCTTGGTTTCGAGATTCTGCATCGATTTTGGATCAAAGATTTCGACAAGATTACATCTGCTTTGCTGCATGCCTTTTACTTGAATTTACAACAGAATTGAATGAAGTAGAAGTGTAGAACAGATTACTGGCAAACCTTTTGTTCAACAAGGTTTTCACTGATTTTCAACTTCTCTTCCAGTCTCTTAACTTCATTACCAAGCTGGAAAAAAAGAAAAAAAAAAAAACATAAAAAGTTACACTTGAGGAACAAATTTTGTTTTTCTTAACTATTGTCTGGTTTAAGACATTTTCATGAGTACCTCTTCAAGAGCCTTGTCCTTGAGCTGTTCTGTTGCTCTCAATCCCTTGTTTTCACTTTGTGCCACTCCCAGCTCTCTTTCCTTTTCTGGAATTCCAAAATTTTCATGATAAATTCACCCACATTTTTACATTGAAAAATTTTACAACTTTTTTGAATGTTACTGACTCTATTACAATGTAGTATCTGTTCATAAACTAAATAAAAAAAAAAAAGCTACCGAAGAAGCCAGTATGATTTTTATTTTTTTTTCATTATTAGTACTATGATTATTAAAAGAAGAAAGGCAACCTGAGCTCTTTGACAATGATGATTGGTGAATAAAGTGGAAGTGATAGGTGGAAAATCCCACCTAATACCCCAATTACAAATATTGTTAAATGTTTTTTGTGGCTTAAACAATCCTTAAGTCCATTGTAAGACAGTCTGGAACAACTTACTCCCTATTGACTGCCTAGCAACACTCCATTTATCAATTCAATTGATCATCACTGATTAAGCTTCAAATCCTACCTTTTTCTTATTATTAATTATTTGACACTAAAAAAAAACATATACCTCATCTTACGCTTATTTTATTTGAACTAGGAGTTATGTCACATAATTTTATATTTAGAGACAAAAAACTTCTACCTATAAATATAAATTAAGTAGTGACTTATAAAACGTCAAATAGATGAATGCATTATTATGAAACTAATAGTTCAAACTGATGGATACAAAGAAACGAAAGAAAGAAATTAGAAATGGGACAAAAAAATTTCACTATTATTAGTCTTCGACTATTGTGACATTGTTACATTTAATCTTATTATTTTTTTTTAATTTTGTGATTTTTGTCACATTATATCCTTAAATTTTATTTGCTTAGCTTGTCACAATTAATCTTCCATATAAATTTTTGTCATTTCACAATTTAATAAAGTGGGTTAATTTGTAATTTTACCATTCAACCCTCTTGCCCCAACATTTAATTTATCTCCCTCTCTTGTAAACTTTTAAAATTGAATAATTAAATTACATATTAGTAATATTTATTAAATGATAGGATAACAAATTTTTAAAAAGATGACTAATTGTTACAAGCAAATGAAAAATCAATGATGTAATGTGACAAAAATAAAGAACGAGACTAAATATGACAACATCATATTACCATAATAAATTACCACGTACATTAGTTAATGGCTAAAAGTGAAATTTGTTTTATAATTGTATAAATAAGATGAGATTGATCACAATATATGGTCAGTCTTGATGCATGCATGAATTGAAGTTTTATATAGACTTATAGTTGAACATCAGGTTTATGTTTTATATTATGTGCAACATTGTACTTTATATTATACTCTGACCAAATTGCCCTCATGGTATTATGTTTAATTAACCAAATTGTCTTTCAGTATTAAGTTTTATACAATGGTTTATAATTCTATCTCTTCTAATAGTATTTTATGAGATATATATCATGAATCTAATAAAAACAATTATGGATTATAAAAATAGAAACTCACTTCAAAATTATATATATACGGGGTATTGTTTCTTAGAAGTTTTATTTTCTTCAATAATTTCATTATGTGTGTGTATATAAAACGCCAATGAAGGATACACCCTTAATTTTTTAATTTTTGTCCTTTTTGTCCATAACGATTGTACATCATGCAATAGGTATTGTACCTTGCATTTTACTCCGACCAAATTGCCCTTGTGCTATGTTTTTAAATAGTGGTTTATAGCTTCCCTCTCTTCCAATAATATTTTATGAGTTATACCAACAATCTGATAGCAAAATTATAGATAATAGAAATCCATAACACATTTCAAAAATCAAAATTATATACTGCGTATTACTTTTTTCAATAATTTGAATATAATCATTATTATTTTAAGAGTAATGCTAAAATATCACTTATATTTTGTTTTCATTCAATCCATCTCTCATGATGTGGAATCATTTAATTGGTTACTAAATTTCACTTTTAATTGCTGAGCATATAATATATATATAAAAACATAAATGTGCAACCATTAATATACAAAGAGCAGTAAGAAACATTTTCCTTATTCTAATATTGAAAATTCACAGGAATGGTTTTGCTAGTGTGTTATGCACACATGCACATATATATATATATATATATATATATATATATATATATATATATATATATATATGTATATATATATATATATATATATATATAGAGAGAGAGAGAGGATAAACCTTTGAGTTGATTCTGCAGACTGGTGAGCTCCAAGATGAAAGGGTCAGTGTGAAGAAGACACAGTTCTGCAACACCAACTTCTTCATATCCAGCCGCCATCTTTATTTCAATTCCCTCCCTTTTTGCTTAATTGTTGCAAGCAACTAAGCTTGTATCAGAAGGCGGAGACACAACAAAGACCAAAAAGAGAGAGAGAGAGAGAGAGGCCAACAATATAATGTGAAAGATGAGAACAACAACAAAAAGAAATAGTAAGTGTTTAAGGAATATAATGAAAGAAAGAAGAGAAGAAAGATGGAGATGAAGTTAAGGTCAAATTTAAATTGCTTTACAGGGTTAAGTTAGGAGAATGAGTTGAATGAATGGCATAGAAAGAGTAGTCCATACTTATAAGGGATGGAGTTTGGAGTTTGGAGTTTGGAGTTTGTAGTTAATTCCCTTTTTGTGAAGCAAACTCTGACAATTAACATATCCCATTAGCCGGCTTTGCCGCCTGTCTTCCTCATTTTCGATTATGACCATTTTTATTTTTTTAACAAGATAATAATGACTGTATTTTAATTTTAGAATAATATAATGAATAACTAATAATCAATTTTTTCAAATTGTTTACAATGCAAGTTCTCATATTATTTAGTTTAGTATTAATGTATAAAATTCATATAGATAAAAATTAATTACACTAAAATTACTATTCAACTAAAAATTAAAATTAAAATTAAAATACAATATATATATATATATATATATATATATATATATATATATATATATATATATATATATATATATATATATATATATATATATATATATATATATATATATATATATATATATATATATATATATATATATATATATATATATATATATATATATATATATATATATAGTGAAAGGTTCCCGTGCGGTTGAATGCTTCCCGTGCGATTGTGCGGGTGATTAATGTGCGTGAGATTTGTACTCAATGTGCGTGAGTGTTGTGTCTAATGTGCCTGAGATTTGTATTTAATGTGCGTGAATGTGTAAAATGCAGCAGAAAATATGAATGTCAGTTTCTGCTTTCCCAATGGGGTCGATCACCCTTCGCCGAAGTTCCCGCGTGATTTACGGAGAATCGAATTGCAGGTTTTCGTGAAAAAATGGCGCTTAATCTTGGAAGTTTCTGAGGACACTCAATATGCAAGAACGAACTCAACACAGCAGCATAACATACATAAGCAAGCTAAGGCAGCACTGCAAAGGTTTCCAAGAGAAGAGAGAAACAGAAAGAGTTTTTGAAGGAAGAAGTAACAAGAAGCTTGGGCTTTAATGTGCGTGAGTTTTCTGTTCTGCTTCTTTCTGAGCTCGTAATTCTGAATTACTCACGCACATTAAGCACAAATCTCACACATATTAAGCACAATACTCAGGCACATTAAGTACAAAACTCACGCATATTAACATGACGCACATTAAGTACAAATCTCAGGCACATTGAGTACAAATCTCACGCACATTAAGTATAAACCTCACGCACATTAATCCACCGCACATCCGCACGGGAAGCAACAAATGCACCTGATCCCATCCCTATATATATATATATATATATATATATATATATATATATATATATATATATATATATATATATAGAATTAAGTTCTTGTGTGGTGATTAATGTGCGTGAGTTTTGCACTAAAGGTACGTGAGTCTTGTGCTTAAGGTGTGGATTTTGTGCTTAAGGTGCGTGGCTGTGTACTTAATGTGAGTAGTGTTGAAACTTAAGGGGCATGAGTTTTGTGCTTAATATGCATGAGATTTGTCCTTAATATGCGTGAGATTTGTGCTCTTAATGTGAGTAGTTGTTGAAACTTAAGGTGCATGAGTTTTGTGTTTAAGGTGCGTGAGTTTTGTGCTTAATGCACGTGAGATTAGTGTTCTTAAAGTGTTTTGTTTATGTGTTTAATGTGCGTGTGTTGTGTACTTAATGTGCGTCAGCTTAATGTTTAATGTGCGTCCAATTGCACGGGAAGCCATTCCCGCACCTGATCCCTTCCTTATATATATATATATATATATATATATATATATATATATATATATATATATATATATATATATATATATATATATATATATATAATTAGGTTCTGGTGCGGTTAGGGTGCCCAGGTGCGGTTGTGCGGTTTAATCTGGGCCATTCATCTCGCTTAATTCAATGTTCAGGATTGCCAAAATTTAAAAAAAAAACGCGATGGCAATTTTGTAATTTTTGCATCTTGGTCAAAATTAAGGTGAGCGGATCTGTGATTAATGTGCGTGAGTTTTGTATATAAGATGCGTGAGGTTTGTGCGTAAGGTGTGAGTTTTGTGCTTAATGCGCGTGGGGTTGTGCTTAACGTGAGTAGTTGTTAAAACTTAAAGTGTGGACTGTTGTGCTTAAGTGCGTGAGATTTGTTCTTAATGTGAGTGGAGTTTGTGCTTAATGTGCGTAGGGTTTGTGCTTAATGTGTGTGAGGTTAGTAATTAATGTCAGTAGTTGTTGAAACTTAAGGTCTGTGAGTTAATACTTAAAGTGCGTGAGGTTGATGTGCGTGTGTTTTGTACTTAATGTGCGTGAGTTTGTGCTTAGTAGTTGTTGAAACTTAAAGTCTGTGAGTTAATATTTAAAGTGCGTGAGTTTTGAGCTTAATGTGCATAAGGTTGTGCTTAAAGTGTGGGTTTTGTACTTAATGTGCGTGAGTTTGTGCTTAAGATCTAACACGTAAGGTTCGTGTTTCTATCACTTAAGGTGCGCGCATTTTTTTTCATTGATTTGAGCCGTTGATATAAATTTGATCAACGGCTCAGATCTAACCGCACAATCGCACGGGAAGCTATACCCGCACCTGAACCCTTCCATATATATATATATATATATATATATATATATATATATATATATATATATATATATATATATATATATATATATATATATATAGAGAGAGAGAGAGAAGAGCGCTCATATGCGGCGGGGTCTTACCGTGCGGCGGTGCGGTCAAATTCCAGAATACACCAACAGTGTTAACAATATGCACCAACAGTGTAATAAAAACACACCACAATGAAATGCAATAAAACATCACAAAATACACAACAGACTCAAAAAAATACACCATATAACTCACCACCCCCAATGGTGTATTTTCGAACAGTGTATGGTGTTTTTACTCACACCTAATGGTGTGTGTTTGGTGATGCAGGACTCTGTTTACTCTGTTTTGTGTGGTGTATTTTCCTAACGTTGATGGTGCATATTTGTTGAACTATTGGTGTTGCCGCAACGTAAGAAATAGCCGCACCTGAACCCGCATATATATATATATATATATATATATATATATATATATATATATATATATATATATATATATATATATATATATATATATATATATATATAGAGGAAGGTTCAAGTGCCGCAGTGCGCTTAGGTGCGGCGGTCCGGTTAAATGTAGGCCATTAGATTAGATAAATTCAACGAATCACATTCATCCAGGCTTTTCCGATATTTTCGCGCACGTTCTCAAACTACGCGAACTGCAAGGTTAAAGTCGTCATTGGGCACATGAATAGATCAAATCATAGTGTTGTGTGTTTTATGTTCGTTATTGGTGCATTATTAACCTTACTGTGGTGTATTTGAGGATTCGTGTTGGTGCCAAGTTTAGGTGCGCCCGCGCCTTCCCATGCGGTCAGTGCGGGTGCACTAATAGTTATACAAATATACACCATCCATGTTAGAAAATGCACACCAAAAAAACGTGTCACAAATTAGATTTGCATCACCAGAACGCACCATTAGGTATGAATAAAAGCACCACACAGTGTTCAGAAATACACCATTGGGGTGGTGAGTTATATGGTGTATTTTTTGAGTGTGTTGTGTGTTTTTTGGTGTATTTGTGTATTTCATTGTGGTGCTTTTTCCTAACACTATTGGTGTCTTTTGTTAACACTGTTGGTGTATTCTGACAAGCGGCCGATATAAATGACCACTACAATTACCATAACAACCACACTTATCAGGACGCGCTTAAATCTTTAAATCTTCAGAAATTAGCCGCTGCCGTTAGATTAAGCAAAATGGACGATGCTGATATAGCCGCACCGTCGCACCTAAAGCCACTGCCGCATTTGAGCGCTAATCTATATATATATATATATATATATATATATATATATATATATATATATATATATATATATATATATATATATATATATATATATATATATATATATATATATATATATATATATATTATATAAGAAAAATAAAATGACAAGTAAAAAAATGTTGATTTGGTCAATAATTATTAACATGACAAGTAAAATAAACTGAATAAAATAGATTCTATACAAAAAGTTTAAAAGTAGTATTATTATTTGTGATTATATTGTTATAGTGAAAACAATATAAATCAAGACAAAGAGTACTAGAGGATGATGAAAGTGAAGTTGCCCTATACCCTTGGACGAAAGATTCACCCTTGTGATGGAAAGCCATTGATAAGCATAAAGAACAAGGGTAGTAGGTGCCCAAGCCGGACATCCACTTAACAAATTCGAACAATCACTTGAACCTCGGTATTCAATGACAAATTTTACAGTGGACCATAATCTATGTAGGCTCTGTTTGGCAGAACTTATTTATGAGCTTATAGCTTATTTTAAGCTACTAATAAGCTATAAGCTCTGTTTGGTAATGTTACGTTCCTAAAATAAGCTCCTAGCTAGCTTAAAATAAGAGCTTATTTTGAAACTCTACTTTAGGTAGCGTTTCAAAATAAGCTCCTGACTTCCTAACTTTTTTTCCTTCTTTATCCTTATTATTTTAAAGAAATGACATAATTTACCCTTCTCAATTAAAACCCTTCTCTTCTCCTTTAATTTATCCGCAACTTTCACCACAAATATTATTATTATTATTATTATTATTATTATTATTGTTATTGTTATTGTTATTGTTATTGTTATTGTTATTGTTGTTGTTGTTGTTGTTGTTGTTATTATTATTATTATTATTATTATTATTATTATTATTATTATTATTATTATCATTATTATGAGATTTGCAACAATATTGCTACTTCATTATTAGATACTAGATCATGATTATGCTAATAGTTTTATTTCAAAACGTTAATTTTTTTAAAGACAAATTGTTAAATTTTAATATGTAAACAAACTAATTTAAATTTTATGAAGATGTTCTTTTTAGTCTTTTTACATTTATCAGCTTGTCAAAAAGCTAATTTTACCAAACACTTTCAATCATAACAGCTAGCTTAACAGCTCTTCAGTTTTTAGCTCCGAGCTTATAGCTTTTCAGCTTTCAGCTCCTTTTCAGCTTTCAGCTCCTTTTCAGCTTTCAGCTCCTAGCTTATAGCTTTTCAGCTAGGTTTGCCAAACAGAGCCGTAGTAGCTTGAATATTCATGGAGTATGTATCATTTTAATTACACTTCAGTTTCATTTGACAATATTGCTATGTTTCTTAGTTTCATTTTTTCCTCCCGCCACACTAGTTTCATTATAGCAATACTAAAGTATAATTTTAATTATATTATAGTTTCATTTGATAATATATATTATTGCTTAAGCTTTAGTTTTTTGCTTCATCATTTTTCACACACACTAGTTTAATTATAGTAATGTTGAAGTATTATTTTTATTGCACTTCAGGTCATTTGACAATATATGTTATTGTATGACTCTAGATATTAGTTTCATTTTTCACGCACGGCGGTGGCCGGTGATTGGCTGCTCCACTGCCACAAACGGAAAATGATTTCCCTAAAAAAAAAAGGAAGTCATTTTCCAGAAAATCCCCTCTATTTTCCATTGACCACACCCCTTTTTCCATTGACTTCCATTTTCCCCCTCTAGCCAACCACTGGAAACCCGGAAAATAATTTTCAGAAATCATTTTCCGAGTTTCCAAACGCACCCTAAGTGTTAAAATGACGCATCTTAAGTGTAGAACTTATGCACTTAAGTATATAACTAGCGCACCTTAAATGTTCAAATTGTCCACCTTAAATGTTAAAAGGACACACCTTAAGCTTTGAAACGACACAACTTATGCTTTGAAACGACACACCTTAGCTGCGCTTTAGAATGACGCACCTTAAGTTAAAAAAAAATGCACCTTAAGTTCTCAAGTGTATAACTGACGCACAATAAGTATTAAAATGATGCACCTTAAGTATTAACATATGCACCTTAAGCACAGAAAATACACACCTTACGTTTGAACAATACGCAAAATTACCATATTGCCACCGCATTTGATCTCATACATACATACATACATATATATATATATATATATATATATATATATATATATATATATATATATATATATATATATATATATATTTATTTATTTATTTGTTTATTTATTTATTTATATATATGGAAGGGTTTAGGTGCAGGGAAGGTTCCTGTGCAGTTGTGCGAAGGACGCACCTTAAGCATTAAAATGGCGCACCTTAAGTACACAAACCACGCACTTTAAACACACAAACAAAACACCTTAAGAACACAAACCACGCACCTTAAGCAAACAACAAAACACCTTAAGAACACAAACCACGCACCTAAGATTTTAAATGGTTCATCTTAAGTTTCACACAACTGACACACCTTAAGCATACAAATCACGCACCTTAAGATGGAAAACAACACACCTTAAGAAGAAAACCACGCACCTTAAGAAGAAAACCACGCACCTTAAGTTTCAACAATTACTTACATTAAGCACACAAAACTCACGCACCTTAAGCACAAAACTCATGCACCTTAAGTTTCAACAATTACTCACATTAAGTACACAACCCACACACCTTAAGAACAAACATCACGCACCTTAAGCACAAAATCCACGCAACTTAAGCACAAAACTCACGCACCTTAAGCACAAAAACCATGCACCTTAAATTTGACCTAGATGTAAAAATTACCAAATTGCCACCGCATTTTTTTTAAAAAAAATTTTGATGATCCTCGAAGTAAATTTAAGAAAAATCAATGGCTCTCCTCTTACCGCGCAACCGCACCTGCCGTTGATTTCTCCAAGTTGGAAGTCCTTGAGAATTCATAAGCTTTTGAGTCAACATCGCATGGCGAAGAGTTCCTGACTTTGGCTCGACGATGTTGTCACCGGACGAGTCGAAGAGTACATAAATCTTGCCACAGTCGAATCTGCAACTACGCTTCATGATTTGCTGCTAGTGAGTCTGAGTGCTCCCGCTGCTGCTTGGGATTCTGACCACTTGAAGCTGTTGTAAGTTGATCTTAATGGTAGCACAACTGAAGTATGGGTCTAATGCATTCTTCCTCCCCAATTAAGCTAAGTATCATATAATGCTTTAATAACATTAATGTGTTTGCTTATTATTTTAATTAGTGTAGTAGTGCATCCATGCATTTTATACGGCTTTTAAAAGTCATGCAACCTACGTACTAAGAACAATACTATGAACTTTTATATATATATATACACACACACACACACACACACACACACACACACATATATATATATATATATATATGCATTATATGATATGCATTATGCACATGAATACATAGACCATCGCCAGTGGCGGAGCCAGGAAATTTTGTCAGTGGGGGCAGAACATTACAACAAAAAAAGATAGTTTTTACAAAAATGAAACACTTAAAAGTATAATTATAAATATTTTTTGATATAAGTAAAAAATAAACCATATCAAAACTTTATAAAAATATTTATAATAAAATATGAAACATAATTAATTTGATAAAATAATTAGAATAGAAAATAAATTATAAAGTACACATCTCATTTTATATATATGAAATTGTGTTGAAGCAATAGCCTAACAATTAATAATAAAAAGTCATAAAACTTATTTAACACCCAACAAGATTCAAACCCTGGACCTTACCAAAAGCCAAACACACGCCCAACCAACCGAACTGAAGCAATCCTTGTTTAAATTCTTGTGTTTTATTATACTAATACTGAAAACCTGTTCTATATATACATATATACATACAAGGATAATATAGGGGTGGGGTGGGGGGGAGGGGGGGCAGCTGCCCCCACTGCCCCCATGCTGGCTCCGCCCCTGACCATCGCTAAAATGAGATTTGCATGATTGAAAGATTAGCTACATTAATACACGTAAGGCTATGTTTTTAAATATATAACAGTATAGTTTTATGCTTTTTATACCACATGTATCTCCAATAATTTATGTGGTTTTGTGGTCTTGAATTTTAAGAGCAAGTAATTATAATTATGATGATATATGAGGTTATCTTACAAAGTTATCTTTTGCAGCATATTGATCTTGAAGAATTGAAATGGCAAGATCATTATGTTATTTAAATATTCTCTCTTACTCTTAACGTCCAAGATATAAATGTTGGATCTTGATAATTAATATCTTATGTTATTATATGCTTATGTGGAGGCATGTGTTTCTTGGGCTTGGAGTTGTATGTAAACATTATTAATGGTGATGCTCGCAATTTGAGATTTAAAAAAAATTAAAAAAAAATAAAAATAAAGGGAGAAAATTTGTTTTTGTTTAGACAATTGAGGAATCCAAATGTTATCATACCATTAATTTATTAATAGGGCTACTTGTTCTTTCAAAAAACAAAAAAAATTAAACATGAGATGCTTATATATCATTCTCACATGATTTTTAAAGATTTGAATCATGTACTGAAATTATTTGTATAAAGATATAATAAGCATATATCAAAGGCTTTAATGCAACTTGTTTGTAGCATGGAATTGAAGCGTCATCCTTCTTAAATACTCTGTCTAGGAAAATGGTTGTTAAGTAAATTTTGGTTTCACCACTCGACCTGGGAGTTTTTAAGAAGTAGGGTGTTGATTATGCAGGCTAGTTAGAGCGCCACTTGATCTTCACCTGAAATGATGTTGACCTTCATATGTTGTTAAACAATCAAAGTCCTGCAATAGAAATTGTTGAAGTACTACAATAGTAATATTCATCTGCATCATATGAATACTTTATATGAGCTTTTAACTTCTTCAAGTGAAGGTATAGTTGTGCAGATGGAATAACTTTAAGTATTAAAGTTATACTTATTGAATTCACCGTATTGAAATATATTCTCTAATAAATGTCAGTTTGAAAATATTCTTTGCGTATGAGATTAACTTCTTTTAAGAATATAATGTGAAATTTGTGATTATGTTGTCCAATTTGAAGTAGCACACAGACAACATTATCGTTGTGGCTTACAAACAATGAGCATTTATATATATTATTTAAATTCTCGGTTGAGTCATCTTGAAAGACCTAAAATTCATGTTGAAAAGGTAATATGATGGGTCAAGATAACCAAGTTTGTTGAAATATATTCAATTGAGTATGTATCATATAAAGTGCGGAGCTACTATAATGCTTCACAAAGCAAATTTGCAAAACCCAGTCTACAAAGGAACTAAAGTTGGGCACCAAAGATCAATCTGGGTAAGAGATCAAATACTTTTGAGACAAATATTTATAAGTGTTGCGTTGTGGGGCTGCTTAGTAAAGGTAGGCCTTCTATCTTTCAAGAGACCTAACCCTTTGTATAAAATTCTAGATGCAGTTTTTGTGGGATATGCAGAAAACAGTGTTGCATACAGGTTTATGTACCTAGACAGTCGCTCTATGTGCGAGGTACAAGAGACTGAGTTCTTCAAACATGTCTTCCCACTAAAACTAACTCCAAGTAGCTCGGAAAAAAGGCAACTCTTTACTGCATCCTCCTCCTCAAACTGAGAACGAGCCAGAAGAGCCTAGGAGAAGTAAGAGACAGAACTGAAACGAGTTTTGGGCCTGATTTTATTACATACATATCTGAGTTGAATGACGTTAATGAAATTTCTTATCAGTTCGTATGTCAGTTAATCTTAGAAGAAGAACCAAAGTCCTTTGAGGCTGCTATATGCTCCGTTGATGCTGTCATTTGGAAAGAAGCCATCCAAAGTGAGTTAGACTCCATTAAGTCTAATCACACTTGGGAAGTTGTAGATCTAACCAAAGGGGCCAAACCAATTGGCTGCAAATGGATCTTTAAAAGGAAACTAAGACCAGACGGGTCAATTGAAAGGTTCAAGGCTAGGATGTAGCCAAGGTGTATAAATAGAAGTTTGGTGAAAACTAATTCTGCACGTATTCCCCCGTGACCAAAATAGCTACAATACGTTTGTTGTTTGCCATGGCCTCATCCCACAAGTGGATAGTCTATCAAATGGATGTCAAAACAACCTTCCTAAATGGGGACCTGGAGGCAGAGATCTACATAGATCAACCACCTGGGCGCATTGATCCAGGGCAAGAGGGAAAGGTATGTAAACTTATAAAATCTTTGTACGGACTAACACAAGCTCTCAAACAGTGGTATGAAGAATTTCACAAAACACTATTAGATCTAGGCTACTCGCTAAACAAATCGGATGCTTGCCTGTACTCGAAGGAGATTGAGTCTAGCACTGTGCTTATATGCATCCATGTAAATGATATGTTAGTCTTCAGTTCAAATATAAATGCGATAAAAGAGACTAAAAGGTCTCTATGCGATAAATTTGACATGAAAGATATGGGGGGAGCCGATGTGATACTTGGAGTAAAAGTCATAAAAGAAGAAGATGGCTACAAGTTATCACAAAGTCACTACATAGAGAAGCTATTAAAGAAGTTTGATAGCTTTGAGGTGACTCCGGCACAAACGCCATATGATCCGAGTGTGAAACTGTCAAAAAATACCGAGGCAGGAGTATCTCAAGAAGAATATGCAAAAATAATTGGAAGTCTGATGTTCTTGATGAACTACACCAGACCCGATATCGCTCTTGCGGTAAATAGATTCAGTTGATATACTCATAACCCGAGTGACGCTCACTGGCATGCACTAAGACGAGTGCTACGCTACTTAAAGGGTAGGATCAACTGGGGACTACACTATACTGGATTCCCAACAGCCCTAGAGGGGTACTGCGATGCCAACTGGGTAAATGACAATAGTGATGTGAGCTCCACCAGTGGGTATGTGTTCACTATGGGTGGAACTACGGTATCGTGGAAATCCACAAAACAATCGTGTATAGCTAGATCAGCAATAGAGGCTGGATTCATAGCTCTTGATCTAGCTGGGGAAGAAGCCGAGTGGTTGAGAAACCTGCTGGCAGACGTGCCATTGTGGGGTGTGCGACATCATCTATGCCCATACACTGTGATTCACAAACTGCTATATGCGTAGGAAAAAAAATTGTGCTTATAATGGAAAAAAAAAAGCACATAAGAGTCAGACATGAGTCTGTAAGACAATTGATTACGACTGGGGTACTCTCGTTGGAGTATGTGAAGTCCGAGAGGAATATTGCAGATCCTCTCACTAAAGGACTGAATAGAAAGGCCATCATCGATGCATCAAAAGAAATGGGCCTGAAGTCAGTAAAGTAAGCAAGGCTTACATACTCATAAAACTACTGAACATGAGATGTTCTTAATTAGAGTCTACTTTGATGTAGACCTCGAGTCAAAGAGTTTGACTCCCGAAAAACCTGCATAATGGGTGCTGATGTGTGCACATGAGTTCAAAACTACATCTCCTTTGCTAGTTCAAGATATAATTCACTACTAAGGAGAAAGTTACTCAAGTCACTACGTGTCAATTCAAGGTTAACCACTGACACCAAGGTCAGTGCTCACTACCGTTCAGACGTCTACGTCTTTCACACTTGTTTGAATCTGTGGAGGATGTTGGAAATTGCATTATTCAAATAAACATGGTCCAAGTTAAATTGTGTGGCCAGAATAATTCCTCAAGTTGTGTGGCCTGTTTCTCTCTGCAGTTGTGATTTTTGTGGGAATACTTTGTGGCTGAAATGGGAGAGTTGGGTATTTCGGAAACTATAAATACCCAGCCTCCCAATGCTTTCAACACACAAAATACATTCATTCTCTCCTCTCCTTTTCTATTTCGTCTGAGCTTATAAGTCGGGTTCGACTGCGATTACCTGTGCTGGTAAGTCGTAGCTTATCTGTGTGCAACCAGTCGATAGCATACCGGGTATAAAAGATCGCACTATCTCCGGCAATTTGCTTTTAAGGTAGTATGCTACACAAGACACAGATTTCCCAATTTTCCTCCTTCATAAATTCAGCCTAAATAAACAGTAGTGGTACCTGCGGCGTTTTCCACACGAAAATTCCAACACATGTATCAATAGTATTTGATATTAAAGAAAAGAATTGAAGAAAGAAATAATAGAATATAAAATTTTCCGGCGTCGTAATCGGAAAAGGGGTGATGGAAAGCTCCGTCTGAATGAAATAACGAATTGCTTAAGCGTTAAACCCTCCATCCGTGAGAAAACCTGGCTTTAGATGTTAATTTATTGGTAAGTAAATGAAGGCTAAGTGTTGATATAAGTAAGAAGTGGTTTGGAAGATATATGCACTTAATCTATCCCTAAATTATTGCGGAGGGAAACATTACCACCACCACTTCTTTGCTTTTAAGTATGAATCACTACTTGAATATTTTTGGGATGATATTATCGTAATGCTAAACCCCAAAATATATATAATTTTTTTTTTTTTTTTATAAAACTTGTATGGGGTTGGCGGGTTGCCCCCAATAACTAAGTTTCTTTATTATATACAAGTATTAATTCAAAATTATCTTAAAAGATAAGTATTATATAAAATAATAATTTTGGTGACTACAATCTAACCGGCAAATTATGCTGTGCACTCGTATGCACCATGCATGGTGCATACGGATGCAAAAACGACGTCGTTTTAATAAAACGTGCGTCTCCCCTTAAAAAAAAAATTCAGGTTCGATTCCCAGTAACAAGATATGAACTAAAATTTCATAATCGATGAACTATAATTCCATAATCGATGAACTATAATTCCATAATCTAATCTATGAACTAAAAATTCCAGAATGAATGAACTAAAATTCCATAATCTATAAACTAAAATTTCAGAATCGATGAACTATAATTCCATAATCAATGAACTATAATTCCATAATCTATGAACTAAAATTCCAGAATGAATGAACAATATAATGTTGTTGTTGGGAATCGAACCTGAATTTTTTTTAAAGGGGAGGCGCGTTTTTTAATAAAACGACGTCGTTTTGGCATCCGTATGCACCATGCATGGTGCATACGGATGCACAGCATAACGATTGCAATCTAACCCTATTCATAGTATTTACTCAACATCACATTCTCGATTGGGCCTTGATTGGGATGTGACTCAAACTTATGACCTTCCATTTAGAATAGTAGTTATACCATGGATCCAGGTCCACCTTGCAAGGTAGACCCGGGTTCAAAATACACAATTTACATACTGAATGTTCACAATTTGAATTATGAACATTTAGTTTGTAAAATTGTGAATATTTAATATGTAAATTGTGTATTTTTAGACCCGAGTCCCCCGAATAATTTGCCCCGTTTAGAATGGTAATAGTGATGCTATCAAACCACAAGATACTTGGTTATACAACAGTAATTCATTATACTAAAATTACAGATTTTATGTGCACACGATACTAAAAAAAATTAGTTCTCCTAAAAACAGAATTAATAACATTTGAATTATATCATTTAAATTGTTTCTATAATTGGTATACATTTTTGGACCAATGAATTTATTTTAGACATTTTTGTTTTAATTTTTTTTAGGATAATTCCATATTATTTTTTTCGAACTACAATTCTTAAGAAGATCAATCTTAATTTTACATATATGCATGTATAAATACAGAAATAAATAAATAAAAATTGGAGTCTTAAAAGTAATACAAAAAGCTTGGGGTTAGGCCAGGTAGCATATAGATTATTACAAAATATGAAGTGGAAATTTAATTGATTTATATCAAATTGATTGCTAGAGATGAAGTGTCAATTCAAAAAAATAATAATACAATTTTAAATTAAAGGAATCATAATATATATATGTATGTGTGTGTGTATATATATATATATATATATTATATATATATATATATATATATATATATATATATATATATATATATATATATATATATATATATATTCATCAAATGTTATACATTTGAAGAGAATTTTCAGAAATTTATTAGCAGAATCAGATAAGCCATAAGTTAACTTTCAAACATTGCTGTGATGTTTTCTTGAAACATGAGAAGCGACAATATGGGAGGAGTCAACGGTTCCTTCCATTGCCAACACTACCGCTTAGGAAGAAACAAATTAATTACAAAATCACAAAAGATTTGTAAACGCCAATTATTAATTTAATTAATTATTCTTCTAAAAGGCTGTACCACAACTCTAAAGGCCCCACAACTCAACCCGACAGAGCATTTAAGAGATTAATTAGTCAAGCAGTTATTGATAGATTATTGGTAAATGGAAATGTATTACTTTAATTTCTTTATACTCTTTTTAATTTTCAAGTATTATGATAATTTTATTTTTCAACTTTGACTTGTAATTGAGTAGAACGAGCATATCAACTTTATTATTATTATTATATATTATTTTTGAGGAAATCAACTTTATTTATATAACTACTATTTTTTTTTATGCGCGATGCGCAAAATATATGCCTAATATTTGTAATCTATATTAAAATGTTAGATTTATTTAGATTTTAGATATTTATATTATTGTATAATAATAAAATGTAAACCATTTTTATAAATTTGATATTTATATAAACTTATATAGTATTTCAATATATAATGTCTATGGCCCTATTTGGTAAATAGTTTGTCTATCAGTCAATTTTGGCTTATTTGATCGCTATTAATTGTTTGATTTGATTAAAAAATCAATATAAGTGTTTGGTTGATTAGCTTTTTATATCGCCAAAATGCTGAAATTTAAAAAGCTACTCCAATCAACATTTTCAATTAGCTTTTTGAGAAAAGAAATTATACCAAACAGCTATCAGCTAACATCTACTGCTGGAAATCTCGCGTTTTCCGTCCAAAGTTTGTTGGACGGAAAACGCAATATATAGGTTGGAAACGACCTTTCCGTCCAACATACCGACCGAAACGAACGTTCGGAAAACCCATCGTGGGAAATTCCGTCCAACTAAGGTTTTTCGTCGGAAATAGCGTCCAACGAACAAAAATTGGACGGAAATTCCGAATAGAATCCCACCATTTTAAAACGTGGGAATTTCCGTCCAATTTTTTGTGTTGGTCGAAAATTCTGACCAATGTTGGACGGAAAATGAGCATATCATATTTTTGTGTTTTCCTTCTAATTGTTGGACGGAAATTCAGACGAACTGTTGGATGGAAATATCAAGAACTAAATGTTATAAATTTCCTTCCAACTGTTGGTAGAAAAATCTTAAATCATATTAAATATTTTTATTATTTTTATATTACCATAATTTTATTTCTACCTCTATATATATATATATATATATATATATATATATATATATATATATATTGAAAATTGTACATTTATTAATAAAACTTTCAAAAGTCTATACAAAGAGCCCAAAAGTGACTCCGCAAACTAACTCCAAATCAAATAACTAAGCTACTAAAATGACACCAAGTGCTTTATGCATTCGTGGGTGTACCTCAGCCGTGCACATGGCATCCAAGGAGTCCCCCTCCTACTAAAGATTGAGCATCGCGGTCAAAGAAGGATAGGACTCTCAAACTGAGCAATGGCCTCCCTCACCCACCCTCACACCAACACACCTCCTTCTGTTCACATCTTACCCATAAGCCATAACACACATCATCAAACCATTTTATTTTTCAATTCTTCTCTTTTTTTTTTTTTTTTTTTTTTTTTTTTTTTTTCAACATGCTTATGCATTGATCTTTTTTTTTTTTTTTTTTTTTTTCAAAATTTCAAAATTATTTCCTCCAACCAAAGCCAAGCCCATATTTACCCACCCCACCAGACCAAGTGGATGCAGTCAAATAGGCAGTCCCACCTCATCAGCAGACAAAGGTTCATGCAGCTCAATCTCAGTAATAGGGGAACCAAGTCTCCCTTTGCACAGCTGAGCTTCAATCACAGAAACATAAGCCACCTGCAAGCCAAGTAAATAGGATACAAGACTTCATTTCTGCAACTAAGCAATAGTGCAGATCAGTCACAAATCTAGGTTAGAGTGGTCTTATACTACCACTGTTCCAAGGGCCATATCCCCTGCAATCATCCTTCAATTATATCAAGAGTTCTGCCTAAGCTCCATCTCAGCTATTCCTGCTGCAATCAGTTTCCAAAAGCCCCATCCCTGTGGATCACAGCCCACAGGTCAGCGTCATTATCAAACATCCAAGAGGAATCTTTTCCCAAGCATGAGATCAACCTCCCAAAGTAGCATCCTCCACTTTTAAAGTCTTGAATGCTGCTGCAGTCTTCCAGAAAGCTCCCTAGCTTAGTAACTGCCTCTGTCACCAACCTCTCAGCAGAACCTGCAAAAAAACAAATTGTTGTTTTTGCCTTACCCCTTCCTTATACCACCCTCCACTCATCCCCAATTTTATTAGACTCACACACTCTCTTTTTCCACAAGGGCCATGACAAGGTTCCTATATGCAGACAGATCACCTTGTCATTCCAGCAGCACATAATACCTTTTGAAAATATATTTAAACATAAAAAACATTTACAACAAAAATATAGTCATATTCATAGTACTTCCAACAACATGCTATTTCCATACACCATAAACATGTTAGGAACACGAACAAGCATGTACGAGTTTCTCCCATCAAAATAAAGCATGTGCTAAGTTAATGACTTCATAACAAAAGAGAGGCTAGCACTGTCCAAAAAAACTTAAACCTACCTTTACTAACTACTAGGTTAGGGAGTTGTAGTGTGCTTAACCACTAAAAACTACATAGCAGTAAGAACATTACCATACACCAACAAAAAGTCATGCAAATATATACCGCTTAATCTTCATCACTAGGTGCTTGTGTTTCATCATTGGTTGAAGTAGAGTTGTTTACATTCAAGGAGGCTAACCATTCAGAATTTGGACTGAGCTGTGAAAATATAGCACCCATATTTTCAACCTGCTCCCGGAACATCTTGTTTTCTTCCCTAAACATCTTGTTCTCTTCCTGCATTTGTTGAATTTCTGCTATCAAAGCTGCATTGGAAGATGACACTCCTGATTTAGAATTTGATCCCCTTGAAGCCTCCGGGAAGTAATGCTGAGTAACGGAGCCAAACCCATATACATAGCCTCCTCTCTTTACACCACCGGTGGCCTCCAACCACAACTGTGCATTCGATACATCATCAGGCTGAGTTTGTTGTTTGTTGTAAGTCATTCGTTGTATCATATAGAATAAGACAAAGCATGTTCACCTACTAAAATAATTTCATGTGATAATTAGAATAGAAACAATAAGAAGAATATTTCTTACAACAACTTTCTGTGCTTTTCTACAAACATATGCTCCATTTCCATTTTTGCGCTTATGAGTGTGTTCATACAAGGCTGCATGACTTGGATCTTCTCCCAACTTTTCTTTCTATTCATGAACAATATACAAAATACACAACATACTCAGTATAATATTATAGGATAAACTATATTAATTATTTTCAAACTTAATGTTAGATGAATAAGGATTGTTAGAGTTATATTAATTATTTTCAAACTTACTGTTACTGAATTTTGAATCATATGGCTAGTAGTCTTTCAACCTATTTATAAATAGTCCTTCTACTTGTACAACAATATATGAAATACACATACTGTTCTTGTATTCCAACACTTAACACTTACCAATCTTCTACGATGCTCAGTCATTGGAATAGAACCACAACTGTGAAGTGATGCACCTAGTCCGCCGCAGTCTGAATTTTTATTCTTTTTTTTTCGAAGAGCTTTTTGAACTCCTCACTCTCCCAAATGCGAATTAAGCCAGCCATCACATCCTCTGAAATCCAGTCTGGTTTGGTTCTATTTTTTGCCAAGCCCTCACGAGCTTCTCGAAGATGGTCTGAAAGCAACTTTGCACCTTTTTTTTTGAAAGATGCGGCGAACGGTATCCTCCTCCAATGGATACCAACGATGCTTTTTCTATTGACAATCAAAATAAATTCAAAGTCATGAATGTTTTGTAAATTCTGCAATTGAGTCACAAAAAGAAGTGATTTCACATTCAATAACTTACCCTAAACTCATTAAACCACACATCTTTCAAATGCTGAGGAGCATACTTACGGGGTAGTCATGCACATTGAAGGTGGAATATTATATAGAACAACCATAACCGGCCAACAAGAATATGATTTAGCATTTAAACCAAAAGGAGAAAACCCGTCAGCACACAAACCTAGTCTTACATTCCGAGGATCTGCTGCAAAGTCGGGATACTGAGTATCAAAGTGTTTCCACGCTTCACCATCTGAAGGATGACACATAATACCTGGTTGATGGTGATTTTCATAATGCCACCTCATGTGCTCAGCAGAACTTTGTGATGCATACAATCGTTGCAATCTAGGGATGAGAGGCAAGTAATGCATCCTTTTCTTAGGAACTTCTTTCCCACGAGCACAAGTAGGCGGTCGTGGTTTAAACTGAGCCTCGCCACAAAACTTACAATGTCGCTCATTGATATCAGACTTATAGTACAACATACAACTATTAACACAACAATCAATCTTTTCATGATCAAGCCCCAGCTTTGAAATCAATTTCTCTGAATCATAATAACTAAATGGCACTCGATTATTTGGACCCATTATATGCTTATTGTACTCAAATATTTGATCCATTGCTAGTTGTGGAATGTTAAAAGTTGCCTTTATATTCATCATCTTCAATGCATATGACAACTCTGTTTCATCAACACAACCAGGTGACAAAGGTTGTCTAGCCATGTTTAATAAATCATAAAAGTTTTGTACACTTGTATGTGGCTCTTCTTCTTGGTTATTTTCCACATGAAATGGAATAAATGATGAACCACCTACATCAAACACCATTGTTTCATATTGATTATTTTCGTTACGTGTCTCCAAAACTTGCTCGTTTACTGTAGGAATAGGTTCACCATGACAAGTCCATACCCAATAATACAGTTCAATCCTATACAAGTGAACACGGACATCATCAGCAGATAAGTGTACTCTATTCTTGCATTTACTACAAGGACACCTAATTGTATTTGTCAACTCGTATACAGAAAGCGTACATGCATACTCAACAAATTGCTCAACACCAGCTAAAAACTCATTAGTGATTCCCCTCTTTCCAGGTAACAATCGATTATACATCCATTTTTGATGTTCTGGTATACTTTCCATATATACCTAGTATTAAAGTACAAATATCTCAAAATCACAAATATATATAATAAAAACGTTTAATCTATATATTAATAACACTACACCACCATATTAATTTTGAAGCTTCTAAATTAACATGCGTGTGGATAATTATTACAATACAGCTTAAATTCCATATATAATAGATTAATATAATCTAATAATTATTAGAATTTGATTATATACTGTTAGTTTGTTAGATAACGTACAATTAAATATTATTTAATCTAAAAATTGTTAAGAAATTAGAGAACTAATAATTAATTAATATTAATCCATATATATATATATATATATATATATATATATATATATATATATATATATATATATTTTATCATGGTTGTATATATTTTAATTAAGTTATATATATATATATATATATATATATATATATATATATTTATTTATTTATTTATTTATTTATATAACTCAATTAAAATATATACAACCATGATAAAATATGTTTTATCATGGTTGTATATATTTTAATTGAGTTATATAAATATATATATATATATATATATATATATATATATATATATATATATATATATATATATATATATATATAAAATAGCATTGCAAAAGTATATATATCCATTTAAATGAATATAAATACAAATTAAAAGCTATTATACCCAAATCATACCTGAATTTGGAATACATGCACTTCGTTGGAAATCACTCTTTATGTTGTTAAGTACCCATGAAGAAGCAAGAGAAGAGAGTAATGAAGAAGAAAGTTGGAAAAAAGTGAGCTGAAATACGCAGGGCAGATATGAATACTGTTATTTCCGTCCAACGTTGTCGTTGGACGGAAAAAATACCTACCACCTTTACTTCTCACCCTACCAGTCAATTCAAATTTACTAACCATTAATATATATTGGACTGAATTTCCGTCCAACATCCAGGTAGGACGGAACTTCCGTCCAACTTTCCGTCCACACAACTTCACTGGCATAAAGTCGAGATTTTTATTACATTACCGTCCAACATTAATGTTGGACGGAAAACACGAGATTTCCAGCGGTGATCTAATTTACCAAACACCTTTCTACAATCACCTAATGTTATCAACTAGTTATACATTCTAATTAACCCAATCAGCTAACAGCTAACAACCATTTACCAAACAGGGCCTATATATATTATTATCATTGAAGAATATAAGAAAATATACGGTAGATGTATGTGCATGACAACAATAGTTGGAAAAGATAATGGAAGTTATAACGGTATGAATATTTTTGACCAAAATATTGTATAATACAACTCTTAAAACATTATATACTTTTTAAAAAAAAAGTAATGGAAAAACGGACATAAATGAAGGGTATAACCTTCATTCACACTTATTGATATTGTCCATGTTGACGCCCAATAATGGAACCAAAGTGTTATATCATTCACACTTATTAGTTTTTAGATTATGTTACAAAATTGTTGCTTGGTAGCTAGTATGTTATATGTATGGTTTGAAAGAATTCATGCTATTTTCTACCATAAGGTAACATTTTCTAAATCTAATAGAAAATTTAACAGGAAAATCAAATATGTCCAAATTATTTGTTTTCATTTGTGATCATGAATGTTCTCAACCTGTTAACTGGATCATGCAGCGGAACTAATCATGTTTGTCTCAAATTAAACCCTTAAGAGTGGTAAAACTCTTTTATGTGTATTAAGATAGTTGTAATTGTAATTCCAAGGTTCGAACGGTAGACCTCTTTTTATGTTTGAAAGAGATCCCCTTCAATCACTGAATTTGAAGGAATAGTTATTTCTAATCTTAAAATCAAACTCGATATTTAATTCTTTCTTTTAATTAATTTTATAATTCAAAGACAAAAGAAGATTATTTATATATTATAGGATATCCAGACTAGCTAGGTCTTGACTCTTGGATTGACTTTATTATTATTTTTTTATTATATTCTTTGTATAATTGTATATACCATTATTTGCAAACATTCTTATATTCCCATGGCATTTGTCATGTTGGGAAAGTGCAAATGCTTCTCAACTAAACCACGAAGAAGCTAAGTTTTTTTCTAAAATAGTTGGTAGAAGAATTTTAGGTTATCTAACCTCACGAAAAAAGTTTAAGCATTTGATAACATATGTACATCAACAACGATGTTCCAGAGTGTTTTTCTTGTTTGATAGCATAGCTTTTGTTGTTATCACTAACTTGGGAATGTTAGCAGTAATCAAGGTTTCCTGCAACAAGGGTTGAGCTATTACTAGTTGTAGAAATTAGATGGTTATTTTTCATCAGTTGCTTCTTGTTTCCTAGTTTAATTTTTTCTAAATTTCTTAAATAAAGGGATTTTTAAATGAGGAAAGACTACTCCGATTCAAATAAAAGCATACAATCAATTTCAAAGAAGATTCATCAATCTTGTAATTATATTTATAGATTGTCAAGTAAGAAAATGACCAGTAGCAAGAGTCGAATTGGGATCATTTTAAACTACTTAGGCCTTGTTTAGTAAATGACTGTTAGCTGTTAGCTGATTAGGTTAATTAGAGGGTATAATTAGTTGATAACATTAGCTGATTGTAAGAAGGTGTTTAGTAAATTAGCTGTTAGTTGATCGCTGTTTGGTATGATTTCTTTTCTCAAAAAGCTAATCGAAAAGACTGCTGCGCTTTAAGCAGCTTTTTGAATTTTAGCATTTTAGAGTTGATTTTTTAATTAAGTCAAACAATTAATAGTGGTCAAATAAATCAAAATTGACTAATAGGCTAATATTTTACCAAACAGCCCTTAATGTTATTTATTTATCGGACTTAAATTCTTCGAAAATAAAATGTTATTTATTTACCTACCATACCAATTCAGCCAATTCCCATCGCCATCTACATTTTATTTATCCCAATGAATTATTTGCATTTGTTTTTAAATTATATTTTTGCTCACAAGTCGCAAAAGTGTAGTAAATCAAAGTCTTTGATAACTACGAAGTATTAATCATCGATCACACACACACATATATATCTTTTCAGTGTCATATTTAAACTTTGGAATAAATAAATTAAATCTATCCTTTTAAAATTAAAAGGATAAAACAACATACAATGATATAATTACTATATATCTCTTCTTGCAGACTGATTAAAGAGGAGTGGGATTAAGAGGTGAGGTTATTATTTTGAAGCCCTAATGGAATGGAATAAGAGCACCAAACAAGCACCGTAGTGTCAAACATTAAATGAATAGAAGTAGAGCTAGGTAGTACTAAAATGTTTTGGCATGGGTAGCTATAATCCCTTGTTGAAAATTAAAGAATTTGGAGTGTAGAGATAAGAATTGATGAATTTATGTTTTTGCAGTAGGTAGTGATGTGGACATGTTGCAGCAGTCATCTTCAATTCCTACCCTTCATTCTTGTCATCTTCTTCAATTCCATTCTTCTTCATTCAATTTTTTGGTTTAGATAGATTCTTATTTTCTTTCTACTTTTTCTGCTTTCGAAAACTTTAAACTCAAGGGAATATAATAAAAAAATGATCTCAAGCCACTTGTGCTCAGATGGTATGTAGTGACCTCTTTCATGTAGGAGGTCATGAGATTGAGTCTCAGTAAAGGCGTTGTTGACTCTTTGTTGTATTACAATGTAATAGAGTCAGCAGTATTGATAAAAGAATGTCTTTTCATATAGTCTGTAGAAAGAGAAAGAAAATCTTATATACTTTAATTTTGTTGGGGTGGAGGTTTGGACACCCCAATTCAACATCTCATATAGTGTGTAGAAAGAGAAGAAATCTTATATACTTTAATTTTGTTGGGGTGGAGGTTTGGACACCCCAATTCAACATCTAGTCACTAAAATGCAAGGTTAAAAAAATCGCTAGGCGCCTGGGGACCACCTAGAACGCCTAGGCGGGCGCCTAGAGCGATTAATCGGCGCCTAGGTGGCCGACCGCTTAGCGCCTAAGCACCGATTAATCGGTGCCTAGGCGCGATTTTTGCAACACTGCTAAAATGTGACATTGATTACTATGCAAATATATATAAAATAAAAAATAAAATTATGCAGTCGTTGCTAGCTATAACATTTGGCAAAGTAATAAACTACACAAGTATAAGGATATCTACAATGCCAAATTTGAGATCTACATAAGTGCTTGATTATTTCAAATTTGAAATTGATTGAGTCAAAAACTATTAAACTTTATATATGGGGGAGTTCTGATCTTCCAAAGCATGTTGCTCCACTCTCGCATTTTAGACCTTTTGGACGAATTTGATCAATTGCACTATGCTTAGTTGGGAATATATAATATTGTTAGTAAAAAAAAAAGGGAAATTTATTGTTCTGGTCTCTCGATTGTTTGGTCAATTTAATCTCTAATTTTCAATTTGGTCAAATTGACTTTCTAATTATTTTAAATTTCGTTAATTAAATCATCTAGTCATTGTTTTGATAACTAACGACAGACTGATGGAATAGTGATTAGGGACTTAATTGACGAAATTTAAAACCATTGGAGGGTCAAATCGACTAAAAATTAAAACTTAAGGACTAAATTAACAGTTGCAAAGCAGTTGAGGAACAAAAACAATGATTTCCCCCCAAAAAAAACAAAATCTACAACGCTAATAGTATTGGATACATAGATTGTACTAGCCAATATTATTAAAATAAATTTAAATTAAAAAAAATGACATGTGAAATATATAAAAGAGACGTGAAAATATTAAAGCAAAGAATGGAATATAGAATATAAAATGTTGGATATATATTTATATAGTAAATATATGTTTGAGGATTTCAAACATGTTATTAAATTGGAATAATATTTGAGATGTTGTGATTTAAATATTTTTTTTAAGTTTAGATGAATTTTTATTAAGAGTTAATTAATATTTGAGAAATGTGGAGAGAGAAAAATCTCATGGATTAACTTCTCAAAAGATTTTGAGGAGAGAGAAGAATCTCTAAGATTTACTTAAGGAAGAGTTAAAGCATAAAATAAGAAGCAAAGAGTTAAAACCACATAGTAAAGACCAAAAAGTTAGAAGAGTTAATTTACACTTTACGGCAAATTATTGCACGGATCATGGTCTATACAATTGTGTAGACCGTAAATATTATGTACATTTTTAATATACTAAGTGTACATTATTTTTGTACTGAAGGTACATTATATAAAATTATGTACCCTTAGTATATTAAAAATGTACTTTAAAAAATATATTTTATGTACATAAATAATGTACCCTTTAATATATTAAAAATGTATTTTTTATTTATGTTCCACACAATTGTGTGGATCATGGTCCATGCAATAATGATTGTCACTTCACTTTCGGCTTATTAGGACTAGTATTAGAATTCTTGTATTTGAGTCATAGTATGACTCCCTATTCTAGTCTCTATGTGATTCCTCTTGTATATATATTCCCCTTACATGTACATTGTAATGATAGTTCATAATATACAGTTTCCTACAATTCTCATCTGGTATTAGTTAAGCTAGGTTTTTTTCCTCTATCCCAATGGCTGGCGAATCTGCTAACTCCTCCGAACAGACCGTATCCAATGAAGCCATCACGTCTTCTGCTAGCTCTGCTGTTACTTCACTTTCTACTGCTCATCACTTTATCAGTATTAAGCTTGTCCATAAAAATTATATGTTTTGGAGGACTCAAGTCGTTCCGTTTCTTGACGGACATGGTCTCATGTCGTTCGTAGATGGATCTCATCTCAGTCCGGCACCCTTCCTCCCCGCCGTCACCGGTGCCTCGCCGGCCCCAAATCCCGAGCATGCCACGTCATTTTGGCATGATCGGGCTCTTATGTCTATGTTGATCTCTTCTCTTAGTGAAGAAGTTATGCACCTCCCTGTTGGACATCGTACGTCACGGGAGGTTTGGGAGTCAATTGAATAGTCTTTGGCTTCCGCATCTCGCGCCCGCTCGTTAAATCTCCTTGGCCAATTCCAGTTTCTGAGCCAGGGAGATTCCGCGGTTGCTGATTATATTGGTCGTGCTCGTGTTATTTTTGAGGATCTTGCTTTGGCCGGTAGGCCGTTCGGGTTAGACGAGATGAATCTTTATGTGTTTTGGGGTTTACGGCCTGAGTTTCAAAACCTAACTGCATCTCTCTCCGTCTGCGGTACCGTAACCCTAGGTGAGCTAACCGACTTTCTTGGCGCTAAGGAGTTCATCCTTGGTACGACTCCTGGAACCCTACCGGCGGCCTTAGCCATTCAGCGAGGCGGGCAGACCCGCCGTGGAGGCTGCGACAATAACCGAGGTGGACAGAACAACAGCCGCGGTGGCCAACGTAGAGGTGGCGGCGGTAGGTCGCAAACTGGCCGTGGCGGTCAGCGTGGACGCGGCGACAACGGTGGTAATGGCGGACCGCCGGTCTGTCAGATCTGTGGTCGTACGGGGCACTCAGCTTTGGCTTGTTACAATTGTCATAATCCTCATCCACAAGCAAATTTGACATATCAGAATGACCACTCAGATGGCTCTCAGGCTTGGATTCCGAATACTGGAGCAACTAACCATGTGACTCCAGATATTGCGGCCCTATCTACATCAGAAGAATACACGGGTAATACACATTGCGCGTGGGTGATGGTAAGGCACTTCCTATTAGTCGTGTAGGATATGCTTCTTTTAATACCCCATCTCATTCCTTTCAATTGTCTAATATCCTTCATGTTCCCAGTCTGTCTACATCTTTATTATCTGTTCAAAAATTTGCAATAGATAATAAGGTGTTTTTTGAGTTTCACCCATCTTTTTTTGTTGTGAAGGATATCAACACCAAGGAAATTCTACTTAAATGCAATAGTCATGGGGGTCTTTATAGACTTCCAATTGCCGCACCATCTCCCTCTGCTTTTCTTACAATTCGTACATCTCCGTCAGTGTGACATGATCGTTTAGGACATCCACATCATCGTGTCTTACTTCGTATTCTTCAGTCGTGTTCGGTTAGTGGGTCTAATAATTCTATTCGATGTGATTCTAGTTTGTGTAATGCGTGTCAATTGGGTAAATCTTATCGATTCCCGTTGGCACGTGTTGAGTTATCCAGTTCCAGTATTCTTGATTTAGTATATACAGATATTTGTGGTCCAACCCCTCTTTTGTCAATTGATGGCTATCATTATTTCGTTATTTTCGTGGATGATTATACTCGCTACACTTGATATTTTCCCATGAAATTAAAATCTGATTTGTATGTTATCTTTGATAAGTTTCGCACAATGGTTGAACGGCTTTTTAACAAAAAAATTAAAGCCATTTAGTCTGATCTAGGAGCCGAATACAGAAAATTACATTATTCCTTTACTCAATTAGGCATCTTTCATAGACAATCATGTGCCTACACTCCTGAACAAAATGATCGTGTCGAAAGAAAGCATAGGCACATAGTTAAAACTGGTTTGGCTCTTTTAGCCCATGCCTCTGTTCTGTATAAGTTCTGGGATTTTGCCTTTGAAACTACAGTTTATTTAATTAACAAAATGCAATATGTTGTATTAAATAATCTCAGTCCCCATTTTAAAGTGCATAATTTCAATCCCTCATGCTCTTTTCTTCCAGTCTTTGGTTGTCTTTGTTATCCATATCTCAGGCCATATAATCGTCACAAATTCTCATTCCGGTCCTCCCCGTGTGTTTTCCTAGGTTATCCTAAGTCGTTTCGTGGGTATAGATGCATGGACTTACAGACTAACAAGGTATATGTGTGCAGGCATGTAAGGTTTGATGAAACAGTTTATCCTTTTGCTACTAAAAATACTATGCAGACATCTCAATCGGCGCAACATCATCCGTGGGCTGAGTCGGTTCTTCGTTCCCGCGGCTGTCGTTTCTACGTCTCTTGGCACAGCTGCCGTCCGACGCAGCTCCATCGACAACGACCCCGTGCCGCTTCCACCACCGGATGCTGCCACCGCCGATCACTCAGCCTCGCCCGAGCGTGAGCCACGTGACCAGGCGGACCAGCCCGTGAAACGCCCTCGCGGTCGTCCTCGTGGGAAGACGGTTAAGTCCATAGTTCGGACTCATGAGATGCACACTCGGAGCCAGTCTCAGGCTCCACCATCAGCGTTAACGGTTCAAGTTTGTCCTTTAGATCCTACTTGTTATACTCAAGCCGTTAAATATTCAGAATGACGTGAGACTATGGACCAAGAATTTAAAGCCCTCCTACAAAATCATACATGGCAGCTTGTGCCATCTTAGTCAGGCATGAACATTATTGGGTGTAAGTGGGTTTTTTCGTACGAAACAAAAAGCTGATGGCTCCATTGAGAGACATAAGGCAAGACTTGTAGCAAAATGATTTAATCAAGTGCCCGGTTAGGACTTCTTTGACACATTCAGTACAGTGGTTAAACCACCACAATCAGGTTGCTTCTTTCTCTGGCTTTATCATCTGGGTGGTTTATTAAGCAATTGGATGTTCATAATGCTTTCTTGAATGGAAATCTCTCCGAAATTGTGTATATGAAGCAACCACCTGGGTATATTGATGCATACTATCCGGATCATGTTTGCTTATTGAAAAGGTCACTTTATGGATTAAAACAGGCACTTAGAGCCTGGTTTAACCGTTTGCACACCTTTTTTACTATTTATTAGTTTTCAGGCATAAAAAACGAACGTATCCTTATTTTACTACTCTCAGGGATCTGATTGTGTATACCTATTGGTTTATGTGGATGATATACTTATGATGGGCAGCAATACGAATCTAGTTACACACCTAGTTTCGAAACTCTCTGCTTCTTTTAAAATTAGAGATCTTGGTGAGTCAATAATTTTTCTTGGAATTGAGGCAGTCAAATGCAGTGATGGAATTTTGCTTTCCCAACAGAGATACATGCATGACATTCTAAAGCGTGCTGGGATGGCAGAATGCAAGCCTTTGTCTACTCCTATTCATGCGTCGAAAGGCGTGCACATCACTAAAGATTTACATGATGACCCTACACAGTACAGGAGTTTAGCTGGTGCATTACAGTATTTAACTATTACTCCTCCTGATCTTTCCTTTGCAGTCAATCAGTTATGTCAACACATGCACGCGCCTACAGTTGCTCACTAGGAACAACTAAAGAGAGTTTTAAGGTATGTTAAAGGAACTGTTACTTTTGGTCTACGAGTCAGACAATCATCTTCAAGATAAATTCATGCCTTCGCTGATTCTGACTGGGCTAGCTGTCCGGAGGATAGAAAATCCACAAGTAGCTTTGCTGTTTTTCTTGGGCCTAATCTCATATCATGGTTCTGCAATAAACAAAGAACTGTTGCTAGATCTTCTACTAAAGCTGAATATAAAGCTCTAGCAGATGTTTGTGCCAAGGTTGCAAAAATCGCGCTTAGGCGCTAGGCGGTAGGAGGCCGCCGCGAGGAATGGCCTCGACGGCCTCCTTCACGGCCGGCCGCCTAGACCGCCTAACTGGCCGGTTCGGCGGTTCGGCGTTTTTTTTTTTTTTTTTTGAAAATGTCGAAAAATTTTTGAAAGGCATAACTTTTGACTCGGTTGTCCGATTTGGACAATTTTTTTTTTCAAATCGCGTATTTTTTCGAAGGCGGTTTGGTCCACTAATTTCTCAAAAAAAAATGCTTCTTTAGCTCTTAATTTTAGTTTTTATGTATTTAGATGGTTTCAACAATCCTTTGAACAATTTTACAACCACTTTTGTAAATAGTTTCTAAGAAATAACTATGGAAACCTTATATTTTAGTAATAAATTTTGAAAATGTTTAATTTTTAATTTTTTTAATTAAAAAAAATAAATAAATAAAAAACCGGCGCCTAGCGTTTTTTGCAACATTGGTTTGTGCTGAGGTAATTTGGAACATGTTCCTTCTACGCGAAATTCATGTTCCAGGTATTTCAGTCCCTAAATTATGGTGTGATAATCTCGGAGCTACATATATGTGTGCCAATCCCATCTTTCATGCTCGCAATAAACATGTCGAAATAGATTATCACTTTGTGCGCGATAGAGTTGCTGCTAGAGAAATTCAAGTTAACTTCATCTCAACAAAAGATCAACTTGCTGACAAATTTACCAAAGCATTGCCTGGTCCTAGATTTTCTTTTCTCAGAGACAAGCTACAAGTTACAAGTATACTATGTGCTTGAGGGGAAGTATTAAGACTACTATTAGGATTCTTGTCATAATATGACTCTCTATTCTACTATCCCTGTGATTTCTCTTATATATATATTCCGCTTAGATGTACATTATAACTCTAGTTCATAATATACAGTTCTCATCCGGTTCATGCAAAAGAATTCCACACCGGACAAAATATATATACGTACGTAACGCATATATACCTTAACCATTTGGTTTTCTACAGTGTAAAAACACAATTTGTTGTGTGTGTATATATATATATATATATATATATATATATATATAAATATATATATATATATATATATATATATATATATATATATATATATATAATTAGGTTCAAATGTGAACCTCTATTAATATGTGAATCTGTGTATTATTATTCAACGTTGATATTGCTTGATCATGTGATTTACAATTTTTTGACCTTGTAAATATACATCATTGCACTGGATGCACCACTGCACCACTCCAAACATCTCGATGGTATGATTTCTCATCTAAATGATAAATAGGAGTTCACAAGTTCATACCAGGATTTTTTGACCTTGTAAATATACATCACTACACCGGATGCACCACTACACCACTCCAAACATCTCGACCGTATGATCTCTCATCTAAATGATAGATAAGAGTTCACAAGTTCATACCAGAACCGGACACTATATATATATATATATATATATATATATATATATATATATATATATATATATATATATATATATATATATATATATATATATATATATATATATATATATATATATATATGGGGGCATGCTCTAATGCGAACGATCACCCAGGAGAGATATAAGAACCATTTACAACTGTTCAGGTGTCCAAAACAACGAATCAGATGTAATTTTTAAAAAACGACGCTATGATATTTTTGTAAATAACTCAAACTTTGACGCAAGTAAATGTGTTATAAGTGCAAGTAGCTGGTGCACTTTTGCAAGTAAAATAACTTACAGGTGCACCTATTTTCACTTACTAGTGCACCTATTTCACTTACTAGTGCAAGTAATGTTACCTGACTCTTTGTGCTTCAACAGGTTGAGAAAGTATAGATGAATAGATACTCCAATGTACCAAGACTATGTGGTCTAATGGTACCTGGGTTGGACTTCCATTTGGAAGGTTGTAAGTTTGAGCCTTAGTGGAGGCGTTATTGGTTCTTTGTGTTTTAATAGGTTGAGAAAGTATATGAACATATACTACATTGTATAGAACCAGTAGCATTAAAAAAAAAGATACTCCAATGTAATAGAGTCGTGCACCTAGTTATAACGTTAAGTATACTTAGTATTGATGTTCAGTGTAAATTTTACTTGCGAACAATACTTAGTATTGATGTTCAGTGTAAATTTTACTTGCGAACAATGTCACTGAGTTTTTTTTTTTTTTTTTTTTTTTTTTTTTTTTTTTTTTTTTTTTTAAATCAGTGTTTCTGAACCGTTAAATCTGGATACGTGAGCGGAACCGTTAAATCTGGATACGTGAGCGGATGTCATGTGTTTTGAGTTTTCTCCTGGACGCACCATTCGCACCTGAACATATATATATATATATATATATATATATATATATATATATATATATATATATATATATATATATATATATATGGTTTAGCGTTATGATAATAATATCATCGGAAAAATATTC
The DNA here is from genome assembly GCF_001879475.1 of Ipomoea nil. NCBI lineage: Eukaryota > Viridiplantae > Streptophyta > Magnoliopsida > Solanales > Convolvulaceae > Ipomoea > Ipomoea nil. The sequence continues at coordinate 251,830 of NW_017617301.1, read as the reverse complement.
AAGTAGTGATTCATCATACTTAAAAGCAAAGAACTGGTAGTAATGTCTCCCTCCATAATAATTTAGGCTAGATTAAGTGCATATCTTCCAAGCTACTTCTTTCTTATATTAACACTTATCCTTCATTTACTTAACAATAAATTAACATCTGAAGCCAGGTTTTCTTACGGGACGGAGGGTTTAACGCTAAAGCAATTAGTTATTCCATTCAGCCGGAGTTTTCAATCACCCCTTTTCCGATTAGGACGTCCGAGAATTTTATGTTCTAAAAATTACTTGTATTTAGTAACACTTTTGAGATACAAAAAAAATACAAAAAAATAAGGGAACAAAAATGGGACCATTTTACATCTTCAGGCATGTACTGACATTTCTATAAGCCTTTAATCTCTCTATACATGCACCAAGGATACTCGATTAAGGGAGCGTTATGCTGTACAACCGTTTGCACTATGCAAGGTGCACACGGAATTAGATCCATAATTTCTATACTATAGATCCATAATTTATATATTATAAATTCATAATTTTTGTACTATAGATTCGTAATTTCTAAACTGTAGATTCTTAATTACTATACTATAGATTTATAATTTCTATACTATAGATTCATAATTTTTAAATTGTATAGTTATCAAATTATGAACATATAGTTCAATGATTTGTGAATACAGAGTTCAACAATTGGGAATATGAACATTGAAAATTATGAACATAGAGTTTTGTAATTGTGAGTATGTATAGAGTTCAATAATTACGAATCTATAGTATATAAATTATGAATCCAATTCCATGGTGCACACGGTTGCACAACATAATTTGCCTCGATTAAAACCTACGAGAAACAAGAAGATATACAGAAATCTCAAGTTTCTCTGCCAAGAATTTCCTTGTTAAGTTCTGTAACTGAGAATTTTATCTAAAGATATATTCTCAAGTGTTTACGGCAAATAACACAAGAAAATATGACAGTGATGAAATTAACCTTTCATCTCTCATACTTTTATCAATATAAAACCATTCATCTTAGACCTCTCTTAGAGTACTTGTCTCACTCTTCTTAGATCTTTCTCATATCACTTTTAGATCTCAAACTCTGTGTCTCGCCCAAAAATGGATGTACAGACATATATATATATATATATATATATATATATATATATATATATATATATATATATATATATATATATAGGGTTGAGTTCAAATGAGGACAACAATATATAAAGGACTGTGAGGACAAATAATGGGCACACAACAAATTACTATCAGGCACACAATTTAATACATAATGGCACACAAGAATACATGTAAGCATAAGGTTTTGAACCTAGGCTCTATTAATTAACAAATGTATGCGCGCGACATACAAACTGTGACACACAACTACATTCGGTCATGCACACAACATACTGGTTAATGGCACACACTACATCTGTCCTCACAGTCCTCTATAATATACTTGTCCTCATTTGAACGCAAGTCTATATACATATGTGTGTGTGTGTGTGTGTGTGTGTGTGTGTGTGTGTGTATCCAACTCTTTAGGAGAAGTTACATGAAAGTTACATTGTGGTTAAAGATACCAACTCCCAAAGAATTTAGGATATCGTGTGCATTTTGATATTATGTTTTGTGCCACAATTGAAAAAAATGAACTGCATAACTTCGCACACGCAATATGGCGTTATTTTTTAATGAATTATATAAAGGGTGATTATTAGTACTAAAACCACACACATAAAGAAAATAGGTACGAGTGAATAGGTGGTTCCAATAATTAATATATGATTCACTGATAATCTTTTATTGAGTCATATATCTTTAAATCTTGTGTGCCATTTGTGAAGAAATCGTGCGCCTCCTAATACTATGTCGTGTGCGATAGTAAGAAAATAGGAACTACTCACCTTTGCACACATAGATTTCCGTAATTTTGTTACTAGTATTACCAAGAGCATATAACAAGAAAAGTGCCAGTGTACATTTCTTAAATTAATATATGATTCAATGATAAGCTATTATAGAGTCGTACTCATGCTGCCACTCACTTATAAATATGGAATCAAATTGTCAAACAACAATCTTATTTGATTCATTAATTTTTAATGAAACCACATTATAAAGAGTGCATAACTAAAGCTAGTTAATAAGGGAGACGTACACTCTAATTCTGGCACTTGGAAATCGCACCCGCTCCTTCGGAGTAAGATTAGTATCCGGAGAATCACACATAGGTTCTTGCGGCATCCGATCAACAAAATCTCACAAATGGTCAACAAAATCACCATCATTATTATGCAATTCGGATGAACAACCCTCCAGAGGTGCATCTATTGCCTTTTTAACTATCAACCACCAACAAACAAACACAAACACTAAAACAAACATAATGTAACGCAAGACACACACCACTCCATACCCGTGCACACAGACAAACATAACAGTTCACACAATCTAAAATCACATGACAACACACCTGGAATAGGACAAGTGCACACAACACAAAGGAGCCAGGCAAACATTATCCAGTTACCGTGCACACAGAGTGCTAAACAGTAAAACTAACAACATAAAAACCACTTATTCCTAGAATACGAGTGTTAAAAAGCTTTAGACAAAAAATAATTAAAAGCTATATTTTACAACACACATAATTAAAAAATTACTATCACAAATATACTTTGGTCAAAATTCCAAAACACCAAATTCCAGGTTTAAATATGAGTGTTAAAAAAACCTTAGTATTTGTAAATTGAGTTTTTTAAAATGGCTAATTTCGAATGAAATAGTAATTTGAAATATAATAATTAGAGTAACATTTTGGGGGGTGTCCACGAGCGAATATATAGACTCACTTATCCAGTGCACATAGTATAGTAAAAAGATGCACACAATCATACACAATGTAAAATACAAATGCAAGAACTAATTCCAAAATTCATTGAAAAAAGAAAAAAACACACTGAAACAAAGACATTAAACGAATCAATATGGAGTTTTTATGCCCAAACAAATATAAAAACAAGTTCTGAGTGGCCCTCTTTCTAGGTAGTGCTTAGAGAGTATCTCCCTAGTTTTCTAGGGTTTCCCTACCCCACTATGGCGGTTTCCGTCCCTCTACGGTGGTTTTCATCCATCCACGTCGTTTGGTGTTATTTATGTGCATGTATTCTGTTTGTGTGTGATCTCATCTACGATCATTGCTCCGATTGCCTCGAATCAGCGATGGACACCAGCGCGATTGAGATAGGCTGTGCCGTGATGTCTTTGGCGGAGGAAGAGACGGGTGGTATGGATGTCCCTGATATCCATGCATCTCCAGCAACGAGCTCTCATCATAACCTGGATGGACGATTTCTAACTGATCGAGCGATTAAGTTCGATCACATGCAGCAGGTGTTGGCCTCTGTTTGGCGTCCGTGATGGGAATGCGTGTCCTTCCGATCGCCGACAACCTGTTTTTGTTTCAGTTTCCGCATTTGAAGGATCTGCAACGTGTGATTGGGGATGGCCCTTGGTCATTCAAAAACCACATGCTTGTGTGTGGTAAGGTCCCGATCGGCGTTAGGCCAGAGGATGTGGTTCTCAACGATGTCTCGTTCGGGGTGCAGATTCACGATCTCCCCACAATCTACGCTTCCTTAGCTTTCATCACATGCATCGGCGATGATAGGAATATTTTTGTAAGTTTTGATGAGCCAAATGTATCTTTAGATCCCCTTTGTTTTTAAGTCTTTAGTACAAGCATCATAAATCAGAATATTGAAATCAGAAGGAATCTACCATAGGAAGAACAAAATTAATTTGAGAAATTAATTTTGGTCCTACGAGTATTCATCCATGAAAGAAGCATAAAGCAATGGCGTTGCAAGGAATGACCGGATGAGCCTAACGGCGAAATGGTAGAGGTCCTTACTCTAAACGATCACACCCGAGATTGATTCCCCCCCAATGACCTATATTTTTAAGGCAGATTTTTGAAGGAGCTCGATGTGTGCTCAAAAGAGCACAATGTGTGCTAAAGGAGCACGATGTGTTCAAAAGAGCACAATGTGTGCTAAAGGAGCACGATGTGTTCAAAAGAGCACGATGTGTTCAAAAGAGCACAATGTGTCCGAAGGAGCACGATGCTCACCAAAGGAGCACAATGTGACCAATTCTGCTAAGAAGCACAATGCTGCTAAGGAGCACAATGCGAAGAAGCACAATGCCACCTAAGAAGCACAATGTTGTCTAAGAAGCACAATGCTGTCAGAAGAGCACAATGTATCGAAAGAAGCAAAATGTTCAAAGTCAAGGAGCACGATGTTCAAGTCAAAGGAGCACAATGTGGCAAAAGAGCAAGATGATCAGAAATTGGATAAATTCGATGGAATTTACTCCAAGTCCACCCACATGCCACAAGACTCCAAAATTGCCTGAAAGACATTTGATCAGAACGGAAAAATATTTATGAAGGCATGAATATAAAAACTTATCCTAGAAATAAATTCTATCAGATGAATTTATTTCAAAGATTCGTTGGATATTCAAATTGACAATTAAAGTAATATTTTTAGAAACAACTAGAAAATCAAAGTTGTGCTAGAAATAATTACTTTGTCAGGCAAGTTGACAAATCAAATCAAAATTGAAGATCTACTGTCAACAATATCAGGCTATGAAGATTCAAAATTCAAATATCAAATTATCCCACTCCAACGGATATATTTGATTGAGTATAAAAAGCCATGAAGACTTGAAGACAAAGAGCGTGAGAAGAACAGAGAAAAACGAGATAGAATACAAGTGCAAAATTCAAAAGTGCTAGTGCTCAAATATTCAAAGAGACTTAGTCTGAATAGTCTCAAAATCTAGTTGAAGAGAGAAATACAAATCCTTGTATTTGTAAACTGTAGAAAGAGTATAGCTGTGTGCAAAATACTCTAGTGAGTGTAGCTGTGTGCAAAACACTCGTAGTTGCTAAGTGTAGCTGTGTGCAAGACACTTAGTTGGCGTTGAGTATAGCTGTGTGCGAAATACTCGGAGTTGAGTATAGCTGTGTGCGAAATACTCGGAGTTGAGTGTAGCTGTGTGCGAGACACTCGGAGTAGGGTGTAGCTGTGTGCAAGACATCCGGAGGAAGTGCCTGTGTAGCACTTGTTCACTATTGTAACTGTGTGTGGAAAATAGTGAATTTCTTCTAGACGTGAAAGGAGAAAAGTGGACTAGGAAGATTACGCCACTTCCGAATCACTATAAATTGCCTCTCTCATTTACATACCGCACTTACTTTATTTGCTATATCTATCTATCTCATCCGACTAACCCGTTTACTATTCACAGTTAATCTTAATCATCCGGGTTTTGTGTGTTCTCACGTATGCATGTGACTCAAACTTCTCAAGCTTAAATAGTGATTTATTCTAAGCAAGTTTGACGTGTTGCATGTAACATTCGTCACACTTTCGACGTGATACGATATTTATTTACAATCTTGAATATTGTCATTATATATTGAGTGAACCATCTCCTCTATATATTCAAGATATCTCTGTCACTTTACATATCATTTGTACCTAACTTACTTATACCTGCACACTTAATTTACTAGTTGGGCATAACTCTTTACTATTATTCCGCTGTGCAGTACAAACTTGCTCTATTTAGAGTTGAAGTTACCAAAGAGTTATTTAATCTGAAAAAGCTTGAAAGTCTATTCACCCCCCCTCTAGACTTTCACCACCCTATCGGGACCAACAGGCGATTACGTAGGCACCTTTCTGGCAGTCGATCTAAATAACTTTGGTGGATCTTGGAGAAGTTTTTTCAGAATCATAGTGCGGCTGGATGTGAACGCTCCCCTGAAGAGACGAATGAAGCTTTGCCGAAAGGATGACACGGTGCAGTGGGTAAGCTTTAAATATGAGAGACTAGGCACTTTCTGTTTCTATTGTGGGGTGCTAGGGCATTCTGATAAGTTCTGCAAGAAGGTATATGAAGAAGGTGTCGAACCAGAGGCATTTCCTTATGGGGCTTGGATGCGAGCGGGGGCTCGACGTTAGGTTCGTCCAGTCGGGGCAAAATGGCTTTTGGCCGAACTCCCACATGCTACGTTGGTGACATATGCTTCTAGTTCAGGAGAGGTCTCAAGACGTGGCAGCAGTTGAAGAAAACGGTGGTTTGCAGGGGGATTTAAACAGTCATAGGGAAGGTAGTACGAGGGAATTGATGTGATCATGGCTGAGAACCCAAAATATTATCTTCGGCGGGTCTGGTGATCCAGACTCGCCCTGCACAATGAGTACAATGAGTTGGAACTGCCGGGGGTTGGGTAGCGACTGGACAGTTCAAGAATTACTGGGCTTAGTGTCCAGACAGCAATCCAGATTTGTTTTCCTTATGGAAACAAAAGCTCTTACATGTCAAGTTGAACCAGCAAGGTTGAAGTTGGGTCTTGAAGGCTTGCTGTGTGTGGATCGTATAGGTATAGGCGGTGGTCTTGTGCTATTCTTGCGAGATTCGGGGATGGCTTCATTGCTTAGCTATTCGCCTAGCCATATTGATGTCATTGTCTCTTTGCCTGGGAAACCAGTTTGGAGGGTAACATGTTTTTATGGTAACCTCAACAAAATGAGAAGGCATTTGTCATGGGATTTGCTCCGTGGATTAAAGGACCGGTTCAACCTTCCTTGGGTCATAATCGGCGACTTTAATGACATTGCATGCCAATCGGAGAAACAGGGATCTCACCCGCAACCTATATCCTTAATTGATGGTTTTAATGCTGTCTTAAGTGTAACACCCCACTTTTCTTAAACCATATTAACAATACTTAACTTAGAAAGGGATACTAAACAAGCATAATAAACTTACTAATCCAACTTTAAGAGGTGTCACCGCCACAATCACCACACACGGTGATTGCACAGGAAAGGAAAATATCTAAATGAAGTCAAGCTTAACTAACTTTAAACAATCTAGGGGAATAAAACCCCGATGTCCAACACCAACAAAAACATCTGAATAGGTCTACAACCAAGTCTCAAAATAAACATAATTGAAAAGAGTTTAGACTACAATTAGCACTCTAAGCTAATCTAGTCTAACTCGATCGCTCTCAAGAACTAGGCCCACCTGAAAGGGGTTAACAAACAAGCAAGTAGAAAACAACCCGTTAGCACGAAGCTAAGTATAACGCCACTCAACCCTGTAAAATACTATAGCATATACTTTTGGAAAACATTTGTTTTACACACTTAGATCAAGTATTCTCAATCACTTAAACAACATTCAAACATACTCAACAGTATTTCTATATGCTTGCAACCTAATTATCAAATAGGCATACTTTCTCAATCATTTAACTCATCAATCAATCTCATGCTTTCACACACATATATAAACATGGCGAGATACATTATTCATGCTCAACTGATGGGTACTAATATACTTAAACTTTAACAAGCAATCTCATGCTATCATATATCGCAACTAACAATCTCATATTATTATATGTCTCAATAAGCAATCTCATGCTATCATATATTTCAACAAACAATCTCATATTATCATATGTCTCAATAAGCAATCTCATGCTATCATATAATGAATAAACGACAATATAAAGTCATGCTTCTTATCATACTTTCATGCAACACGTGCAAATCATCTAATCATGCAATAAAATGAACATGATGTTTTAGTATAAGTACAGATAGATATACATATACACTCTTTCTTTGGTAACAAGGAACACTAGTTCGAAGGAGGTTTCTTAGAGTCACAATGACTCGCTTTTCTCTTCTTTCTCTAGAGTCACGTTGACTCGCTTTCTTTCTTTCCTTAGAGTCACATTTACTCGCTTTCACTCTTTACTTTTACTCATGGGCGAGGTAGGAACTTCACCATAATGTGAACGGATCTATCTGGGCTCGGCATCTAGCCGGCCTAATACTCATCTCGCCCAAAGAACCATTCTCTTAGTTCTTTCTCAAACTCTGTGGAATCAGGTATCGTACTTGTCAATGTGCACACCCCCTGACCGGGATTCCAAGCCCGGCGGGTAGTATCCTACCTAGTAACTCGGGAATATCGATCTCGTTACTTCACATCGGATCGCAATGTCCGTTTCTTTCTTTACTTTCTCATTTTCTTCCGAAAGGACATAGTCCTAACGGGCCTCCAAAACCTCGGATTACTGATCCCTACCCCACTATGGCGGTTTCCGTCCCTCTACAGTGGTTTTCATCCATCCACGTCGTTTGGTGTTATTTATGTGCATGTATTCTGTTTGTGTGTGATCTCATCTACGATCATTGCTCCGATTGCCTCCAATCAGCGATGGACACCAGCGCGATTGAGATAGGCTGTGCCGTGATGTCTTTGGCAGAGGAAGAGACGGGTGGTCTGGATGTCCCTGATATCCATGCATCTCCAGCAACGAGCTCTCATCATGACCTGGATGGACGATATCTAACTGATCGAGCGATTAAGTTCGATCACATGCAGCAGGTGTTGGCCTCTGTTTGGCGTCCGGTGATAGGAATGCGTGTCCTTCCGATCGCCGACAACCTGTTTTTGTTTCAGTTTCCGCATTTGAAGGATCTGCAACGTGTGATTGGGGATGGCCCTTGGTCATTCAAAAACCACATGCTTGTGTGTGGTAAGGTCCTGATCGGCGTTAGGCCAGAGGATGTGGTTCTCAACGATGTCTCGTTCGGGGTGCAGATTCACGATCTCCCCAAAATCTACGCTTCCTTAGCTTTCATCACATGCATCGGCGATTATGTAGGCACCTTTCTGGCAGTCGATCTAAATAACTTTGGTGGATCTTGGAGAAGTTTTTTCAGAATCATAGTGCGGCTGGATGTGAACGCTCCCCTGAAGAGACGAATGAAGCTTTGCCGAAAGGATGACACGGTGCAGTGGGTAAGCTTTAAATATGAGAGACTAGGCACTTTCTGTTTCTATTGTGGGGTGCTAGGGCATTCTGATAAGTTCTGCAAGAAGGTATATGAAGAGGGTGCGGAACCAGATGCATTCCCTTATGGGGCTTGGATGCGAGCGGGGGCTCGAACGTTAGGTTCGTCCAGTCGGGGCAAAATTGCTTTTGGCCGAACTCCCACATGCTACGTTGGTGACATATGCTTCTAGTTCAGGAGAGGTCTCAGGACGTGGCAACAGTTGAAGAAAACGGTGGTCTGCAGGGGGATTTAAACAGTCATAGGGAAGGTAGTACGAGGGAATTGATGTGATCATGGCTGAGAACCCAAAATATTATCTTCGGCGGGTCTGGTGATCCAGACTCGCCCTGCACAATGAGTACATTGAGTTGGAACTGCCGGGGGTTGGGTAGCGACCGGACAGTTCAAGAATTACTGGGCTTAGTGTCCAGACAGCAATGCAGTTTTGTTTTCCTTATGGAAACAAAAGCTCTTACATGTCAAGTTGAACCAGCAAGGTTGAAGTTGGGTCTTGAAGGCTTGCTGTGTGTGGATCGTATAGGTATAGGCGGTGGTCTTGCGCTATTCTTGCGAGATTCGGGGATGGCTTCATTGCTTAGCTATTCGCCTAGCCATATTGATGTCATTGTCTCTTTGCCTGGGAAACCAGTTTGGAGGGTAACATGTTTTTATGGTAACCTCAACAAAATGAGAAGGCATTTGTCATGGGATTTGCTCCGTGGATTAAAGGACCGGTTCGACCTTCCTTGGGTCATAATCGACAACTTTAATGACATTGCATGCCAATCGGAGAAACAGGGATCTCACCCGCAACCTATATCCTTAATTGATGGTTTTAATGCTGTCTTAAGTGTAACACCCCACTTTTCTTAAACCATATTAACAATACTTAACTTAGAAAGGGATACTAAACAAGCATAATAAACTTACTAATCCAACTTTAAGAGGTGTCACCGCCACAATCACCACACACGGTGATTGCACAGGAAAGGAAAATATCTAAATGAAGTCAAGCTTAACTAACTTTAAACAATCTAGGGGAATAAAACCCCGATGTCCAACACCAACAAAAACATCTGAATAGGTCTACAACCAAGTCTCAAAATAAACATAATTGAAAAGAGTTTAGACTACAATTAGCACTCTAAGCTAATCTAGTCTAACTCGATCGCTCTCAAGAACTAGGCCCACCTGAAAGGGGTTAACAAACAAGCAAGTAGAAAACAACCCGTTAGCACGAAGCTAAGTATAACGCCACTCAACCCTGTAAAATACTATAGCATATACTTTTGGAAAACATTTGTTTTACACACTTAGATCAAGTATTCTCAATCACTTAAACAACATTCAAACATACTCAACAGTATTTCTATATGCTTGCAACCTAATTATCAAATAGGCATACTTTCTCAATCATTTAACTCATCAATCAATCTCATGCTTTCACACACATATATAAACATGGCGAGATACATTATTCATGCTCAACTGATGGGTACTAATATACTTAAACTTTAACAAGCAATCTCATGCTATCATATATCGCAACTAACAATCTCATATTATTATATGTCTCAATAAGCAATCTCATGCTATCATATAATGAATAAACGACAATATAAAGTCATGCTTCTTATCATACTTTCATGCAACACGTGCAAATCATCTAATCATGCAATAAAATGAACATGATGTTTTAGTATAAGTACAGATAGATATACATATACACTCTTTCTTTGGTAACAAGGAACACTAGTTCGAAGGAGGTTTCTTAGAGTCACAATGACTCGCTTTTCTCTTCTTTCTCTAGAGTCACGTTGACTCGCTTTCTTTCTTTCCTTAGAGTCACATTTACTCGCTTTCACTCTTTACTTTTACTCATGGGCGAGGTAGGAACTTCACCATAATGTGAACGGATCTATCTGGGCTCGGCATCTAGCCGGCCTAATACTCATCTTGCCCAAAGAACCATTCTCTTAGTTCTTTCTCAAACTCTGTGGAATCAGGTATCGTACTTGTCAATGTGCACACCCCCTGACCGGGATTCCAAGCCCTGCGGGTAGTATCCTACCTAGTAACTCGAGAATATCGATCTCGTTACTTCACATCGGATCGCAATGTCCGTTTCTTTCTTTACTTTCTCTTTTCTTCCGAAAGGACATAGTCCTAACGGGCCTCCAAAACCTCGGATTACTCACACTAGATACATATAGATATAACTCATGCACTTCAATCTCAGGAAACAACTTTACTTATGCACATAGCTTCTCAACAACTTCTCTTTTCTCACAAATTGGAAATCAAGTATCATGCAACTTCTCAATGCAACTAAATAATGATTTTCCAAAAGTGATATAGGTTTTTGAAAGAATACTTAGGCTTACTTTAAGCCACTTATGCACTTTAGTTCATGATATGCTAAACATGATCTTTACTGTAAAGAATATCTCAAATTCTCTTTGACTATAAATCAAGCAAATAATTTATTAACTCATGCTCATAACTCAATTCTCGATAAATCCTCTTAGCAAACACTTAGCAAATATTGATCGTCCTCTTTAAAGTTGAAATTGTAACACCCCGTGTTACGACCCCTAAGATCAATTAAATCATTTAATCAATTACCCAAAAGAAAGAATTAAATCAGAGTAATTAATTAGGAAGGCCCACCATAGTCCACGGGCCCTTACCCCTAAACCCAATCCTTAGTCCCAAAAGAAATAGAACTAGCAAGCCCATAATATTAGTTCCTAACTAGGACACCTAAATATATAAATAGGGGACTTAAGAGGCACCTAGAAACCCCCACAAGAATAACGCCCCACCTCCCCGAAGAGCTCCAAGAATCCCCCTAGAAGAAATCAAGAAAGCAAGAAAGCTTAAAGAAAGACCCTTCATAGCTAAGGAATTAATTAAGGCTAAGAGGTAACCCATGTCTCAACAAAACCTATTTTCATAGCTATGATTTCCCCCATAGGATTTCCCCGTATTATTGTGTATTGGTGACTTGTGATATTATTATTGATGATTGATGGGATAATTCCATGGGTGATCTTGATATTGGGAGATTCTTGATAATTATGGTGTTCTTGATAATTATGGTGTTCTTGATGATTATGTGGAGTTCTTGATGATTATATGTCGTTCTTGATTATTGTATGGCATTCTTAATGCTTATGTGTTATTTGTACCGAATCTTGTAATTAGAAGACGAACCGTATTCTTGTTGATATAAAAGTGATTAGAACCCTAGGTTGTATCGTATGATCTTATTCTTGGTTTATCGGGTGGGGAAATCGCATGTTTGGGTGTTGATTATATTTAGAAAAGCATGATAGGTTATGTGCCGTTCGTTTCTTGTATTTGATTCGTTAATTGTCTACGTGTTGCCGTTAATTGCATTGTAAAGTGTCTAAGCATGGTTTCGGGTTCCACAACGGTTTCCGGGTTATGATTATTATTCGTGATCAGCTTTATCTGTCTTGCCTGTTGTGGATTGTATACGCTTGATTATAACTGTTGCTTGTGTCTAGCCTTATCTGTCGAGTCATTCCAGGTTTTAAAAGCTAGAGTCTCGTAGGATATATCTTCATGCTTCAAAATGGTTTTCGTATATCTATATATATCTCTATATGTATTGTATTTCAACGCGTTGGAGTGGGTTACCAGCATCTCTCGCTGAACAGATATATTTGGCTTTCAGGCACAGAAGCATAAGTCACTGGAGCGCGCTAGAACTTGGAGCGTAGAAGTAGATAGTTTCCCTTCCGGCCTGCGTGCCATGTTTATGCATTTACATTGCTAAGGATATTAGATAGTTAGCCTGTGCACCTGAGTTCTCTAGCTCAGGTGTGGCATAACACCCCGCACTTTTGTATTATGTTTTGGGATTTAATGAGATTTCACCTTTATTTTATAAGTTTTAAATATCTTAAAAATCTGGGGTGTTACAGTTGGTATCAGAGCCTAAGTTTGACCCTAGGATAAGACTCTTAAGACCGGACTTTAGGACATTAGGCTTGAACTCTAGGTATTAAGAAACATAGGATTCGGGAATCTTAGGACGCGCGGTGAGATTGTGAAACCTACACATAACCCCCCTCCTCACTTTATCCCTCTCTAACTTAAAGGAACTCTCCCCTTCACTTATTGCATCACGGTAAGAACACAAAATAACATCGACCTATGAACTCCAGGATGGCACCGAGAAGAAGACAGGTAGGAACGCCAAAACTCCCCACGGAGGAATTCCTGACTCAGAATCTGCAACGCCTGGCCCAAATTGCCCAGGCACTAAGTACTACCGTACCCCAGCCTTTATTGAGCGAGAACTTGGAAATCCACCACCAAGTCTCGTCACACCAGCCACCCACCCTCTCAGGAAACGAAGACCCCACGACCCTCGAGGAGTGGATCGGGACTTTCGACAAGATATTCAGGGCAACTAAATGCCCCGAGGGCCACCAAGTAAGAATGGCCTCCTTCTACTTCAGACACGAGGCCGACACCTGGTGGGCTCACGAAGGACCCACCCTTGAACAAGACCCCGGATTCAGCTGGGAAACCCTAAAAACGCGGCTACGAGAACAATTCTATCCCAGCCACCTAAGAGCCACCATATACGAAGAATTCCTCCACCTAAAACAAGGTGCAACCTCGGTCACGGAATACTACCAACAATTCCCCCGACTGGCTCGCCTCATCCCCGAGCTAGTACCCACCGAGAGGGTCAAGACCGAAAGGTTCATAACGGGCCTTGACCCCGAATATCAAAAAGCCTTAGCCACACAAGGGCCAGGAACCCTCAGGGAAGCCTATGCCAAGGCATCCCAGCTACAACAAGTGCCAAACCAACCCCGGGAAACACGCCTGGGAAACAAAAAGAAATCAGAAGGAAATCACATGAACCCCACCCGCAGCCTTAAAAGCCCCAGGGCCGCCTCACCCCACTTAGTCACAACGCCAACCGCTCAAGGAAGAATCCTCACTCTAAGCAAAGCCAAAATTGGGGATAGCAACATAGTCTCCGGAACCTTCCTAGTACACGCCACCCCCGCCACAGTGTTATTTGACTCAGGGGCTACCAACTCATTTATAGCAACCGAGTTTGCCACTCACCAGCACCAAGGTCCGACTCCAGGTCAAAGTGGCCTCCGGCGAAATCCTAGAATGCGACCGCATGTACAAGGATATAATGATCACCATACAAGGGATGGAATTTCCCAGCAACTTAATCCGATTCAAACTGGATGGGGTACAAGTGATTTTGGGCATGGATTGGCTAGGAAAATACCAAGCACAAATCCTATGCGGAGAACAAAAAGTGGTCCTACGAGGACCAAACGGTAAGAGGGTATCTTACCATGGAACCCACCAGGAAGCCGGGATAAAAGTGGTGAACATGATGAAAATGAAGAGATACCTAAACAAGGGAGGCGAGGCCTTCCTATGTTCGGTCGAGGACCTCAGCACCAAAACCCCCGAACCACAAACCATCCCAGTGGTAAGCGAATTCACCGATGTCTTCCCGGACGAAATCCCCGGGGCACCCCCAGTCAGAGAAGTCGAGTTCACCATAGATCTCGTACCGGGCGCTGCCCCAATTTCTAAACCTCCCTACCGATTAGCACCAAAAGAAATGAAGGAACTAAAAACGCAACTGCAAGAATTGCTAGACAAGGACTACATCCGTCCTAGCACCTCCCCATGGGGAGCGCCAGTGTTGTTTGTTAAAAAGAAGGATGGGAGCATGCGTCTATGCATCGACTACAGGGAACTTAACCAAGTCACGATAAAGAATAAGTACCCCCTTCCTCGAATCGACGACTTGTTCGACCAACTTAAAGGGGCAGGGGTATTCTCAAAAATTGATCTAAGATCCGGGTATCACCAAATACAGGTGGCCAAACCGGACATTCAGAAAACAGCCTTCCGGACACGTTACGGTCACTATGAATTCACCGTAATGCCCTTCGGACTCACCAACGCGCCTGCCATATTCATGGACCTCATGAACCGAGTGTTCCGACCCCACTTGGATGACTTCGTCATTGTATTCATTGATGACATCCTAGTCTACTCCCGAAACAAGGAAGAACACGAAAGACACCTTTGCATAACCCTGCAAACCCTAAGAGAGCATCAACTATACGCCAAGTTCTCTAAATGCGAATTTTGGAAGGACAGCGTGGCCTTCCTGGGTCACGTGATAACCAAGGAAGGGATTAAGGTGGACCCCGCCAAGATCCGTGCCGTTAAAGAATGGACCACACCAAGCTCACTCACCGAAGTCCGAAGCTTCCTAGGCTTGGCGGGCTACTACAGGAGATTTGTACCCGACTTCACCAGGATAGCCCAACCCCTCAACAAACTCATGAAAAAGGAAACCCCCTTCCAATGGGACAACGACTACGTCTCGGCCTTTCAAGAATTGAAGGATAAGTTAACCACGGCACCCGTACTCGCCATCCCCTCCGGGGAGGAAGGATTCGAGGTCTTCAGTGACGCATCCAAGAAGGGGTTGGGGTGCGTGCTAATGCAAAAAGGCCGAGTAATAGCCTACGCATCCAGGCAGCTCAAAACCCATGCGGAAAACTACCCCACCCACGACCTCGAGCTAGCCGCCATCGTGTTCGCACTAAAAATTTGGAGGCATTACTTGTACGGGGTGCAATGCAAGATTTACACGGACCATAAGAGCCTAAAGTACATCTTCACCCAAAAAGACCTAAACATGAGACAACGGAGGTGGTTAGAACTCATAAAGGATTATGACCTGGACATCCAATACCACGAGGGAAAAGCTAACGTGGTGGTAGATGCACTAAGCAGGAAGACTAACCACTCCCTCAACACCACTTGGGTCCTACCGGACCAACTGTACATGGATTTCCAAAGACTGAATTTGGAAATAATAAAACAAGGTCAAAACCACCCCGGCACCCACATATTCAACACACGAGTCGTGCCTACGCTCTTCGAAGAAATCAAAATAGGGCAACAGCAGGATCCGGAACTAGATAAAATCCGCCTCGACCTAACCCAGGGGAAGGAAGGACCCTTCAAAATACACGAAGACGACAGTCTCCGTTACCAAGGTAGGTGGTGCGTGCCCTCGACGCACCCCCACTTGAAGCAACAAATCCTGGAGGAAGGACACAACACCCCATACTCGATTCACCCAGGGGGTGACAAACTATACCAAGATGTAAAAAGGTCGTTTTGGTGGCCCAACATGAAAAAGGAAATCGCGGATTTCGTGGCCAGGTGTCTGAATTGCAAAAGGGTGAAGGCCGAACGATGCAAGCCCAAGGGACTCGTACAACCCCTTGAGATACCACAAGGAAAGTGGGATTCCATATCCATGGATTTCGTCGGGGGACTACCCCCAACAAAGACCGGCAAGGATAAGATTTGGGTCATAGTGGACCGACTAACCAAAACAGCACGATTCATCGCCATGAAGGAAACGTGGACAATGACACAACTGGCCCAAGCTTACTTGAGCCGAGTAGTGAAGTATCACGGAGTCCCCCGAAACATCGTATCCGATAGGGACTCCAGGTTCCTCTCGCAATTCTGGAAATCACTGCAAATAGCCTTGGGTACACAACTAAAACTAAGCACTGCTTTCCACCCCACCACGGACGGCCAAACCGAGAGGACCATTCAGACCCTCGAAGACATGCTAAGAGCCTGCGTGTTGGACTTTCAAGGGACATGGGAGGAACACCTAGACCTCATTGAATTCTCGTACAACAACAACTATCATGCGAGCATTCGCATGGCACCCTACGAAGCTCTATACGGACAAAAGTGCAGAACCCCCTTATGTTGGGAAGACATGGTCGACCCAATATCACTAGGGCCCCAACACCTACAGGACACAATCACCAAGGTCAAACACATCCGGGAAAGGATGAAAGCTGCCCAGGACCGCCAAAAGTCCTATGCCGACCTAAAGAGGAAACAAGCCGAGTTCAACACCGGGGACAAAGTCTGGTTAAGAATCTCGCCCACACGAGGGGTAATGAGGTTCGGAAAGAAAGGAAAGCTCAGCCCTCGATTTATCGGCCCCTATGAGATCATAGAAAAAGTTGGGAACCTAGCCTATCGCCTCGCCCTACCCGTCGAACTAGAACGAGTACACAACGTATTCCACATATCCCAACTAAAGAAATACGTACACGACCCGAGTCACGTGCTTCAACCCGAGGTCGTGAACCTCGACGAGTCACTAGTATACGAAGAAAGACCCGTGAGGATCCTGGACACCAAGACAAGAAACACTCGTCGCCGAGCCACAGAAATGGTGAAAGTCCTCTGGACCAACCATGGGACCGAGGAAGCAACGTGGGAGCTCAAAGATACAATGAGGGACCGCTACCCCGAACTTTTCACACCAGGTAACTAAGAAAAAGTCACACGGCAAGGACCAAGATTCGGGGACGAAGCTTCCCGATAAGGGGGGGAGAGTGTAACACCCCGTGTTACGACCCCTAAGATCAATTAAATCATTTAATCAATTACCCAAAAGAAAGAATTAAATCACAGTAATTAATTAGGAAGGCCCACCATAGTCCACGGGCCCTTACCCCTAAACCCAATCCTTAGTCCCAAAAGAAATAGAACTAGCAAGCCCATAATATTAGTTCCTAACTAGGACACCTAAATATATAAATAGGGGACTTAAGAGGCACCTAGAAACCCCCACAAGAATAACGCCCCACCTCCCCGAAGAGCTCCAAGAATCCCCCTAGAAGAAATCAAGAAAGCAAGAAAGCTTAAAGAAAGACCCTTCATAGCCAAGGAATTAATTAAGGCTAAGAGGTAACCCATGTCTCAACAAAACCTATTTTCATAGCTATGATTTCTCCCGTAGGATTTCCCCGTATTATTGTGTATTGGTGACTTGTGATATTATTATTGATGATTGATGGGATAATTCCATGGGTGATCTTGATATTGGGAGATTCTTGATAATTATGGTGTTCTTGATAATTATGGTGTTCTTGATGATTATGTGGAGTTCTTGATGATTATATGTCGTTCTTGATTATTGTATGGCATTCTTAATGCTTATGTGTTATTTGTACCGAATCTTGTAATTAGAAGACGAACCGTATTCTTGTTGATATAAAAGTGATTAGAACCCTAGGTTGTATCGTATGATCTTATTCTTGGTTTATCGGGTGGGGAAATCGCATGTTTGGGTGTTGATTATATTTAGAAAAGCATGATAGGTTATGTGCCGTTCGTTTCTTGTATTTGATTCGTTAATTGTCTACGTGTTGCCGTTAATTGCATTGTAAAGTGTCTACTACAATGGTTTCCGGGGCGTAAAGTGTGTGAAAAGAGTCAGTGGGGGGTAGGGGACCCGCCACCTACCCACGGCCGTGAAATACCGCCCGGCAGCGGGTGGCCGGCGGGCGGGCAGCTGCCCGCCGGCGACCCGCTGCCCGGAACAGTAAAGTCCGGCGGGTGGCCCCCCACCCACCGGCTACCCGCTGGAAATTATCCCACCTTGGGATCCCGGCTTCCCCGTTTGATGTTCCCCCGTTCCCCGTGGTGTCCCAACGGACTCCGTTTATCGTGCCTATGTCTAGTTTGATATTTCGGGTACCGTTCGTAGGTTATGGGTCTATTATATTGCATGCTAGTTGAATTGGTATCCCGTTGACCTAGGTGGAAGAAGCATGAACCCCTTAGGACTATTCTTAGTATGTGAGGGATCACGCATAGGTTTTGTTATACGTTTTCTCCCCCTTCCCAACATGTTAATGTGGGTTGCATGTACTTGCTATATGTTATGTGTGTGTGTAACCCCGAGTTGGTTGAGATCAATCGGGCTATACGGGCAGTCGGATGGGCTGAGAACCATATCGGCTGTTAACCAGGCTGGTAGAGACCGGTCAGGTATATAAATATTATATAGGACTAAGTTCCACTATACGGGCAGTCGGATGGGCTGAGAACCATACCGGCTGTTAACCAGGCTGGTAGAGACCGGTCAGGCATATAAATATTATATAGGACAAAGGTCCACTATACAGGCAGTTGAATGGGCTGAGAGCCATCTCAACTGTTCACCAGGCTGGTAAAGACCGGTCAGGTATATAAATATTATGTAGGACAAAGGTCCATCAGCCGGTTGCGATCGGCTCCTCCGTAATGTGAGACGGGGCAGGGTGCTGCGGGGCCGTGTCAGAGCTATATGCGCTGACCCTCATGTATGGGCATGCGATTGGTCCTGTGATGCCAACAAAGTGTGCTATTTGATGAGATATGGATGAGTTGTGTTTATGAGTATATTGGGGGATTTGACTATGGGATTTATGCTAGGGATTGTGTATGATGGGTTATGATTATTATTCGTGATCAGCTTTATCTGTCTTGCCTGTTGTGGATTGTATACGCTTGATTATAACTGTTGCTTGTGTCTAGCCTTATCTGTCGAGTCATTCCAGGTTTTAAAAGCTAGAGTCTCGTAGGATATATCTTCATGCTTCAAAATGGTTTTCGTATATCTATATATATCTCTATATGTATTGTATTTCAACGCGTTGGAGTGGGTTACCAGCATCTCTCGCTGAACAGATATATTTGGCTTTCAGGCACAGAAGCATAAGTCACTGGAGCGCGCTAGAACTTGGAGCGTAGAAGTAGATAGTTTCCCTTCCGGCCTGCGTGCCATGTTTATGCATTTACATTGCTAAGGATATTAGATAGTTAGCCTGTGCACCTGAGTTCTCTAGCTCAGGTGTGGCATAGCACCCCGCACTCTTGTATTATGTTTTGGGATTTAATGAGATTTCACCTTTATTTTATAAGTTTTAAATATCTTAAAAATCTGGGGTGTTACAGAAATACACTTCATAAACTCAACTTATATTTCATGCTTAAGTAATTCACTTCACTGTAATAAAATAATCTCATGTACTGTACAAACCAAATATTCATATTCTTAACAAAATTTTCAATAACTCACAATGGTTATTTAGACATGCTAATCAAGCAAAATTAGCAAATAATGGTCATGCTTTTCAATCCAAATAGCTATGTTCAAATACATCACATTATCCTTCTCTGTAAGTAATACACAGATTACTTCAATAGCAAAAATCAACAAAAATTCTACTGTAATTTACTCATTTCAACTCCAAATTTAATGAAGTCAAATTCTCCAAGTGCGTCGTAACAAACCCAAGTGTCCGAACCTCAATGGTCCGCGAGTCCCAGACCGGACGACACATAGCTGAGCCACAAAGGGCCCGACCACTACACTGGATTGGCTTGGCGAAGCTTGTGGCGGGGCTTGAAAAGCCCCGCCACTTGGCTCCGCTAAGCAGCGGCCTAGGGCTACGATTCTAGCTGAGAACCGTGCCCTATGGCCGTTCATCCACGGGACTAGCCAATGGTCCCTGCCTAGGGCCGTTGGCAAGCTCCGTGAGCTAGTCTAGTGCACAAACAGTGTGCACCAGAGGGATTTCTTCGTCACCTGCATTAAATTTTGGAAAATCCAACACTCCCAAATCCTCAACAACATCATAGAGCAACAAAAGATCACTTGATAGCTCAACAACTTCAATACTCTAGCATTTCTAAACATTTTCACTAACATTTTGACTTCACAGAGTCATAAACAAAGAGGTGGGAATCCATGGGTTATACCTTTGTTGTTTCTTCTTCTTGTTGGGATTCTTCCTTCTTCCCAAGTCAGCCACTACCCCCTTCACCACCTAAACACCTCAAACAAGCCACACAACAACCCTTAAGAACTATAATCTCAGAGATGAAAGCTAAGAAGTGGAAGCTAGAAGAAGAATGGATGAATGGCTGAGATTTAGCTTAGAACTTACTATGTTTTCTTTGGTTTTCTTGCAGAGCTCTTGGTGGGGAAGACAAGGAGGGAATCAAGAGGCAATGTCTGATAACTATTCATTTTATAGTGGCTCTAAACCCTAGGAGAATCAACAATGATTGGTGGAGGGCACAATGGTAATTTAGTGGTTGTTCTAAAAATATCAGACAAGGGTGGAGTCTTGTGGTTCACCAAGCATCATGGACTAATGTCTAGAATTATGGTTGTTTTGCTTGGGATGGCTTGTTTGGTTGGGTCCCTCTATTGCTTAGTCCGTGAGGGTAAATGGTTTCCTTGTGCAAGTACTTTGGTACCAACAAGGGGCATCATCTTGTGGGCTAAGAGTGGAGGCTCTAGGTTACAATTGCTTGGTCTATGAGGCAAAATGGCCTCCTTGTGCAAGTACTTTGGTACCAACAAGGGGTGTCATCTTAATGGATCAAGGATGGGTCTTATCGCCTTGAGTGGGGGCATAAGTAGTCTCCCCGGTTAAACGCAGGTTTCTGTGCGGGGAGAGTGACCTCGCGCTCTTGGGGTAAGGATCAAGATGTTCTTTGAAGAGAAACAAATAGGGTCATTGCTTGTGAATCTAGTAAATAGCATGAGTTAGTTTGAAGGCATGAAAGGCATGTTGGACCTATGGCATTCGATGTGAGACGAGATAAATCATGGAGTAGGAACTAGCAAGCAAGTAAAGGGCTTGTGAAGGATATGGTGAGCAAAAGGGAGGCTACACTTATGAAGCCACTCTAGGAGAGACCCGGATTCTGCTTTTGAAAATGATGAGCTTTAGCTTGATGTTTAGGTTTTGATGTAAAGGTCGTTTGTTGTAAGCCAAATTATGGCTAGGTCTTGTGTCTTTGGTTGGTTTTAGTGCCTTAAGGCCGAATGGCCTCCTGGAGGTATAAGGCCGAATGGCCTTTTGTTTGATTCTAAGTTTTGGTCACTTTTGGACCAAGATTATAGGGTATAATGCCTTGTTGTAAATCTGGGTCACTTTCGGGCCAAGAAGACTTTGTAAGGCTTTTTGCCCTCCTTTTGATGATATACATCTTTCTTTAAAAAAAAATAGTTTGGGGGTCAAAATACATTTTTCTAAAAATACTTTCTAGATAACCATTTAGTTTAGGTTTCTCAGATTTCTCACGGTTTCACTCAGATTGGCTTTTCGATCAAAAACTTAGTACGCAATGTACCCGAGAATTTAGGATTTTAGTATTAAAATATGAATAGGTGTTGAATTTATTTAAAATATAACTCAAAATAGTTTATTCAACCACCGTTTTTCTCACAAAAATTTTGGTAGAGTCAAAAATGGCTATTTTGGAATTTCTTAAAACCGAATATATAAAGTTAAATTTTGGGTTGTCACATTAAGTGACTGTCAACTTGTCGATTTGGGATGTTCGCAGTCGTTTTACCTGGGAACGTGGTCGTGGTACAGAATTGTGGGTTGAGGAACGATTGGATAGGGCGGTGGCGACTACTATTTGGATGGATTGATATGAGGAAGCGGAGGTTCAGAACCTGCTAACAATCTCTTCAGATCACAGCGCAATTTTCCTGGATTTAGAAACGAAATCTGTACGTGCAGCCAAGAGGGCTTTTAAGTTTGAGTCTGCCTAGTTGCAAGAAGAGGGTTGTAGCAAGGTGGTCGATCAGGCATGGAGGCAGTATGCTGGGATGGACTTTCAAAAACGGATTGAAGATTGTGGTCGGCAGCTGTGGTGGGGAGCACTTCAGGTGTTTTGGGAATCAAATAAAATTATTTCGTAATAGGCTAGAAGTTCTCAAGGACTCATGGGATCCCCAGGCGGTTAACGAATACCTGGCAGTTGAGGGGGAATTGCTGTCCTTGCTAAGGAAAGAAGAGATCTTATGTAAACAACAATCAAAGCAATTATGGCTGCAACAAGGTGACCTTAACACGAAATACTTTCATAAGGCTGCAATGGCGCGCTGTCGCAGAAATCTTTTGCTGCGTGTGAAAGATGCAGATGGTGTATGGGTAGAGGGAGCGATGCTGAATACAGAGGTGCTGAGGTACTACAATAATATCTTTCAATCAACAGGCACTACATCGAATTTTTTCAATCGGGTGTCGAGTCGCGTATCGGAGGAGATGAATGCCACATTATTGCAACCTTCACTATGGCCGAGGTAAAGTCGGCTCTTTTCTCAATGGCTCCTGAGAAAGTGCCAGACCCTGATGGTATGTCACCGGCTTTCTATCAATATTTTTGGCCCATAATTGGGCATGATCTATCTATCTTTATCCTGAGCTGTGTTGCCAGTTGTAGGCTCCCATAGGGGCTCAACGATTCAAATATTGTTCTGCTTCCAAAAATAAAGACTCCCGAAAAAGTCTCTGATTTGCGCCCGATTGCTCTTTGTAACGTGTCTTACAAGGTGCTTGCCAAGATGCTAGCCAATCAGCAGAAAGAAGCTCTCGAGTGTGTTGTATTAGCCTCCCAAAGTGCTTTTGTACCGGAAAGGCTATTGACTGACAACATTATTGTAGCCGGGGAGGTGGGTCACTACCTGAGAAGGAAATCAAGCGGGGTGGTGGGCTGGACTACCTTGAAACTTGACATGACCAAGGCCTATGACTGGATGGAGTGGGGTTTTTTGGAAGGAATGCTAACGCCGTTGGGCTTCAACCAGGGTTGAATTGTGTTTTTGATGATGTGTATAACGACTGTGAATTACAATATCCAGTTCAATGGTGAGACCGTGGGCACGGTGTGTCCCACACGAGGCATTCGGCAAGGAGACCTGTTGTCCCTTACCTATTCATCCTCTGCGCTGAAGGTCTATCTATCCAATTCCAATAGGCCGAGGCCCGAGGGGATATTCATGGGGTAAGGGTTGTGAGGGGAGCACCAGCCATCTTACACCTCTTTTTTTGCGGACGACAGTTTGTTATTCTTTCGAGCTACACAAACTGAGGCACATAACACAAAAGAGTGTTTAGAGACTTACAGTGCAGCCTCGGGGCAGGTTATTAACTATGATAAGTCTAATGCCATGTTTAGCCCAAATAGTACTACAGGTGTAAGGGACTTGGTGAGGACATGTGTTGGGGTCCGAGAAACCACTAATCTGGGCCGGTATTTGGGACTGCCCTCGGTTTTGGGCCGTAACAAGTCGGCTACTTTTCGGTACATTGAATAGAAGGTTCGGGAGAATATAGGAGGATGGCTGGCAACAGAAGTTCCTCTCTAGAAAGGGTAAGGTGGTCTTGTTAAAAAGCATTGCACAAGCACTACCCATTTTCACCATGTCAGTTTTTCTTTTGCCAGACCGAGTGTGTTCTAATATTGAGCAGATTTTTAATCGGTATTGGTGGGAGGGTAGTGGAACGGGTAGTAGGGGTATTCATTGGTTAAGCTGGTCTCGTCTGTTGTGGGACGAATAAACATGGAGGCCTGGGGTTTAAACGTCTACACAAATTAAATGTGGCTCTCTTAGCGAACAAGGGATGGCGTCTACTGATCTATCTTGACTCACTGGTCAGTAAACTCCTGAAGGTAAAATATTACCCGACATGCAACTTCCTTGAGGCACAGGTGGGAGGCAATCCGAGCTATATTTGGCGGATCATTATGGCGGGGCAATCACTTCTGAAACTGGGCACGGCTCGAAGGATTGGAAACGCTGTAGAATCTCGAATCCGGGGTTGGCCGTGGTTGTGTGATCCGGTCTCTCCATCTCTCAACACGCCATGCATTGAGGAACTCAGGGAAGCTAAGGTGAACGGTTTGGTAAACGCCCAAGGATGCTGGAATGAAGAAGTTTTTCGCGATCTGTTTCTGGAAAGTGACGTGCGCAAAATCTTAGCCACACCTTTGTCGAATCTCTACCCTGATTCTTTGCGATAGAATGGCGATACTCGAGGTATGTACACGGTCCGGCAAGGTTATCGGATGCTCACCGGTTTTGCTTTTACTGCTGATAACCCTAGTGACTTTAAGGCGTGGAAAGAATGTGTGAGCTGCCTGTGCCACCCAAAGTGAAGAAATTGTTATGGAGATGCGCCCGTGGTGTTTTGCCTATCAAAGAGAACCTGAAACTGTGACGACTGTGGATCGGAGGGGGTTGGCCTCTATGCAATTATCCGAGCGAAACAATGGAACATTTGCTGTGTGAATGCATAGTCGCGAGGCAGGTGTGGGGTGATGAAGATGTTCTGAGGGGAAAAAACTTACAAGGGTACATAGAGTTTACGTTGAGGACGGCTAGTATGGAACATGCAGTACATTTAGCTACTGTGTTTTGGGTCATTTGGAATGCACGAAATGACAAGATATGGAGGGAGGAGGTGAATTCATCGGAGGTTTTGTGTAACCACGTCCATGCGTTGGAAGAACAGTGGAAGTCTATCCAAAGATCGACCTAGGGCGAGACACAGCTTCGTCAACCACAGTACTATGGTCTCTTCCGCAACAAGCCTGGATGAAATGTAACGTGGATGCTGCCCTCTTTAGCTTTGGTGCGGGGTTTGGCGTAGTAGTTCGTAACCATGGAGGCCGGTTTATCGCAGCCCAGAGTGGACGTTTGGACTGTGATCGTGATCCATTGATTGTTGAAGCGGTCGCGGTCAAAGAAGCATTAACATGGTCAAAGAGTTTTAGTCTAAATAATGTAATAGTAGAGACTGATTGTTTGAACTTTTCTATTGCTTTTAATTCTCGTTATTTAGATTTTTCGTATGTTGGAACTTTAGTGAAGCAATGTTGTCAGATTGCTAGGGACATAAGGAACGTTAAAGTTCACCATGTTAAGAGGTCAGCGAATCACGTAGCTCATGTACTTGCACGGTGACTGGTTCCTCGTCTGTCCTGGGGCCGTGGCTTGTTAACCCACCCTCTTGTATTTTTGCTCTGTTGTGTTCATAATGATATTTCTTTCGTTTGGTTTTTTTTTTTTTTTTTTTTTTTTTTTTTTAAAAGACATTAAAACCCAACACAAAAGGAAAAAACATTGAACAAGGTTGTTTTGTAACATAGGATCAAATTGGCGGCTGTTACAAAGGATGGAAAAAAATGATGCCTGATAAATAAATTAGTTACCAAGAATGGAAAAAAAATGATGCATGTTATAGAGAATGGAAAAACGCAAGAAACATATGAGATGCTACTAGAATAACAACCAATAAGTTTACTCCAGAAAAGAAAAACTAAAATACTCCAAACAATGATGATGATGTCTGATAAATGTCAAAGATGAAGAAATTAAACACACACGAAAACCCTAAATTAACAAAAACACTACAAAATCAAAATAATGAAAATCATAAGTTAATTGAAAAAAAACAAGAAAATTCCAAATTATAAATAATGAAAAACCAAGCACACACCAAAAACTCAAAATAACAAGTCTTCAAAATCAAACACTCTAGTCCAAAACATACCGAAATCGAACGCCAAAAACCCCCAAATGGAAAACCCTAACAAAATCATGCCTAATTCTCTTGCTTTTGAAATACCCTTGCTAACCTTGTTGAAAGATTTGTGGGTGTTGGTTATTGTGTAAGTTTGATAGGGGTTGATGTGATCGGTTGAGGCAAAGGTTGTTGATTGGTAAAAGAGGGGAATTGTACATCATGCATAAGGGAGTTTCTTTTACTTTCCCTCTACTCTTGGTTTGTTGTTGTGCCCCGTAGATTTGATTTTAAAGTGTGGAAATCACACTCTATTTACACTTCTAAAGTGTGGAAAGGGCATGGTTGTATAATTTCTTTTGCATCGATCACATGTATGCTTGCTAGCTATATCCATTCCACCCCGTATTCCCACCACACCCCACACCACACTTCTAAAGTGTGGAAAGGGGAATCATGTTCCACCCCCGCGTCCACGTGAGTGAAAACCGAGGACGGCGTTCGTTCTAAAGTGTGGAAATGACGCAATTCGTGCTTGATTTGTCTTGACTCTAGAACATGCTTGAATGGTGATTGATTGAGGTTTTGCATATGGATGAAATGTATGTTATTGTTCATATTATTTTGGAAATGTGTTCAAATGATATGTGACATTTTGAACTTTTGAGATGTTTTTGAAGATTACCACTTTACAGATTGCATAGAGCTCAAGTATGTAACACCCCCAGTTTTCAAAACCAGAATATTAAAAAATAAACAACATTTCTTATTTAAAAAACATAATTGAAATGTGGAAGCGAATTAAAACTTTAAACACAAGGGGTGCTACACCACGCTTGGAGTACCAACTAAGCCCAAATGCACAAGCTACAAAGGTTCTATCTAAAAACCCACAATACAACTTCTCAATGCAACATTCCATGATTCAACAACTAGGTTAACTACAATTCTAAATCCAAAGGATCTATACCAAATTCAATTTACCAAGTAAACGAACTCTACGTTGCGCTCTCAAGTCAATCTTGAAAACATTAAAGGGTTTGAAAAACACAAATAAAAGGATTAGCAAAATTGCTAAGTAAGCTCGATCTACTCCGCCTGTAAAATTCTTACATTTATACTTTAGAAAGTAGGTATACTTTTGTAAATATGTTTTGAAATCATTTCAGTAATATAGTTTGACTCAATACCAAAGGTAAGTAGTAAATCATTTTCCAAGATACTTTTCCTAAAATAAAGTAGGCACCAACGCCATAACACACTCTACTCAAAACAATAATAGGTTTCATATTAGTAATAAGGTTCCCAAAATAATAACATTTTCTCTTTAAAAAACAATACAACCACCCTATAAATCATTCACTATTTTCCCAAAATAAATATAAGTATGGAGGATTCTTAAAATAGCATTTTCCAATATTTCTCAATATCATTTCAAAGCATAACTTTCTAAATAATCATTATAGATAGGTTTATAAGTCAAGTATGGAGGAATATATAGCTCATCACTTCTTATAAACATTTCCAAAACATAGTATATGTAAGTATATGGAGGAATTCATAACAACATATAGTTTACTCATCAAGTGCTCATCTCAAGATATAGGTATTCTCAAGTAATCATTTCTAGTATAGACTTTCTCATAAGTTACTCTAAAAAACATATATGTCAATAATCATATATAGGGAGGAAGTCAAATCATATTTCTCAAATATCAATATATCATAATAAATAAGTGGAGGTATCCCAATCATATATAATCAATCACAAGTATGGAGGTATCAATCTCAATCTCAACCAATCTCAATCTCAATCATACAAGGGAGGAAGAGATCATCAGCAATGTGTGAATGACTCTGTAGGGGAACAGGTTCTAAAGACATCTCCCAAATCAATCAACATAAAGGGAGGAAGAGCCTTCATCATGTGTGAATGACTCTGTAGGGGACCCAGTCCTAAAGACCTCTCCTAAACCAATCAATCACATTTGAAACAGGACGTATTACCTTAAGTGTGCACACCCCCTATTGGGATTCCATGCCCAACGGGGTTAGTAACTAGTCATAGCAATCCAGAATATTTTCTACCAGGTTATCCCTCAAAATAAAGTATCCAGGATGGTTTCTACCGGATAAACTTCCACAAATATGGCCGGAGTCCACAATCCACATCACAATTCGACAAGAAAGAGATAAACCTCCAAAATAATTATATTTTTATATCATTCCTCCAAGATAATAATAATAATATTTTAAAATAAGTTTTCGTAAACATTTTCATTGCCTACAGGCTATTCAAGTGTAGCTTTCAAATCAACATATGGTATTATAAGCCATTAATATCCTATTATTCAAAATAGGGTTTATTTCTAAAATAATATTTGTCCTCCAAAATAGATTTAGTTTATATCCTCCAAAAAAAAAAAATATATTTTATATCCTCCAAAATAAATATTTTTTTATTGATTCCAATATACTTAGGTTTCCCAACATGTAAAATATTTGTACACCACATAGGTTATACACTTCTCAACTAAAATAACTTCAACTTATATAATTTCTATAATATCCTTAATATATAACCATACACATATTCATAGTTTGTAAATCATAAGGAAACACCAAAATAAACACATTTGCTATTTGTCACACTTTTAAACCCAAACACGTTTCCAAAATAGTTTAACGCCAAGAGAACTCAACCATTACACCGGTACCTCACCGGAAACAGAGGAGGGAGCTCACCGGTGAAGACCTAGACGCTGGAGAATGAAGTTGCTAAACTAGAGGGGGAGGAAGGTGGCAGGAGAAGAGATCCAGCCTCTGCTCGCCCATCTGTTGCCATTGTTCACGCCATGGCTGCTATTGCTAGAGGTCACCAAGAGAGAGGGAGGAAGAGGTTGTCCCTCACTGTCGAGGGAGGACCGCTGGAGCTACTGTCTTGCTGAAGAGGGACCAGATGAAGGCGGTGGTGCTGCTTGACAAGTATTTTTGTGTTAGGAATAAAGTGTAATGGTTTTGATATGCCAAATATGTATTTGTAAATCCCCCAATTTTATTTTATAGGTCTAGTAGAGTCTTAGACCATGATCGGGAAATTATTTAAATTAGAAAAGAGAAAAACAGAGGAAGATGGATGAAAATAGAAGAAGAAGATATAAAGCCTAAAATCAAGAATTTGTCTGGAGAAAATGACAAATTGAAGAAGAAGATGAATGATACAATATTCACGTCGCTACTACTCAAAGAAGATATCCCAGAAGAATTTTCGTGAAGAAAATTAATATTGGAAGAATGCATGAAATTGACTTGGAGATCAAGCATCTATGGAAAGAAAGGAGTACATCAAAGAAGATTGGAGATTTAATCAATAGTTGTACAAACGAAGTGGTTGATGCTTGATATATTATGTGAAATGGCTTAAGTTTGAATCTCACCATCAACAATTTTACAAGGTAAAATTTGAGAAGCCAAATCTAATCAAATCTGATGGAATTGGGCGCTAGTTTAAGCCTTGGGCGCCAATTACAAGTGGAAATTGGGAAGCAATTTCACTTGGGTGGAAATTGAGATGCAATTGCATTTCACTTGGGTGGAAATTGAGATGCAATTGAAATTGGGAGCCCCAATTAGCAATTGAAATTGGGAGCTAGTTCGAAGCAATTGAAATTGGGAGCCAGTTTCAGAGAAATTGAATGGGAATCAATTCAAGATGGGAGCCAATGTAGAATTGAAATTAATTGGGAGCCGCCAATGTAGAATTGAAATTAATTGGGAGCCAATTGAGGTTGTAGTATGGGGACCGATTCAAAGAAGACATGGAGATCAAATTGAATTGAGATGAAATTCAATACCAGGAGAAGTCTGGGAGCCAATTTTGAAGAAGATGAAGATGAACTTACAGTGAAAATATTCTCACAAGGAAAAATACTAGCTTAACTAGTATGGGATTAAATTGAAGAACCACTTCAGAGCTAATCAGAGAAGCCGTTCTACACCCAGATATTCCCACTCAACGTAAAACCAGAGGAAATATCAGATGAAGTTTGAGAACCCATTTACATAGAGATGAAGCTCTAACAACGGCTAGCTTATCCTTTCTGACATCTTTGCAGAAGATAAGATAAGATCTCTGACAAAAAGATACAAGATTTCAAAAATGAGAGCGTCTCTTTCCAACGGACAGATTCTCATTACCAGCTATAAAATGACGAAGATATGAAGACTTGAAGAAAAGAAGAGAGCAATAGAGCAGACAAGAAAGCAAGAGCATAAAATACGAACTCATCAAGGAGATCGAATAGAGCAATTAAGCTTGAAAGAGCATAGAGCAAAAATCTCATTTGGTACAGAGCATACCAAAAATCTTCAAGTGAGAAGTGAGAAAAGAAAAAGAACTCAGAGAGCTTCAAAAGAGAAATATTCTGAGAGTTCCTAAACAGAGCAAAGCATAGCAAAAAATATCAAGTGTTTTACTTGGTATATTCAAAGAGAGAAAACACTCAGAGCTATCAAGAGAAATCATTCCAGAGTGTTTATCTTCATCAAAGAGACATGCGCATCATTGAAGATCATCTACAGAGTCTCAGAAGTTGGAAGCAAGACAACACTTGTTTTGGAGCAAAACAAGAGAAGGGAGGAAAGTAGCACGAAGCTGTGAAATCTTGGATTGTCACACGGAGCTGTGAGATCCGAAGCAGCAGTGACGGAGGCACTAAGCGTGATTAGTGCGGGCTTTGTGATCAAAGCACTAGATCATGAGATACGTTTCTACCGGAGTGTGGAAGACGGGGGGAAAGTAACGCGGAGTCGTGAAATCCTGGGATAGTAGCGCGGCGACGTGAAACCCGAAGCAGCAGTGTGGTGTCACTGGGCGTGATTAGTGCGGGCTTTGTGATCAAAGCACTAGATCACGGAAATTCATTGTATCTTGGAACCAAGGAGTGGTAGATATAATGAATTGCACTTGGAGATAAGAGCAAGTGGAGTAGGAGGATTACACCACCTCGCGAACCACTATAATTGTCTTGTGTTCTTTACTGCTTTCTTTACTTACCGCTCTTTACATATTCGCTCTACACGAGATATACTGCTCACACAATCTCACACACACTTTATGTTTATTTATTTCCGCTGTGCACCATACTCTAACAATCTAGTTACGAGTTTTGGTTTATCTCTGGCTTAGCAATTGTTGTGCTGTGCGAAAAAGTTTGAAAGTCTATTCACCCCCCCCCCCCCCCTCTATACTTTCACCTTACCTCTTTTGGGACCAACAATTGGTATCAGAGCCTGTAGCCTATTTGAGTCAGATTATACCAACCTTTGGTATTAAAACACGTTGCCCAACTGGGTTAACTGTTTTTGACTGCTAGGCTGATCCATTCTACAAAGTGTGTGAATTGGATGAATCTTTCATATCTCTCGTGATGATGATGAAGAAAGATTTAGCTCAAAATCTATTATTCTCACTTGATAAATTTGATGATTAGAAAGTTCGTATGCAGGTACACTTATCGGCCTTACACGATGAAATGTGGGAAGTTATTTCTACTGGCCCTATAGAAATATTAAAAATTAATACGGCGTTTGTTATATCCCCGGATGCTCCACAGTACGTACAAAAGCCAAAACCGAAATGGACATCGGACGATAGAACGCGGAATAATCTTGACAATATTGCCAAGGATATTCTATTCAAAGCCGTTGATGATACAATATTTCCGAAGATCCGGAAGTGTGCCACTGCCAAAGAAATATGGGAAACTCTCATCAAGATTGGCGAAGGAGATGAACAAGAAAAAGACAATAAGCTTACAATCGCCATGAAGAAGTTTGAAGATTTCAAAATGCTCTCAAATGAAAGTGTTGCAGACATGGAAGCTCGAATGATCAAAGTTCTTGGAGAGATTAGTGATCTTGGCAAAAATATTAGCCAAAAAGAAATTAATCTCAAAATCCTTCGAGGCTTACCATCTGCATGGGATATGAAGGTTACGGCTATGCGCGATCACCGAGATCTAAGAATGTTGTCTACAGACAAATTATTTAGTGATCTAAAGGCATATGAGTTCGAAATGAAGGCCAAAGATGATGATGTTCATGAAGCTCGAAATGCTGCTCTAATGGCCGAACAACCGTCAGTAGAAAATAATGTTGATTTTATGACTGATGAACAATTTGCTCTTTTTGTCAAAAAGTTTAGAAGGTTTATGCGAAAAGGAGACAACAAAAATTCTGCTCGTGGAAAATTCATCTCTCGCATAACACAAGAAGAAAAAGTCGAAGAAAATAAGGATTTGTGCTACAATTGCCGCAAGCCCGGACATTTTAAAATAAATTTTCCGTATCCAATCGTTAGCAAGTATCAAGGCAAGAACGTTGAATCTACGCCGAACAAATTCGGAAGCAAAAGGTTCAAGCGCGACAAAAGAAAAGCTCTCGTTAGCAACGAACCAAACGAAAATGATGATTCGGAGGATTCATCATCAAGCGATGAAAGTTCATGTTCGGATGATGATACGGCGCTAATATGCAAGTCAATTGAGTTGAGTACAAGTGAAGATTGTCTTATGGCTCTTGAAGCAGAGGAAGAAGAGGTAACATCTAATCCTTTCAATTCTGTTAATTCTTCTTTTTCTCGTGAATCTATTGACAATCTTATGCGAGAATGTCAAGAGATTATGCTCACTCATCCTCAACTCAAGGAGCGCAATAATATTCTAATTCTTGAAAGAGAAGAAATGAATAAAAAATTGCAAGATGCTTTACTTGAAGTGAGTAAATTGAAGAATGAAAATATTCATCTTCAAGAAGAGTGTAAAGCAAGAGAGGTTAGAGAACATAATCTTAGAGCTACTATTGCTACATTCACTAATTCGTCTAAAATTAGAGATAAAATGGTGAGCATGCAAAAGCCATCAGGAGATAGAACCGGAATTGGTTATCACTCCACATGTTCTCAAACCCCTCAAAATCTGACTAATTCTACTACTACTTTAAATAATAAAGTTCAAGTAGTAAAATTTGTTAAAAGTCAGAATAGCACGATGAGACAAGGACTTGGCTATCAATCAAACGCAAAGTTGAATGTTGGAAGGCTGAAAGAAGTTTATACTACGGCAAAGCAACAAAAATTCTACAAGCAAAGATATGCCAAAGAGTCAAGTGCAAAAAGATTTCATAGAAAAGAGGGAAGCTTTTCTAGAAATAAAGTTGGGAGATTTTATCCTACTCAAAAAGATTGGTTGTGCAATAGATGTAATATTTTTTATAGACCAAAGCAACCATTCTCTTCGCACGTGCCAAAATATAAAAATAATTTTCAAAACCCGGCACCAAAAATATTTTCTAACGTGAGTTATGATTATTGTGTCTCTAATGGTTACAAATCGCCTCATCTTAATTCAATAAGATCAAGGTGGGTTTGGTTACCTAAAATCACTAACAGTAAAGGACCCAAGCAAGTATGGGTACCTAAAGTTAATTAATCTTTTTTGCAGGATGTTTGGTACATCGATAGTGGTTGCTCACGCCACATGACTAGAAATAAATCATATCTAGTGAATTTCAAAGAAATCGATGGACCAAAAGTTATATTCGGAGGAAATCAAAATTATGGAATTACAAAAGGAGTTGGCACAATCAAGAAAAATGGATTGAAGATTGAAGATGTTTCTTTCGTTGAAGGCTTAAAATTTAATTTGTTGAGCACTAGTCAATTTTGTGATAAAGGCTATCTTGTAAAATTTTCTAAAGATAATTGTCTAATCAAAAATGCGCTCACAAATGAGATTGTTCTATCTGGAAAAAGGCGAAAGAACATGTATGTTGTTGATTGTAGTATAAGCAAAGATTCAGTATGCTTAATGGCCAGAAATTCGAATGAAGCTAATTGGGAATGGCACAGAAAGCTCAACCACTTAAACTTCAAGACTATCAATTAGCTTGCAAAGAAGAATCTAGTAGAAGCCTTGCCAGATATTATCTTCAAGAAGGACCAAGTGTGATGCATGTCAACGCGGAAAGCAAATCAAATCATCATTCAAATCAAAGACACACGAGTCAACGTCAAGACCGCTAAGCTTACTACATATGGACTTATTTGGACCGGTTGATCCAATAAGTGTAAGTGGTAAGAAATATACTCTCGTTGTTGTTGATGATTTTTCCAGGTACACTTGGACCGTGTTTCTCAAGAAGAAAAATGAAGTTGAGCAAGTTCTACCGAAGCTGCTGAAGCAACTACAAAATGAGAAAGAATTGCAAATATCAAAAATACGAACGGATCGCGGAACCGAGTTCGTGAATGGAGTTATACAAGCTTTTTGCAATTCACATGGAATTTCTCATCAATTATCTGCCGCAAGAACACCGCAACAAAACGGTGTTGCCGAAAGAAGAAACCGGACGCTCAAAGAAGCTGCACGAGTGATGATTAGTGCTGCCGGTCTCTCGAAACACTATTGGGCGGAAGCTATCAACACTGCTTGCTACACACAAAATCGAAACATGATCTATAAACAGTACAAGAAGACGCCATATGAGCTTTATAAAGGGAGAAAACCAAATATTGGTTATTTTCATATTTTTGGATGCAAATGTTTTATTCATATTAATGATAAATTGCATCTAAAATCTTTTGATGAGCGTGCAGATGAAGGAATTTTTCTAGGATATTCGACTACCAGCAAGGCATTCAGAGTTCTGAATAAAAGATCAATGGTGGTTGAAGAATCCATACACGTGGTATTTGATGAAAAATCACAGATCAAAAATGATGCACTGGGCGAAGAAATTGCACAAAATGGTAACAGGTGTCATATTGATTTTTGTGATACTAATGATACGTGTGAAGATGATGTTTTGCAGGGAATGGTTGAGTTGGAAATTAATTCTCTAGAAAATCTCATCCCTCATCTAGAAGACTAGAAGAAGTTGGAAATTCTTTTAATAATAATTTTGGGAGTGATGCCTCACGTGGGAATGAGGATGCAGTACGGGTTCCAGTTTGTGATCAAGTTGCATGTGAAGTTGGTAATCAATTTCAAAAAGAATTAAATAATGAAATTCGAACCAACTCTTCCAGTACACAACAAATGGATCCACCCAGTACAATGCACCCATTTGAACCAGATTTAAGATGGCTCAAAAATCACCCTCCAGAATTAATTATTGGGAATATTCATGAAGGCGTGAAAACAAGATCGTCTACCATGGAAGCATTGTTCATGTGTTATCTATCTCAGATTGAACCGAAAGAAGTTGACGAAGCTCTCAATGATCCGGATTGGATAAATGCTATGCAAGAGGAGCTCGATCAATTCAAAAGAAATGATGTTTGGGAACTTGTTCCAAGACCGGCAAACCACAATGTTGTAGGAACCAAATGGGTCTTCCGGAACAAAGCAAACGAAGAAGGCGTGATTGTTAGGAATAAAGCAAGGCTCGTTGCAAAAGGATACTCTCAAGAAGAAGGAATAGATTTTGATGAAACTTTTGCACCAGTGGCCCGTCTTGAAGCAATCAGAATTTTCCTAGCCTACGCCGCACACAAAGATTTCACCGTTTATCAAATGGACGTGAAAAGTGCATTCTTGAATGGTCTACTCGAAGAAGAAGTTTATGTCAAACAACCCCCAGGTTTTGAGGTAAAAGGCGAAGGTGATAAATTCTACAAACTTAAAAAGGCATTGTATGGGTTGAAACAAGCACCTAGAGCTTGGTATGATACTTTGTCAATGTTCTTGATAAGTCGTGGATTCACCAAAGGCCTTGTTGACAAAACTCTATTTAGAATTCAAGATGGTGGCCATATTTTATTAGTGCAAATATATGTTGATGATATTATTTTTGGAAGCACTAACAATCCTTTGTGTGAGAAATTTTCGAAGCTTATGCAGAATAAATTCGAAATGAGCATGATGGGTGAATTGAATTACTTCTTGGGCTTACAAGTCAAACAACTGAAAGAAGGAGTATTCATCAATCAAGCAAAGTATACCCGCGACTTGATAAAGAAGTTTAGCCTTGATGGAAAATCATCGATCAAAATTCCAATGAGCACATCAATAAGGCTAGACAAAGATGAAGATGGAAAGGATGTCGATCAAACAAAATATAGAGGAATGATTGGTTCTCTTCTATATCTTACTGCAAGCAGGCCGGACATTTCTTATGCTGTGGGCGTGTGTGCAAGATTCCAAGCAAATCCAAAAGAAAGCCACCTCACCGCAACAAAGAAGATCATACGATATTTGAAAGGCACAATCAATGTTGGATTATGGTATCCAAAAGGTACAGATTTTACTCTAACGGGTTTTTCAGATGCAGATTTTGCAGGTTGCAAAATAGACAGAAAAAGCACTTCCGGGACATGCTAGTTCTTGGGGGGGAGGCTTGTTTCTTGGTTCAGCAAAAAGCAAAACTCCATCGCGACTAGTACCGCTGAGGCCGAATATATTGCTGCAGGAAGTTGTTGTGCGCAAATTTTGTGGATGAAGCAACAATTGAAGGATTACGGAGTTAATTGTGATGACGTTAGTATTTATTGTGATAATACTAGTGCAATCGCTATCACCCACAATCCGGTGCTTCACTCAAGAACGAAACATATCGACATTCGACATCATTTTATAAGGGATCACGTTGAAAAGAAAAATCTGAAGATCGAATATATCCCTACGGAAAACCAAGTTGCTGATATTCTCACGAAGCCTTTATGTGAAATGAGATTTTCTACCTTAAGGCACGGTTTGGGAATGATCGAAATGAGCTAAGTATCACTGCACTTAATCTCTCAATTTAAATTGATACTTGTGCTCAAAATAAATTGTTTTATATGAATAAATTGTTTTATGTGTTTATATGCATGTTTTTATTTGAAATTTTTATGTGATAAAATTGCAGTATGTGTTAGGAAGTTATTTGTGCATTTGCATGTGTTATTTAACGTGAGATCATATGCCATGCAAATTAGTTTGATAAAATGTGAAATTCGTGTTTTATTTGATAATTAGTTTAAAATTGCATGTTTTAATGTGTTAATCAGTATATGAGTATGTGTTCATGTTTTTGTAAATTAATTAATTTGTTTGCATGAACAATTTGCTCTAAAATGTGATTTAAAGTGTTAATTGTATATGTGTTTCGTATATATGCAGTATATGTGATATAATTTGCAATAAAATGTTTTAGAAATCTAGAAGTTAATATTTTTGTTAGTTTCTAAAATATTTTGGAATCTGATTTGTGTGCTAATTATAAAGATGTTTCTAAATGTTAATTTGGAATATGAATGTCAATTTTGATAGTTTCCAAAAATGTGTTTAATTTTTTATTGGAAATTACCGTTATGAGTTTAATATAAATTGTATGTGTGATTAATTATTTGTGGAGTAATTTTTGCTACTAACGAGATGTTTGAGTGTTATTATGTTTGTGGTACACGAATTTGAGAAGGAAATCAGGAGATAAAGGAGGAAAATCAGAGTTTAATTGGGCATCAAACCTCCACCCATAAACTCCTACCCTTTCTAAACCTCCACCCAACCTAAACCTCCCCCCATAATCCTCTCCTAGATCAAATCTTTCCAAACTGACATTCTCTCTCTCTCTCAAATCGGCACCTCATACCTTCTCTCAGCTTAATAATATCAATCGTCTCCCACAGAGCAATTAAAACCTAACCCCTCATTTAACTCTCCCCTCTAAACGGTTGCCCATCAAATCTCTTCTCATCCACCGCCATCTCGACCAATGAGAAGTCTTGTCGCTATCCATCACATCCGTAAACTCTAAACGACGGCAAGAAGAATTAACTCTCCATCGGCAAGTGAACCGTTAAGTCTCCCTGATCGCCCTATTTATTGGGGGACAGCCGAGACATACCTGTTGTGGAAGATTTTGTTGTTTGAAATTTTTGCAGGTGCAAGATGGTGTCCAGCAACTCTCAGGAAAACGAGATAAGGAAGCAAAGTCAGAGAACTTGGGAGAAAGTTCTCAAACAACCCCGAAGGGCAACACGAACAGACGGACATAAAACGGCAGGAGAAACACCAAGCAACCCTCTGGTGTTAATATCTGAAGAAAAGGAGCAAGAAAAGGAGTCGCTACAAATTCAAGCAGTAGCAGAATCACCACCGCGTGAACCTGGGTTCATATATGACGAAGATGGTGACAAGAACTCGTTGGCAGAACAAGACAAGATGGAAGGGTCTGAGCCTCCATTCATGAAATTCTCACCAGTTGTTCAACCGGATATGTATGCTGAGATTCTGAATATGAGCAATTCAGAATATCTCCACTATTTAAAACAACTGACTTTTGGACCGGTTTTACCTCCTCCCGGTTTCGGTTTTGATGGGCTCTATCAACCTCCTCCCCCACCAGAGCCTCTCCCGAAGTTACCACCAAGTCTGCCAGTTCTTGCACCTCTGCCACAAGAAATCCCTGCTCCTCCACCGCCTCCTCAGCAGATGCCACTCAACCCGTTCATCCGTCCTCGAGTGGACTTTACTAGGTTTTTTAATCAAACCTATTCATCTTCAAGCTCAAACGGGTCGATGTTCGAGGAAAGTGAGTCCAGTGGTGACTCAGGACCGGGATATGCTCCTTCACCACCAGGAGGCTATGACTCAGAAGACTACATGAGTACTGGCTTCTCTGCTTGTTGAAGAAATGTTATGCTATCTCTCTCTCTCTCCTTCTCTGTAAGAAGGAGATAAATAAAATTTTATGGTTGTTCTTGCTACTGGTTTTGTCTATCTCTATTTTCTCTCTGTCTCTCTCTCTCTCCTACAAAATGAAAAATCCCTACGTATATAAAAAGATCAAAAGTTTCGTAGCCAAAAAGATACACAAAAATATATGAATAAAATAATTGGAAATAAAAAATATAAAAATTGTTTATGGCTACAGAAGGGATAAAAGAAGAATAGAATTAAGAGGAGAAGTGTCAGTACGAGAAGAAGTAAGAGAACAAATGTCAGAAGAAAGAAGAAGAGATATACCAGTGCAAGTTGCAGTAGAAGTTGCTACTAAGAGTAGACAACAAATCACAGAGGATTTATCCAGTGTATTGCTAGTACACCATACCGAGTCTATCATGCCTACCATGGACCCTGTTCTAGAAAATGAAGAATTATTTGCAGACAATTACACGAGAATAGAAGTCCTAGAAGAACAAGTTGGTGATCTCAATCAAGAAGCCGAATCACCTGAAGAAGAAGGGAAGCAGCTTATTGATACAGTTATTCTCACAGATCCGAATAGAAGTCCATTCGGATCCCCTCAAAACTTTGTGCAGATGAATGATCAAGATGATGGCATATTTTCATCCTTATTTGCCAAAGTGGCCGAATCCAGTGATGTTGTTTGTCAAACAATTGGAGAAAAATTGGTTGAACAAAACCAAAAGCTAGAACAACAACACACGGATACACGAGTCAATTTGAAGGAATTAATGGAGCATCAAAATATTTTGAAGACTCAGATTGACAAAGCAGAAAGAATTTTGAAAGGAGAATTGACAAAAGGCTTACTTGAAGTGATTCAGCTCATGAAGAAGGAACGAGAAGCAGCTGAAAAGATTAACAACGAACGCCACTTGCGACAGATCAAAGCAATTCAAGACCAAGAAAGCCGAATCAACAAACTTGAAGCTGAACTCGCAGTTTCAACAAACAAGCTGGACAACGTACAAACCGTTTCCATTGAAACACACAATAGTGTTGAAGCAGTGAAAGCAAACCAAGACCGAGATTGTAAGACCCTTGCATTTTTGGTTGATAACGCCAAAAGGGGGGAAGAAATTCTCAGTCACTTGGCTTTGCAACAACAAGAATTTATTCTTGGAAGCCAACAACAGCCAGTAATGTCTACTCAAGGTAGAGGCCGAAGCCGCGGACAATCCTCACAAGGACCATCTCATATTGGTTTTGCTCAGTTTGCGAATCCTAGTCTTGGTACGAGTACATCGAAGGTTGCTGAACAGCGTGGCTGGTTCGAATGCTCTAAGGGTACTGCCACTCAGACAACAATATGGACTAAGGAAAATCTACAAAGCATGATCAAGAAATGGCCTGCAGCCGATCAAG
Organism: Ipomoea nil; assembly: GCF_001879475.1. Lineage (NCBI taxonomy): Eukaryota > Viridiplantae > Streptophyta > Magnoliopsida > Solanales > Convolvulaceae > Ipomoea > Ipomoea nil. The sequence goes on along the minus strand of NW_017617301.1, from coordinate 211,543 downwards.
CCCAATGGATCTCGGAGAAGAATAAAGAAGAAAAAGGCAAAAGGAAAAGAACCGAGATGTGGTATGAACTAAGAGATTTCACTGGAAATATGGGCATGAATCTTGGTGAAGAAAGAAGCTTCGAAGAATGTGTCTTATGGTGGGAAAACGGAGTTCTTCCGGGCAACAATATCAAAGAAGCTTTTGGACATTACATGGCCGGACAGCTTACAAAGAAATTTCAGAATGCAAAGTTCAAAGATTATTTCTTCAAGCTCAGAGAACATGTCAAGGAAATTTTGAAGAAAGACTCTGGTGTGAAGAAACCCAAAAGGTAATCTGAAAATTCTCTTAAGCTGATATTTTCTATTTTTGAACCTCTGTTGCGTTTTTCTCAATATTTTCGAAATATATCAATAATAATTTCCCATGGTCTATTTTGAGTCTTTAACTTTGTTTGTTTAATGTAATTAGACTTTCGTGAATTAAAAGACAAGAAATATGTCAAACGCACGACAAAATTAAAAATTGATGATGATCAAAATAAAAATAATTCAAGATGCGTTTAGGAGCTTGTCTAAAATTTAATTCACAAGTTTCTTTTGATTGTGTCTAGAAAACCATTGTTAAACTCATCTTGGCTTTGTCAAATAAAATTGAGCAAAAAGATTATTTTTCAAAGACTTAAAGCCAATGACTGAGTATAGGTTTTGGCATTATCAAAAGGGGGGAAATTGTTAGGAATAAAGTGTAATGGTTTTGATATGCCAAATATGTATTTGTAGATCCCCCAATTTTATTTTATAGGTCTAGTAGAGTCTTAGACCATGATCGGGAAATTATTTAAATTGGAAAAGAGAAAAATAGAGGAAGATTGATGAAAATAGAAGAAGAAGATATAAAGCCTAAAATCAAGAATTTGTCTGGAGAAAATGACAAATTGAAGAAGAAGATGAATGATACAATATTCACGTCGCTACTACTCAAAGAAGATATCCCAGAAGAATTTTCGTGAAGAAAATTAATATTGGAAGAATGCATGAAATTGACTTGGAGATCAAGCATCTATGGAAAGAAAGGAGTACATCAAAGAAGATTGGAGATTTAATCAATAGTTGTACGGACGAAGTGGTTAATGCTTGATATATTATGCAAAATGGCTCGAGTTTGAATCTCATCATCAACAATTTTACAAGGTAAAATTTGAGAAGCCAAATCTAATCAAATCTGATGGAGTTGGGCGCCAATTACAAGTGGAAATTGGGAAGCAATTTCACTTGGGTGGAAATTGAGATGCAATTGCACTTGGGAGCCAATTCAAAAGAATTGGGAGCCTATTTGATTTGCACTAGGGAGCCAATTCAAAGGAATTGGGAGCCTATTTGATAGCAATTGAGGTTGTAGTATGGGATGCAATTTCAGGAATTGGGAGCTTATTTGATAGCAATTGAAATTGGGAGCCAATGGGATGCAATTTCATGAATTGGGAGGAGCCAATTCAAAGGAATTGGGAGCCTATTTGATAGCAATTGAAATTGGGAGCCAAGCCAATTCAAAGGAATTGGGAGCCTATTTTGTAGTATGGGATGCAATTTCATGAATTGGGAGCTTATTTGATAGCAATTGAAATTGGGAGCCAATGGGATGCAATTTCATGAATTGGGAGGAGCCAATTCAAAGGAATTGGGAGCCTATTTGATAGCAATTGAAATTGGGAGCCAAGCCAATTCAAAGGAATTGGGAGCCTATTTGATAGCAATTGAAATTGGGAGCCAATTGAGGTTGTAGTATGGGATGCAATTTCAGGAATTGGGAGCCTATTTGATAGCAATTGAAATTGGGAGCCAATGGGATGCAATTTCAGGAATTGGGAGCCTATTTGATAGCAATTGAAATTGGGAGCCAATTGAGGTTGTAGTATGGGATGCAATTTCAAAGTTGGGGACCGATTCAAAGAAGACAATTGACATGGAGATCAAATTGAATTGAGATGAAATTCAATACCAGGAGAAGTCTGGGAGCCAATTTCGAAGTCAAAGTCAACAATTCAAATTGGGAAGCAATTGAAAGCACCAAGTCAAAGTCAAATTCAATACCAGGAGAAGTCTGGGAGCCAATTTCGAAGTCAAAGTCAACAATTCAAATTGGGAAGCAATTGAAAGCACCAAGTCAAAGTCAACAATTCAAATTGGGAAGCAATTGAAATTACCAAGTCAAAGTCAACAATTCAAATTGGGAAGAAATTGAAAGCACCAGGAGAAGTTTGGGAGCCAATTGCAAGTCAAAGTCAATTGGGAGCCATTGGGAGCCAATTACAAAGGAGCTCCCAATTACAAAGGAGAAATTCAAATTGGCAATTCAAATTGGGAAGCAATTGAAAGCACCAGGAGAAGTTTGAGAAATTCAAATTGGGTGCCAATTACAAGCCAATTGAAATTGGGTGTCAATTACAAAGGAGAAATTCAAATTGGGTGGAAGTTCAAAGCCAGTTTGAAGTCTGAGAACACCCAGACGTGAGAATGAAGAAGATGAAGATGAACTTACAGTGAAAATATTCTCACAAGGAAAAATACTAGCTTAACTAGTATAGGATTAAATTGAAGAATATTTTTAAATCCCAAAGATACAAGGACCACTTCAGAGCTAATCAGAGAAGCCGTTCTACACCCAGATATTCCCACTCAACGTAAAACCAGAGAAAATATCAGATGAAGTTTGAGAACCCATTTACATAGAGATGAAGCTCTAACAACGGCTAGCTTATCCTTTCTGACATCTTTGCAGAAGATAAGATAAGATCTCTGACAAAAAGATACAAGATTTCAAAAATGAGAGCGTCTCTTTCCAACGGAAAAATTCTCATTACCAGCTATAAAATGATGAAGATATGAAGACTTGAAAAAAAGAAGAGAGCAATAGAGCAGACAAGAGAGCAAGAGCATAAAATACGAACTCATCAAGGAGATCGAATAGAGCAATTAAGCTTGAAAGAGCATAGAGCAAATATCTCATTTGGTACAGAGCATACCAAAAATCTTCAAGTGAGAAGTGAGAAAAGAAAAAGAACTCAGAGAGCTTCAAAAGAGAAATATTCTGAGAGTTCTTAAACAGAGCAAAGCAGAGCAAAAATATCAAGTGTTTTACTTGGTGTATTCAAAGAGAAAAAACACTCAGAGCTATCAAAAGAAATCATTCCAGAGTGTTTATCTTCATCAAAGAGACCTGCGCATCATTGAAGATCATCTACAGAGTCTCAGAAGTTGGAAGCAAGACAACACTTATTTTGGAGCAAAACAAGAGAAGGGAGGAAAGTAGCACGGAGCTGTGAAATCCTGGATTGTCACACAGAGTTGTGAGATCCGAAGCAGCAGTGTCGGAGGCACTGGACGTGATTAGTGCGGGCTTTGTGATCAAAGCACTAGATCACGAGATACGTTTCTACTGGAGTGTGGAAGACGGGGGGAAAGTAACGCGGAGTCGTGAAATCTTGGGATAGTATCGCGGCGACGTGAAACCCGAAGCAGCAGTGTGGTGTCACTGGGCGTGATTAGTGCGGGCTTTGTGATCAAAGCACTAGATCACGGAAATTCATTGTATCTTGGAACCAAGGAGTGGTAGATATAGTGAATTGCTCTTGGAGATAAGAGCAAGTGGAGTAGGAGGATTACACCACCTCGCGAACCACTATAATTGTCTTGTGTTCTTTACTGCTTTCTTTACTTACCGCTCTTTACATATTCGCTCTACACAAGATATACTGCTCACACAATCTCACACACACTTTATGTTTATTTATTTCCGTTGTGCACCATACTCTAACAATCTAGTTACGAGTTTTGGTTTATCTCTGGCTTAGCAATTGTTGTGCTGTGCGAAAAAGTTTGAAAGTCTATTCACCCCCCCCCCCCCCCCCCTCTAGACTTTCACCTTACCTCTTTTGGGACCAACATTTTGTGTGGTTATGGGATGATAGTGGGGGTGGTTGTCAAAAATAGGAATCACGATTCCCGAGTTTATATTGTTCTCAAGGGATGACAATTTGGAAATGCTAAATTGTATTGAGATAGAGAATGAAGTTTAGACTTGTCATATACATGGTTCACAAGAAGCTTGGTGTTCATAGGTTCACAAGTGTAACACCCTCGATTTTCAACAAATTTTAAAAGCTTAAACAAGAGACATAAAGCTAAACATTAATCATTAAGCAATGGAAGCAACGTCTAAACACGGAGGTGCTATGCCACACCTATATCAAACATAGGTGCACAGACAGATACTACAACTAAAGCAGTCTAACAGATCAACTACTTAGGCTCACAGGCCTCAACAACTATTAAAGGAAGAGATCGAATCTATCTACAGACCACTAGCGCGCTCTCCAAAGCTACTCAACCTGTAAAAGATAAGGGATAACAGCCGGTCAGCGAATATTGCTGGTAACCCACCAACACGCGTTAAGTATCATAATATACATAGATATAAGCAAAACCATTTGAGACAGAGGAATACATTATATATCATTTTTAAAGCCGAGAGAAGAAACATCAATAGACTCATCAATCACTCACAACAAAGAACAAAGTCTAACATACTCAATAAGACAATAGAATCACAAGCAACAAGCTCAACAATAAGATACAACGTACGACCCACAATCAAGGATTCACAAAAGACATGCTCTTAAGCAATGGAAGACAAGATTCACACCACAACGAGTAACAAGTCCTTATAGGACACAATCACTCCAAGTCATATATCGTGGAGTCAGCACCACGGCTCGATTCATAGTGGATCAGTGTGCAGGACTCCAAATCATCAATCATGTATCACGTAGTCATCACAACGACCCGGATCACATGCTATATTGTCATCGCAATGACAAGGACCGCAGCCCAATGGAAGCAGAGCTAGCAACTTTAAGTGTATACATCCCCTATTGAGATTCCACGCTCAACGGGTTAGCTACCATCTCTGGCAACTGGAATGAGTTTCCCATGTTGCCCACAAGTCACAAGTAACCAAATGGCAATCCAGAGCTTTAAACCCACTACCGGATGCAATCACACATAAGTCCCCACACTGTCCACTTTACCAGCTCAATCATCTCATCACATCAATCCATCATCTCAACAAGCGTCAATACACACGGAATCTAGAGATACAACAACACATAGATTCCACACAAAGTGTGTACAACAAGGGATAAGCTCAACAATAGCTTAATCAAGGAATAATCATACACACAGGATCACATCAAGGGATCCAAGCAAGGGGTTTCAACGAAGGACATGAAACGATACTCAACAACAGCAATGTACCTCAATCCAATATCAACATGATTGGCAACACGAGTTGCCAATCCTCAATAGAAAGGGACAAACAATACATACTAGCATTAATGACACCAAAACTAGCATGCACATCAAACGGGTAAACCAAAATGGTTCCATCGAACCTTCAAGACTCATATTAGCCCAACGAATCACAAGGTTGGACCCTTAGCACGATTCAAGACACCAAATCCATACATAGATTCCTAACACATCGTTCTAGACACACGAAACATCAAAAAGACTCACAAAATCTCAATAATTCAACAATAGGAGGTCAACACATCAAATACCAAGAAGAAAGGATCACGGGGAACAAATCCCCGCAATCCACCAATACGTTCCCCGCGGGTGGGGCCACGGGTAGAGCTCCACCCGTGGTAGTACCCGCGGGGTACATCAGGGCCCAAAAATCAGCATTCATGAAAATTCACTTTCAAGGCCAAGTTCAAGTGCAAATGACCCCAAATCTTCCACACAACAAAGATATGACTTGAACCTATGAATAGCTCATACAATAGCATTCAAGAACCCTAAATACAAGCTCTGAACATGCATTATCACAAGATCATGCATCAATCACTCAAACACATCAAGAATATCACATAGAAGCCAATAATCATTCTTATCAAGTGAAAATAGGTTTTGTGTAGCATGAGTTACCTTCTTGTAAACCAAGGACACATTTTTCAACCTCAAAGCAAGACCAAAGCTCCTCTAGACCAACCTAGCACTTCACCCACCACTAGATCTTCTACAAACTCCCAAAACCCACAAGGTAGAAGAAAGATTTAAAGAAAAGATGGAGGAATCTTGTAAGAAAAAAGGTTGGGAAAGATAGATCTTACCATTGCTAGCTTTGTAGTGTTGGAAAGTTGGAATCTTGGTTTGGGATTTCTTGAAGAACTTGTGAAGATCAACTCTAGGATTTCCTAGAGAGAAGGAGGAGTAGGGGGCAAGAAAGAGATGTAGAGAGAAGGGAAATCCGGAAAAATGATTTGGATTCCTTGGTTAGGGTAGGGTTTTAATGCTAGCATTGTGTGAAATGACCAAAAGGGCCCCTTCCTCCCAAAACTAGTTAGGAGAAAGACAAAGTCTAGGGTACAAGGGCTAAAGCCCAAGGTACAACTCATTGACCAAATTAAAAGGATAAGGAATTTGGTCAATTAGGTCCTTCAACTAATTTCAAAGGGAAATTAGGATAAGAATTGTAAAGCCACAAGGAATTAATTAAGGAATTAATTCGGGTTTTAGGGAATGAATTTCCGGGGTGTCACAACAAGAGTACAATCAAGTAAATGAATCAAATGAAGAAAAGCAAAGAATAGAATTGATCATCTATTACATGATGCTTCTAGTGTCTAAGGTAAGGTTGAGACATTACAATTGTGTGATTTAAGCAAGGCTTTACTAATGTCATTCACCTCTCGGTTTACTTAGTCTCTCAAAGCTATAGAAGCACTTTTAGGTGACTATAGTCCTAAGAGTCATTTCATCGAACACATTGTTTTCACCAAGTTCTGGTCTTAGTCATCTCGGACATTAAGAAGGGAATTGAAATACAAGTGGAATGGCGGTTTCATTTGATCTAGCAATCTCTTGCCTATATCAATTGATCCTAGAACAATCAAGAGAGTTGAGCTCTAACTCACAAGATGCAATCAAGTAACCAGTCATAATAAGAATTCAATAACAATTGCAATCCACAATCTAATTAAGCATTACATTTCATACTAGCGTCATGCATTAGAATCACAATTCAATTCCTAAAGAGATCTAGTCACTCATTGTAGCTTTATATATGAATCATCATTGAATCAATGATCAAACAAACAATGCAATTGAAATAAGAAAGCAAGAGAATTACCAAACTTGAATTCAATTGAAGATTCACTCTACAAATTGCTTCTAGAATCAAGGAATTGTGTCAAGATTCCTTCACCCAAAAAGATCTTCAATCCAATTTTCTTGAGAGGCTAGAGATGTAATATAAAACATAGAAGTGATCTCTAACTCAAACTTTAGCTCCAAAACTAACCAACCTCCTAAAATATCTAAATCTAGCCTATTTATAGCTTTTTCTCCCGGGTAGAACTTTAATTCGCGTCAAGACTCAATCCACGAGCTGGCCACGAATCTGCCACACTCGTGGATCGGGCACTTAAGTGATTCGGTGCCAAATCTACGAGCGTGGATCCTTCTCGTGGAATCTTATGTTCTGGATCCATGAGAGGGCCACGAGCTTGGATCACTCGTGGATTGCTCCTCCTTGCACTCTTCTTCGATTGCTCTGGTAAATGCCCATATGCCTCCTTTTAAGCTCAAATCCCTTCACAAACACTATAGTGCAAGACATGGTAGAGCTTTGCAACACATTAGAACATTCATATACATATATATATATATATATATATATATATATATATATATATATATATATTAGACCATAAATCAACCACAAAGGATCATAATTAAACACAAAACAACCCCATAAAGACCCTAATAAATGAGTGTCTTAGACACTTATCACAAGTTTCCACACTTTAAGCATTGCTTGTCCCCAAGCAAGTTATCAATTCAAGAACAAATAAGTGCCAAAGATACTCCAAAGAAAACTCAATCAATCAAATGGTCAATCAAGAAGAATGTGCAAGAAAACGGAGGGGTGAAATCCCTCATATCATCAAGCAAGTGTGTTAACCATGTGCAATACTATGCAACTCAAGGAATATACAACGGAAATAAGAACCCCTTAGGGAGAATGTGATAAACTCCCCTATAATATAAGATTCCCATGTTTGGTTCAGGTTATGTAACTTTCCCATGGAATATTAGATAACCTCCGCATTAAGTTTTTAGCTATTGGAAGAGAATGTGAGATACCCTCCAATTTTTTTAGGTAATCTCACATTCCCTGTCTTATTACTAATGTTGGGCTTTGTATTTTTTAATCAATTTATCTTATTACCATTGTCTTATTTACATATCTTAGTTTTAAACCAAACACATGAATCTAATATTCCCAGCAATCTAACATTCCCTAAGGTAATCTAACATTCCCTAATTAAGGTAATCTAACATTCCCTAAGGTAATCTAACATTCCGTGAACCATACGCCCCCTAAATGGATATAATTAAGCTCAAGGGAACACACTCCCCACACCATTTTGCCAAGCATGCAATTAAATTGGATTCACCTCCTATTTTCTAAAGGGCCTTCAAGCTGATCCACCTAGTGGGAACGATGTGCACACCTCAATCAAGCATCCTTCCAATATACCAAAGCCTAACATATGAAGTAAAGTGAAGGTACGGCATGTGCCTCTCCCAGCCAATGGTTTAGCCGGGCTCTCTTTTCTTCTCAACTCCCTAGGAAAACGTCATCGGGCAACCCGACTTCGCGTGGAGCTCCACGCTTTTTCCAAGACGGTGCGATGGGTGCCCGAATCCTAGCGGTAGCTCACCTCCTGTCTTATTTTCTCGTCTTCTAGGATAACGTCGTTGGGGCAACCCGACTTCACGTAGAGCTCTATGCTTCTTCGAAGACGGTGTCATGGTGCCCCAAATCCTAGCAAGACGGCTCACCTGGCCTCGTTTCTTACCTCATAGGAGTGACCATTATTTTTGCCTTGGCCTTTTCATTCTTTCTTCATAACAACCCTTCGTACCTTTTTCTAGGGATTAGGGATTCACAATTGATAGTTTTTACAATCCTTACATTCTTATGTGTCCTGTCCAGAATAGTATTGATTTTATGGATGCACGTTGTAATTCACCTTATATAGTTTTCAGCTTGGTCGGGGCATTAAGCGGGTTCCGAGTATGATGAAATGATCCCATCTTTTCTATGATGTATAGCTATTTACTCTTCTTTCCTCTCGATTGTTCATAGAGGCTTGCTATGTAGTTTGAAAGAGAAATGCTTTGGTGTTGTAATGTGCTAAAAAGCAACATATTGTTAATTTGTTATGCAGCTTAGTTAAATATTCTGTTCTCTGTGTACATGGTAATGACTGAAAGATGCTCTACTCCCCCGTTGTGCTGTGACATTTAGATGAACAAGGATCTGAAGTAGTTACGTTGTACGAGAATTGTGATGGGAATTGAAGTTGTTTAGTTCTTTAGCGATGTTTGATATTTGGATCAGTTAGATATGCTTCTCTTGATGGATTTGTATTCATGCTTAAATACGTAGAGAAACTCTTCTATGCCCTTTGCTTGTTTTATTTTAGTATGTGTGTATATCATTATTTGTGATTGCTTTGGTGGACATCCTCGTACGTGCTATTTGTAATTTCTCTGCTTGGCCTGCTTCTTTCGCTTCCTGCATGTACGAATTAGCAACACCATTATTTATGAGGGTGGAATGAAAAATAAAATTAAAGAATGAAGTGCTTGGTATTACTTAGTTTTTCATGTATTGCTTCAATTTATTGTTTGTTGATAACTGCTAAAGAACGAAAATTCAGTCTGATAATTCGAACATTGTGAATAGAATAATAACTAATAAGAATACAAAATGTATACATACGGGGTTGGTAATAGTACATATTGTTCCTTACAAAAAAAATAGTACATATTGTTGTAATTGATTCATTTAGCTTGTAGTGTTCTCGGCTTAATGAAACGGATTGGATGAACATGAACAATATTATATAGAAGAGAAAATAGAGAGAAAAACAGGCAACGGTTTGATATTTTATTTCAACATCAACAATTCACTACAATGAACCAAATATATATAATTACGTTTGAAACGGAAAACAATAATAATGATAATCTTCAAAAAAAACAATAATAATGATAGTCATAAATGTGATCGTTACAACCGTTACAAAATCAATTAATAATGTCCACAATAATAATATTTATAATACATATTTATTATTTTATACTTTTAAAAGTTGGCCAAACGGATTGCACAAATTTAATAAATTAAAGGGAAAATTGTAAAAAAATGTCCCACTATAATATGTCAATTATCAATATCACCCATGAATTATGAGTGGTGTAAATGTTGCCCCTCAATTATCAAAATGGTGCACATATAGTCCCTCCCGTAACAGACCTGTGGTTCCCCACCACTGTCCATTGCTGGTACTTCGAATCGAGGGAAGGAAAAAGCAACTAAATTACATATTTACTCCGACTTAACGGTGTCGTACACTAACGGGGAACCACATGTTTAGCAATTGGCAAGAAGTTGGATGGTTGGTGGGGACACGTGTGTGACCGAGAGTCTCTAGACAATGCAGTTTACTAGCTCACCAATCACCACGGTCTTTGTCCTCTTGGAGTAATATTGGGGGAGGGGGAGGGGGGGTTGGGATTTTTTCCATTCCAGATTTCAACTTCTTTAACCGGACATCTTCACCTAGTATGTCGTTGGCAATTTATATCCTACACCACGGCGCGCGTTGCACTGTGCGCTTAGATGCAAAACGACGTTGTTTTCAATTTTATTTTTTTTTTTTTGAAATTTCCCGCCCCAGTGAATGGCAGTAATTTTTTCTTTAAAAAAAACCATTGTTCAAAAATGTAGATAATGTTATACTAGAATACACATAATCGTATACATGAATGTACATAATTATATAACAAAATATACATACTCTTTTTAAAAGATAATACACATAATCTAACATAATACATAATAAACATAAACTTTTAACATAATACACATCAACTCTTAACATAATACACACAAATTTTCTGATTCGGATGTACATAATTGTATAAAAAATGTACATAACTGTATGAACAAATACACATAATTGTGTGAACAAATACACATAATCACAGCAACTTCCTACCGCGCCTCCCAAAACGACCCCAAAACGACGTCGTTTGGGAGGCGCGCGGCGCACAGTGCTACGCGCGCCGTAGTGTAGTATATAACGATTGTATGTCGTTGGTCTTAGTGGTTTTTAGTGGCAATCGTTATATCCTACACCACGGCGCACATAGCACTGTGCGCCGCGCGCCTCCCAAAACGACGTCGTTTTGGGGTCGTGTTGGGAGGCGCGGTAGGGAGTTGTTGGGATTATGTGTATTTGTTCACAACATTATGTGTATTTGTTCACAACGTTATGTGTATTGGTCCATACAGTTATGTGTGTTTTTTATACAATTATGTACATTCTTTTTATACAATTATGTACATCCGAATCAGAAAATTTGTGTGTATTATGTTAAGAGTTGATGTGTATTATGTTAAAAGTTTATGTTTATTAAGTATTATGTTAGATTATGTGTATTATCTTTTAAAAAGAGTATGTATATTTTGTTATATAATTATGTATACAATTATGTGTATTCAAGTATAACATTATGTACATTCTTGAACAGCGGGTTTTTTTTAAGCAAAACCTACTGCCATTCACTGGGGCGGAAAATTTCAAAAAAAAAAAAAAAATTAAAACGACGTCGTTTTGCATCTAGGCGCATAGTGCAACGCGCGCCGTGGTGTAGGATATAAATTGCCTTTTAGTGGTATGTCTTTGCCGTTAGCACTTTCTAATCGGATTCCTCATTGGTCAACCCACCTTAGTTGGGCTTGTAGGTTGCAACATTTTGGCTTGAATTGTTTTTTCAACCCAACTAATGTATTTTAAGGCGCAAATTATTCTGTGGATCCGAGTCCACCTTGTAAGGTGAATTCGGGTTTAAAAATACACAATTTATATACTGAATGTTCACAATTTATATACTGAATATTCACAATTCAAATTGTGAACATTTACTATGTGAATTGTGAACAAAAATGGCACTTTTTACCCCTGAGTTATATACTTATAGCACTTTTTCCGCCTCAATTATTTAGGTAAGCACATTAGCCCCCTCAATTATACTAAAAGTGGTGCCTTTTCCCCCTGATATATTAAATTGACACTTATACCATTAAAGTAAACATTTTATTTATTTTACTATTCCAACAAATTATTGCGTATACGTAGGGATGACCACGGTTCGGTTTGAATTGAACCGGATACTAAAGCAATCGAATTAATAGTTTCCGATTATAATTCAGATCTAGAACCCAATATTTAAATGTCAATTTATTAAAATTATGTATAAAAAAAAAATTGAATCTTGAACCGTGAACCGGCGGTTCCGGATCCGATTTGCAATTTTGAACCGTCTTTATTTTAAAATTTTATTTTTTTATTTTAAAATAGTCTAAATTCAACAATAAATGTATTTTATTTTTTCAGTTTGGAACATGAACCGTCCGTTCCGGTTCACGATTTTAATAAACTCTAAATATCGAATTTCGATTCTAAATTGTAATTGGAATATTTCGGTTTGGTTGCTATAGTGTTTGTTTGGTTTGAACCAAATTATGGTCATAATTTGTTGGAGAAAAAAAATAAATTAAATATTTAGTTTAAGGGTAAATATGTCCATTTAACATTTCAGGGGGAAAAACAACCACTTTAATAATTTAGGGGGAAAATATGTTATAGGTATATAACTCGGGGGAAAAAGTGTCATTTTCCCTTCAATATATAAATTATGTATTTTGATCTAGGTCCACATTGCAAGATAAACCTCAGTCCATGACATAATTATTGATTTTAAGGGCTTTGGGCCTATAAATATAATATTGTCATTTTTTCTTATTTTCTTGTACTAATTTAGTTTATTGTGGCTCAATCAATTAAAAATCATCAATCGTTGATTTACCTAAATGAATATATCATATTAGTCATCACTTTTTACATGAAGCTTATTTCACCTGACCCCCTCCCCCCACACACACATCTTACAATCCTATATATAATAAAGCCATATGGTCTTGTGAAAGTTTAATGGTGATTATCAACATTTAATTTTCACAAGACCATAATAATATTGTTAATTATAATAACAATAACAATAATAATTGCAATAATAATAATGATAATAATTTCCATGGACAGTTTCTAATATATATATATATATATATATATATATATATATATATATATATATATATATATATATTTATTTATTTATTTATTTATTATATTTATATTTCAATTTCTACTGGCAAATTATTGTGTGAACGATGGTCCACATAATTGTATGGATCATGAATATCAAATACATTTTTAATATATTAAAAATACATTATTTTTATATTGAAAGTACCTTACATACATATATAATGTACCCTTAGTATATTTAAAATATACTTTTATTGCATGCAACCCCAAAGTTCATAAGTTTGAAATTAATATATGGCATAGCTAGGCGGCCTAATATTTAAGATTGTTGATGTGCATATTGAGGACTACAGAGACGAAGATGCGTTATTCGTGGATTCATCGGATACTATCCAACAACACTATCCAACTTAATTGACGTGAAGTAGGCTTAGTAACATTAAGATTATATTCTCGAATTATTAGTTCTCATCTTTTATTGATTATACACACTTAATTCGATAGTATTTGGAAGAAAAAATCAATGTTCGAACTAGAATTGTGATTTTGGTCTTTAAAGGTCAATTGTATGGTCCTACATCTAGAGTTAAAAATCTCAAAGGTCTAAAAATTTTGATCCGTGGTGACTCTAAAATTGTAATTCAATTACTATTGTAGTTTACTAAGTTCTTAAAAATTTGTAATATTAAATACTATGTACTAAATTTTTAATATAGTTTAAGATTTGTAGTAATCACCCACCTTAAATATTATTTTAATTGTAAATATATTTATGTTCATAATTTTGTCATAGGAATTCACACATAATAATTATTAAATAACAAAAATTTTATATATGAATAAACCTCATAGGGTATATTTTTATAACATATTTTTCGTGCATCGCACGGGACAAATACTAGTTTGTCTAAATAATGCGACATTGCTTGATAAATATGTAATTGATGATTCATTTAATTCATGAGTAATTACTAAATGAGAAAGGTAATGATATATGTGACAGTTCATATTAAATAATACAAGATCTAATACCTACTTTTATATATAGAAAGTAAAGAATTATATGAAAATGGTACCTGTATTATTGGTTAGTTTTATCTAATTAACTTGCAAGATACATTTGTATGCAAAATAAAACAAAAGAAATTGAAATTATGGATAATTTTAATTTAAAATGAATACAATTTTATTTTTGGTTCATGATATTTAAAATTAAAAAAAAAAGAATTATTTATAAATTTTGATTGGTTTACGGAGTGTATATTAGAAAATTAATATAAAATAATTAAAATGACAATAATTCCATAGTGTATGATGGAATTAATTAACGGGGGTCCGAATTAATTAACCCAATTAATAAATAGAAATTTTCATAGAGAAATATGAAAGATATAAAGTGATTGCAGGGAGCCAATAAACAAACACAAGGATTTAAAGTGGAAACCAAAGCGGTGAAAACGACGTGCCTTTTTGGGCTAAGCCAAGCCGAAAGTCCTTTATTATATTTGTAGATGTAGTACATGTACACAGGTAGGCCATGACCACAGAATAATGAAAGAGAGAGAAGAATATGTAGAATAGAAGTTTTATATTTGAGACTAACGCGACCCCCTTTTTCTGCAACCAGAGCCTTTATATAATGTCATTCTTGTACAGTTGTAACTTCCCGTCGCCTTCCCTATTTTCTTTTCATGACTTCTTTCCCTTTGACTAATATTATTATTATTATTATAAATAATAATAATAATAATAATAATAATAATAATAATAATAATAATAATAATAATAATAATAATAATAATAATAATAATAATGATAATGATATGGCATGCATATTATATTATTCCATCATGAGTCCCCCACTTTCTTAACCGCAAGTATTTTTTGAAAGGCAAATAAGGATTTTCATTAATTAACGATCGAAGAAATACAAGTCGGTGGCTCAACAAACCACGACCTAAAGCCAGACAAGGAACCAGACGCCCGTGCTAGCACATGAGCTACATGATTCGCTGACCTAATGACATGGTGAATAGACACGTTCCCAATGTCCTTAGCAATATTAACACATTGCTTAATAACCAAACCAACGTAGGAAAATTCCAAACTACAAGAATTGAAAGCAGTGCAGAAATTGATAGAAATATTTTTGTAATAAAGTTTTGATGAGCCAAATGTACTTTAGATCCCCTTAAAATTTAGGTCTTTAGTACAAGCATCATAATTCAGTTTATCAAGTCAGTATGCAAAGGAAAATCTACTACATGAAGAACAAAATTAATTTGGAGAATTAATTTTGGTCCTACGAGTATTCATCTAGAATTCAAGCATTTAAAAAAAGTGTTACAGAAAATGATCGGATGAGCCTCACGGTGAAATGGTAGAAGTCTTTACATGTAACGATTATACCCAAGATTGAATCCCCCTAAGAACTTATTTTTTATAAGCCGGAATTCGAAAGAAGCACAATGTCTCAAAAAGAAGCACGATCTCTCAAGTCAAACAAGCACAAAGTGTTAAAGTCAAGATGACCAGATCAAAGAAGCAATATGTGTTAGGTCACACAAGCAAGATCTAATTTTAACAAACAAGAAGTGCAAAATAAGCACAATGCGTCTCAAAGGAGCAAGATGTGACAAACAAACAAGGATGATCTGAATATTAAATAAATTCGAATGAATTTATTTTGATTCATCTCACATGTCGCAAGAATCCAAATTGCCTGAAGACATGATTAGAACGGTGGAAAATTTATCAAGGCATGGATAAAGATCTTATCCTAGAAATAAATTCTATCAGAAGGATTTATTGCAAAGAGACGTTGGAAATTCAAAAATGGCAAAGATAATAATATTTTAGAAACAACTTGAAAATCAAGTTGAGATAAAATATTATCTTGTCAGGCAAGTTGACAATCAAATCAAATTGAAGACCCACTATTGTCAACAATATCAGGCTACAAGATTCAAATTTCAAATATCAAAATATCTCACTCCAACAGATATATTTGATTATCTATAAAAGGCCATGAAGACTTGAAGAAACATACAGAGAACACACGAGACACACAATAGAAGCGGATGAACAAGTGCAAGTGCTAAATATTCATCGAAATATCTAGAAGAGAGACTTAGTCTGAATAGTCTCAAAACTAGTTAGAGAGAGATACAATTACCTTTGTATTGTAATTGTAAAAATAGTATAGTTGTGTGTAAAATACTCTAGTGAGTGTAGCTGTGTGCAAAACACTCGCAGTTGCTAAGTACGTGTAGCTGTGTGCAAGGCACTTAGTTGCCGTTTGAGTATAGCTGTGTGCGAAGTACTCGAAGTTGAGTGTAGCTGTGCGCGAAACACTCGGAGTTGGGTGTAGCTGTGTGCAAGACATTTGGAAGAAGTGCTTGTGTAGCGCTTATTCACTATTGTAACTGTGTGTGGAAAATAGTTAATTACTCCTAGAAGTGAATGGAGTAAAGTGGACTAGGAAGATTACACCACTTTCGAACCATTATAAATTGTCTCTCTCATTTACATACCGCACTTACATAATTCGCTTTATTTATTCATCTATCTAGAATTTGACTAACCTGTTTACTATTCATTGCTTGATCTTAATCATTCGGGTTTAGTGTGTTTTCACGTATGCATGTAACTCAAACTTTCCATGCTTAACTTTTAAATTATTCTAAGCAAGTTTGACGTGTTACATGTGACATTTATCATACGATTGACTTTGGACGAAGTCTTATTTATAATCTTGAATAATATTGTTAAATATTGAGTGAACCATCTCCTTTAAATATTCAAGATATTCATGTCATCTTTACACATCATCTGAGCATATCTAATGTGTGCATGTGATTCAATTTATTGATTGGGCATAACTCTTTACACATATTTATTCCGTTGTGCACTCCAAGTTAAATACTTCTCTATTTACTTGTTATTTAGAGTTGAAATTACCAAAGAGTTATTTATTGAGAAAAAATTTAAAAAGTCTATTCACCCCCCCCCCCCCCCCCCCTCCCCTCTAGACTTTTTACCACCCTATCGGGACCAACAGAAATTAAGGCAATCAGACTCTAAAATAATATTATTAAAAGAATAAGACTTCAGCCACGTGAGTGCCTCCTTAACCGCCGTTGACTCAGCCATGTAGGGGTCGTTTCAACAATCAAGCTTCCCGCTTATAAGAAAGTAGAAAACTGATGTTCCCCGAATAAAAATGATAGCACTCGGAGTGCATCCTTAATGAAGAGCGTAGTCTGGACTACATGTTTGCGCGCGGAGCACCAAAGTATGTTTGTGCGCGGAGCACTAAAGTATGCTTGTGCGCGGAGCACCAAAGTAATCGTTCATCTGTCCTGCTTAGCCATTAGGTCGAAGTATTTTTCCCTTGGACCCATAGCTTTTCCGTTCGACAATAGGCGACGTCGGACCTCGTATCGCCCCTAGGGCATTAGCAGTTTTAGGTCGAAGTCGTTCGACATTGGACCCAAAAGTTCTTCCGTCGGTTAGTTAGCTGGGTCGGACCCCGTACCGGCCCTTAGGGAATAGCTTTTTCTTAATAAAGCCGCGAGCTTGGCCAAGAAAATTCCGTTCCGTCGGGTAGCTAGTGGGATCGGATCCCGTGTCGGCCCTTAGGGAATATTTAACGTCTTCTTAACCAAACCGCGGGCTTGGCCAAGGAAAAGCCCTTTCGTCGGGTAGCTAGCGGGATTGGATCCCATGCTGGCCCTTAGGGAATATTTAGAGTTTTCTTAACCAAGCCGCGGGCTTGGCCAAGAAAAATCTATCCCTTCCGTCGGGTAGCTAGCAGGTACCGATCCTGTGCTGGCCCTTAGAGAATGAATTGAGCGAGCAATATATATGACTCTTTTTTAATCGTAATTGGCACGTGGACCGTAACTCGGATTAATTTTGCAATAAAAAAAATACCTTCAATATAATAAAAACAAATTTTTAGTCAGACCAACATATATGTAATATGCCAAAAATAGACTATTCTGACAGGTAATGAGTAGGGCAGGTCTCGTACCTCCGCTAGAGAATTCCAAGGTCGGGGCTGGCCGCGCACATCCTCAACCAAAGATTAATTACTTTGCTTAGCTAAGTAAGGTCAGACGTTGTAATGCTAGTAGGGAGAGCGAATATTGGGGTCGAGCCTCCCACTTTCCCTCAAAAAATTTAAAATGTGTTGGCATTTGTCGTACCAATACCACTTTCAATAACCGGATCTTGCTTAGAGCATCAGACGAGCTCGCGAAGAAAGATCTCTATGTTACCGTAGAAAGTGTTGATAATGAGACTGAGGAGCTGGTTTATCTTAGTCAGGAACGCGAACGTCTCTGTTTCAGCCATGGCCTCCAATATTCTATTTCGTAGGGAGACAAAGTAGCAGGTGTGGAGTTACAGATTACCAATCTCCAACTAATAGTGAGAACATAGATTTTCCTAGACATACTGCATGCTCATCATCATTTTGCTTTGTTGTTACACTGACTCCTCAACCAAGTTGGGCAAACTATTCGATCATGCTAACATTCCCAATCTCCAGCTAATAGTGAGAACATAGATTCTACTAGACATACTGCATGCTCTTCATCATTTTGCTTTGTTGTTACACTGACTCATCAACCAAGTTGGGCAGAACCCAACTCCAAACTATTCGATCATGCTAACATTAGCACCAATGCACCATGCAAGAGCTTCCATGAATTCTCTGGTCCCAAACCATGCAATTGTCCCTGGATACTGCCTTCATAACAAATGCTCTCTACTCTTAATGCATGCTTATTTTTGCATTACACATCACATTAACAAGGATGATTTGCAACACTTAGAACAATATCCTGGATTCATTTGAAGCTCTGTCATGATTCTTCGCCTTGTAAATGACTTGGGCGCTTCACCAGATGAAAGGTTGAAGGGAAATATTTCGAAATCAATCCAGCTTTACATGCGTGAAAGTAGGTGTTTAGAAGAAAAAGCTGGGGAGTACATCAATGGCCTAATTTGCAAGAACGTGGTAGAAACTGAACACATGATTAGTGAGGATGGAGCGTCCCCTGAACCTTCTTGAAGAACCCCAACTCAGTTTTGCCCTCGCCCCTGCAGACGCCGTCGCAGCATTTCAACTGGCCAAACATGAAGGTGGCTCCTCCCCCGGTGACCACGGCGGTAATAAGATCAAAATAATAATACTGCTTCATTTGCCATTCTGCCAAAGCCGTGGACGTCATATGAAGTAACGTTATTGTGTTAGACTAAAATATCACATGCACCATATAATATGTGATTACAGGATCGACTAACCTCCAGCCATAGTCTTCTTGTTACGGTTGAACGATCCGGACTGCTGCAGAGATAACGAGTATTTTGTCTCTCACTTTACTCAGCTCTCTCTAGATGGTGTATGAGGTATGTAATGTGAGCAGTGAGAGGACTAGTGACCTTATATAACCACTGGCCATCATTGTGGTTGATTGTCTTTAGGTCTCCTAAACCCTAACCAGACTCCTAATCATAATGGTAGTCTAGCTATTAGGTTATTAGTGTTGCACCACATATCAAATACTGAATATTATCATAACTTATCCTAATGTTATAATAATAGTAACGGATAAACGTTACATTCTCCCACTTGGTGCAAACACTACCACTCAATAACAGAAAAACACCAACCATAATGATATGTTCTCATTAGCACGAGTAGTATCCATTATGATCAAATGCAAACTGCCATTGAGCACTTAATTAGGAAACAAAACCCAACGAAATAAACCTTATGTTTATTCCAAGTCCCTGAAGTACATTTTCTCATCAATATGAAGCAAATGAAGGTGCACACACTTAATTGAGAAAATGTCTGAATGCTAAAGAATTTTAAACTGAATGTATATACAAATTCCATAGTGGGAAAAAGTCCCATTTTCTGAACCAGATCCTTGAATTTAACTGAAGGCATGCATTTAGTCAAGGGATCTGCTGACACCAACTCAGTATGAATGTGTTCAAAGAATACAACATTATTTTTGACACGATTCCTAATTGCTAAGAACTTGATGTCGATGTGCTTAATTCGACTCCCACTTTTGTGGTCTTAGCTAGGAAGACTGTAGCTGAGTTGTCACAGTAGACTTTCAATGGCTTAGATATAGAATCCATAATTCTAAGCCCAGAGATAAAATTCTTTAGCCAAACACCCTATGAAGTTGCCTCGAAACTGGAAACAAACTCAGCTTCCATGGTAGAAGTAGCTATTAAGGACTGTTTAACACTTCTCCATGAGACAGCCCCACTGGCCATAATAAAGACGCACCCTGAAGTTGATTTCGAGAATCAACACAGCCAGCGAAGTCCGCGTCTGAATAACCGATAAGATCTAAATTGTCCGTCTGCCTAAACCCAAGCTTGTAACATTTGGTTCATCTTAGATACCTTAGAACCCTCTTTACAGCTCTCCAATAGTCTAACCCTTAGCTATGGGAGCAACATTAGATGAACAATTTTGCACATGAAATCTCTCTAAAACTTTGTTTATATAGGTTTCTTGAGATAAACCCAGTATACCCCGGGACCTATCTCTACGAATTTTAATGCCGATAACGTAAGAGGCATCACCCATATCCTTCATATCAAAGTTCTTAGAAAGAAATTGTTTCACGAAGCATCCCCTTATCATTGGTGGCAAGTAAGATGTCATCCACATATAAAACAAGGAAGCAAATTTCACTCCCACTCACCTTCTGGTATATACAGTTATCTGAGGGATTTTCAACAAAACCAAATGAAGAAATTACCCCATCGAATTTGATGTACCATTGACGGGAGGCTTGTTTTAAACCGTATATGGATTTCTTAAGCTTACATACTAAATGCTCACCACCCCTAGAAGAGAAACCTTCAGGTTGTTTCATAAAAACCTCCTCTTCTAGATCACCATTTAGGAAAGCGGTTTTCACATCCATTTGTTGCAACTCAAGATTAAAATGTGCAACTAATGCCAGAATGATCCGAAGTGAATCTTTCTTTGATACAGGAGAAAAGGTCTCCTTGTAATCGATTCCTTCTTTTTGAGTAAATCCCTTGGCAACAAGCCGGGCCTTGTATCTCTCAATGTTGCCTAATGAGTTTCGTTTAGCCTTAAAGACCCATTTACAACCAACGGCCTTGGCCCCATTAGGCAACTCAACAAGATCCCAAACTCCATTGTCCTTTATGGAATTTATTTCATCCTTCATGGCTTCTAACCATAAGTCAGACTGTGCACAATTTGTGGCTCGAGAGAATGTTTCGGGATCATTTTCTGCCCCTATGTCAGATTCTTGTAGATATGAAACATAATAACTAGGATAACTAGGAGCTGTTGATCGCCTTATCAGAGTAGAACGACGGAAAAAAAAACATCTATCTCCTCCAATCAACAATGACCGCCGGTGACTGAACACGTGCGAAGCAGTAGGCCAAAATAATTATTTAAATTTTTTTTTTGTTTCTTAATGCGGAATAAAATCTTAATTTCCAGCAGCCCAGACAATATAATTGCATACTAAAGAATATTCACATAATCTCAATTATATAACAAAGTATATAAAATATGCAAATATTTAAGCAATTAAAAAAAAAACTAGGCAGAGATTATTTATGGCGACTGATACCAACTGTTAGACTAAAATATCACATGCACCATATAATATGTGATTACAGGATCGACTAACCTCCAGCCATAGTCTTCTTGTTACGGTTGAGCGATCCGGACTGCTGCAGAGATAACGAGTATTTTGTCTCTCACTTTACTCAGCTCTCTCTAGATGGTGTATGAGGTATGTAATGTGAGCAGTGAGAGGACTAGTGACCTTATATAACCACTGGCCATCATTGTGGTTGATTGTCTTTAGGTCTCCTAAACCCTAACCAGACTCCTAATCATAATGGTAGTCTAGCTATTAGGTTATTAGTGTTGCACCACATATCAAATACTGAATATTATCATAACTTATCCTAATGTTATAATAATAGTAATGGATAAACGTTACATATTGCAGATACCCGATAGAGAGATTGAAGCGCTCCACTTCGTGTCTCCTTCCTGCGACCCAGAACTTCCGCGACTGCTTGAGCAATTAAATGGATGATGGTTTCGCTTCAACCAACAATAATTCACCCTCTTCCCTGATCCGTGTAAAACTCTCCCACCCGGATTAAATTGGAACCGTGAGAAACCTGGCCAATCATCGTTAGAATGAACGAGGGCGATTTCTGCGGGAGTGGATCAGAATACGAAACCTAGACGACACATTTCATTAATTCGGATTCCGATAGAACCGTACTCTGATCGGAATCTGATGGTATTATTTTGTGCGATGGAATGTGCTGGGATCTCCGTGCTACCGAAAAGCTTGGATGATCAAACCATGGGAGATTGACATCTCTGCCAGATGGAGTGTCGTCGGTATGATGGCAGTCACCACCACGCCATCCGGATAAAAGGCGGTGTGCTGATAACACTGTTCGGGAAGAAGATCTTGATTGGCCACCGGAACCCAACTGATGCTTCCCACGGATTGCCAGGCGGTCCGTTGCGATCACGAACGGCTGCGCGGTGGTGGTGGATCCCTGAGCCGTCGTCCTCTGCGGTGGATCATCGAGATTTGTTTGTAGGGGCAAACTGGAGAGGTGCGAGATTCGTCCCTTCTCTCTGGCCTAATTGGGATCAATCAGGTGTTGAGCCCATCTGTGGCATACGGGTAATCCTCGATCAGAAGCTTTACGCCGTGCCATTATTGTTTTCATTGTAAGTTTTTGGATCCTGGATGTTGCCAACAACCTATTATAAGGACCTCGAAAAACTGTGATGACAGATCTCTCCGGCGAGGATGCCTAAACACGAACGGATCGGAGAACACGCTTTTCCCACTATTCACGGTTTTCAGGAACATCGGGGATTACGCCGTTGCTCATCAACTGGATTTCCTTGGCCAGCATGAGGGTGGCCTTGATGGCGGTGGTAGAGGCGTCGTGATCTCTATGGATCGATGTTCAAAAGGGTTGCCGCCATTCCAACACCATTGTGAATGTGATAGTTGATCGTGGTAGTCATGTTAGACTAAAAGTAGAGAGCACGCTTGAGCCTGTACAGTCGCTCTCAACAAGAGCACCAATGATGTAATTAATTAACCGAGGGGTCCGAATTAATTAACCCAATTAATAAATAGAAATTTCTATAGAGAGATATGAATGATATAAAGCAATCGTTATATCCTACACCACGGCGCACATAGCACTGTGCGCCGCGCGCCTCCCAAAACGACGTCGTTTTGGGGTAGTGTTGGGAGGCGCGGTAGGAAGTTGCTGAGATTATGTGTATTTGTTCACAACGTTATGTGTATTTGTTCACAACGTTATGTGTATTGGTTCATACAGTTATGTGTATTTTTTATACAATTATGTACATTCTTTTTATACAATTATGTACATCTGAATCAGAAAATTTGTGTGTATTATGTTAAGAGTTGATGTGTATTATGTTAAAAGTTTATGTTTATTATGTATTATGTTAGATTATGTGTATTATCTTTTAAAAAGAGTATGTATATTTTGTTATATAATTATGTACATTCATGTATAACATTATGTGTATTCTAGTATAACATTATGTACATTCTTGAACAGCGGGTTTTTCTTTAAAGAAAAAACTACTGCCATTCACTGAGGCGGGAAATTTCAAAAAAAAAAAAAATTAAAACGACGTCGTTTTGCATCTGGGCGCATAGTGCAACGCGCGCCGTGGTGTAGGATATAAATTGCCGATATAAAGTGATTGCAGGGAGAGCCAATAAACAAACACAAGAGTTTAACGGACCTTTTTGGGCTAAGCCAAGCCGAAAGTCCTTTATTATATTTGTAAAATAGAGTACTAATTATGTCAACTTTGATTGGGATAGAGTTCGAACCTAAGACCTTTATTATTGAAAACAATGAGTAAGTTAACAATGAACTAACAGAAATTAACGGAAAAGAATAATATTTAACGGAAAAGTTAACAGATAATCATATTCATTAAGGATAAATTAGTAAATCTCAAGGAAAAATTAAAATCTTATCAATCTGAGCCATTCATTTGATTAAAAAATTTGACCGTCATTTTTTTTACCCATTATAGGCCTAACTCTTTTTGGCTCTTATATATATATATACTAGTTTTTTACGCGCATTGCGCGATTGAGATAATGCCCAATGTTTTTTTTTTTTAAATAAGTACTATAAAGTATATCAAGGTAACTACTTTAGGTCATTTTACATGTTAATCTAAACAGTTAATTTTTTGAAATATCTTTTTACCAACCGTTGATATAATTCGCTGGTCAAATCTGCTGATATAATCCGTTAACGCTAACCGCTAACTACTAATTGTCAAACAAGGACATTGCGAGGTAGTTCTCACTTCAATTTGTTGTGTGATTTTAATACTCTCTTTGTCAACAAATCCCTCAAATAGTTAATATGATTGGCTTTATTAATTATATATATTTTTTTATATATATTTAAGTACTATAAAGTATATCAATGCAAGATTATATTAGAATTGTTCATGCATAGATAATTAAATGTTGAATTTGCATATTTAAATAGGTAATTCTAAGTTTACAAATGCAAGATAATATAGTCAAGATTAATTATAATTGGGAGAAGATTAATTATAATAATTGTCAATAAAATAGTTGTATGCATATGGTTGACACCAAATACGGAAAATAAGGGAGAGCAAATAAAAATTAGAGCATAAAATATTAAATATATACTAATATTGAAGGGCTAACTGCTGATTGCTAAACAAGGACATTGCGAGATCGTTTCTCACCTCAATTTGTTGTGTGATTTGAATACTCTTTTTGTCAATAAATCCCCCAAGTAGTTAATATGATTGGCTTAATTATACTTTTTTTAAAAAAATTTTGTTATAACAATTATTATTATTATTATTATTATTATTATTATTATTATTATTATTATTATTATTATTATTATTATTATTATTATTATTATTATTATTATTATTATTATTATTATTATTATTATTATTATTATTATTTGAAAAAATTAGTCGTTTAGATTATCTTTTTACCAACCGTTAATATAATTCGTTGGTCAAATCCGCTAACGTTAACCGCTAACTGCTGATTATCAAACAAGGACATTGCGATGTAGTTCTTACTTCAATTTGTTGTGTGATTTGAATACTCTCTTTGTCAACTAATCTCTCAAGTAGTTAATATGACTGGCTTTATTAATTATGTTTCTTTCATTTTTAATTTTTTCATGGTATTAATAAAATACTTGGTAAATAAATATATAGCATTATTTGGTATTATAACTTTGATATTTAATTAAAAAATAGTGCACAACAAAGATAATAGACAATGTAGTGAATATAATTAATTGATTAATTTGAATGTAAAGAATATTTACATTAGAAAAAATAAAGACAATATAACTAATGAAATTATTTCTCTTATTTAATTTATTGATAATAAATAATTACTTTTTTTGAATAAAGACATAGTACACACATAATTCTAAATTAAAGAAATGCATATGTATTATTTTTTTATATAGCTACTAAATTATTAATTTATATAATTTAATAAGAGTAAAATAGAGTACTAATTATGCCAACTTTAATTTGATTGGGATGGGGTTCGAACTTGAGACCTTTCTTATTAAAATCAATGAGTAAGTTAACGGTGAACTAACAGAAACTAACGGAAAAGATAATATTTAACGGAAAAATTAACGGATAATCATATTAATTTAATAAGAGTAAAATAGAGTACTAATTATGTCAACTTTAATTTGATTGGGATGGGGTTCAAACCTGAGACCTTTCTTATTAAAATCAATGAGTAAGTTAACTGTGAACTAACAGAAAAGATAATATTTAACAGAAAAGTTAACGGATAATCATATTAATTAAGGATAAATTAGGAAATCTCAAGGAAAAATTAAAATCTAATCAATCTGAACCATTCATTTGATTAAAAAACTTGACTGCCATTTTTTCTACCCATTATAGGCCTAACTCTCTTGGGCTCTTATTAGTATAGTAGATATATATATATATATATATATATATATATATATATATATATATATATACATATATATATATATATATATATTTACGTGCATTGCGCGAATGGAATAATGCCCAATAATTATTTTTAAATAAGTACTTCAAAGTATATCAATGCAATATTATATAGGAGATGTTATTGCATAGGTAATTGAATGTTGAATTTGTTTAAATTATATAAATGCAAGATAATATATGAGAGAATGATTATAATTGTCACTATAATAAGTGTTTGCAACTTTGTAATAACGCTAGTCTAAAAGCGATAGTCTAAATAAATACCACTTTTGGTTTAAATTTTTCTAAGTCTTCTTAATTCTCTTTTAGGTAGCATTATCATTGTCTTCATCTTCAGTACATGTCATGTCCTCTTGTTTTTTTTTTTTTTTTTTTTTTTTTTTTTTTTTTTTTTTTTTTTTATTGGTAGTATGTCATGTGCAATTGGGTTACTGGTGGTAGCATAGATAGCACCATCATGCAATGAGATTATGGTGTTGAAAGTTTTAGATTTTCCTTGCTGTGTATATGACTGAAATCTTAGTTGTACTATGAACTTTTTATCTTACATGCAAGTGCATATTGATATTTGGTTGTGGTAGTATTTCCCTACATGTTTCATGTGTTGTGAGATGTGTGTCATAGATTATCATGTGAATGTATTGAATAAAATATTAATATTTATTATATTTTTATAAAATACTTAGTAAATAAATATATAACATATTTTGTATTATAACTTTGATTTTTTTTAAAGCTACTGACTCTATTACATTGTAGTATTTGTTCATCTATATTTTCTCAACCTGTTGAAGCAAAAAGAGTCAACACCTCCTCCACTGAGGCTCGATCTCAACCTCCCATATGGGATAGTCACTACCTGCGATCTGAGCACAAGGTGTTTGGCATAACTTTGATATTTAATTACACGATAATGTAAAAAGAAGACAATGGGAAATGTAGTGAATATAATTAATTAATGAATTTGAATTGAAGGTAAGGAATCTTTGAATTGTAGAAAATAAATATTTTTTTTTGAAGGTTGTAGAAAATAAATATAATATAACTAATGAAATTATATCTCTTTTTAAAGGCCTCTAGTAATTCTGTATGCAGTGATCCCTTATTTGATGATTTTACTCCACGGGTTTCCCTGACCCATAATACTGAGTTAATGCGCCCCTTTAATACTGAAGAGGTCAAAATAGTTGTATTTTCTATGCTTCCTGATAAGGCCCCGGGGCCGGATGGGATGAATCCAGGATTCTACCAGCATTTTTGGGATGTATAGTAGTTGGGCAGGATCTGTCTATGTTCATTGTAAATTCCCTTAATTCAGGGAGATTTCCACATGGGTTGAATGATACAAATGTGATTTTAATTCCTAAGAAAAATGAGCCTGAGACGGTGTGAGATATGAGACCGATTGCTTTGAGTAATGTGCTTTATAGAGTTATGGCTAAGATGATAGCAAACCGGATGAAACCGTTTATGGGAGATCTAATCTCGGAATCCCAGAGTGCTTTTATTCCAGGGAGATTAATTATTCTGGTAGCTTCGGAGGTTGGTCATTATTTGAATAGGAAGCAGTGTGGTAGGGTTGGGAGGGGGGCCTTAAAATTGGATATGGCAAAGGCATATGACGGAATGGAATAGTCTTTTTTGAAAAGGATGTTGGAAGTTATGGGGTTTGATAGGAGATGGATTGATTTGATTATGCTGTGTGTAACAACAGTGACGTATAAGGTGCGCCATGGGGACAGGTAGTTCCGACAAGGGGTATCAGACAAGGTGATCCCCTCTCTCCCTATTTGTTCATTATTTGTGCAGAGGAATTACCTTTGCTATTGCAGAAAGCTCAGGTAGCGGGATCTATACACGGATGCAGAGTAGCTAGAGCACCCCCCCCCCCCCCCCGTATCGCATCTTTTCTTTGCGGATGATAGTTTATTGTTTTTTAAGGCAAATTTTCAGGAGGCCAGTGTGATAAAGCAATGTTTGATGAGGTATGAAAAGTTGTTTGGGAAAATGGTTAATTATCATAAATCTAACATTTTTTTCAGCAAGAATACTGCATGGGAAGAGCGAGAAGTGGTGGCGGATTGTTTAGGGGTGGATCAAGCTCCCAATTTTGGTAAGTACCTGGGTCTACCATCTTTTATTGGGAGAAATAAAAGAGCAGTTTTTTCCTATGTGGATGATAAAATCAGGCAGAGGATTGGTTCATGGAATAAAAAGTTATTGTCCCAGGCTGGGAAGGAAGTACGGTTGAAAAGTGTGGCCCAGTCTATGCCTACATTTTCAATGAGTATTTTTTTGCTACCTGAATCAGTTTGTTTATCTATTGAGAGAACAATGAACCAGTACTGGTAGGGGAAAGGAATGGATAAAGGAATCCATTGGAAGGCCTGGGATAAGTTATGTGTCCCTAAAAAGTATGGGGGTTTGAGTTTTAAGGATCTTCCTGCTTTCAACCTGACTATGTTGGGGAAGCAGGCATTGGGATTTCTCACTAATCCAACCACTCTTGCTGCCAGGAATTATAAAGCACGGTATTACCGGACGACCTCTTTTGTTGATGCCAAGATTGGGAATTGCCCAAGTTATTGTTGGCGGAGTATAATGGCGGCACATGGTATGGTTTGCTCTGGGGTTCGGAGAAGAGTAGGAAATGGGGAGAATACGTTGATCGGGGGACATCCCTGGTTACCAGATGATCCTAGTCCCTTAATACAAACGATAATGCCTGTGGAACTGCGGGAAGCTAGAGTGGTGGGTTTAATTGACCAACAGACGAAGACCTGGGATCCCTATATTTTAAATGATTTATTTGACCCAGATGATGTGGCTCGTATTTCCAGGATCCCTGTAAGTCCGGATTATGAGGACACTTGGTATTGGTACAGGGACCAGAGGGGAATGTATTCTGTTAAGAGTGCATATAGGTAGATTGTTGGGGATTATGAACATGATCCTGGTACTTTTGATAAATGGATCACATTATGGAAATTAAAGGTTTCCCCGAAATGGAAAACTTTTTTTATGGAGAGGTCTATGTGATATTCTCCCTACTATGAATAACCTGATTATAATGAGGGTAGAAGTAGACCCAACATGCCTTATGTGTGGTTTATTACATGAGGATGCTATGCATACACTGATTTCATGTGTCTATTCTAAAATAGTGTGGAATATTTCAGGTTTGCCTATTACACATGTTATTGCTTCTTCTTTCCCAGTATGGTTAATGAGCGTTATGGCAAATTTAACAGAGGAGCAATTTGGCATGATCGTAGCAGTCCTGTATCACCTGTGGACCGCCCGGAACGATGTCGTGTGGAGGGGATCGCTGTCGCGGCCGGATGGAGTATGGAGGCGGGCGGCTGCCGCATTGGCAGCCTATATCCACGCAAATGGTCCAGCGCACTGCCATGGCCAACCCTCGGCACCGCCAGCTCCGCAAGGCCGACCGCTATGTTATTTCGATGGAGGATACCGACCGCACTCGGGAGATGCAACGTACGATGTTGTTCTTTTGCACCCGGATGGCTCATTCAAAGCGGCAATGAATGGAAAACTAGAAGGTTGTTTCTCGCCTCTCATGGCGGAGGCACTAGCCTGCAAGAAAGCCTTATCTTGGCTAAGGGAGCGGAATGAATTGGACGTGGATTTTTTGACAGATTGCTCAGAGCTCCGAAGCCACTTACTTTCTGGCCCTACAACTATACTATCCTATGTGGGGGTGGTGGAGGACCAATGCCGGACGACTTTAGCCCTATTTTCTTTTTACTCGCTGAATGTTATTTCTAGATTGCTTAATTTACATGCTCGTACTTTAGCTACAGTAGCTTTTGATCAGGAACACCCTATGTATTGGGACTATGTCCCTCCTGACTGTTTAGCTTCCCTCATTTGTTAATATATGCCTTACGACTTTCAAAAGAAATATCTCTTTTTAAAGTTTTTATAATAAATAATTTTTTTTTGAATAATGACATTATAGACATCTAATTCTAAATTAATTAAATGCATATGCATTATTTTTTGTTGTAGCTACCAATTTATTTAATTTAATAAGAGTAATAAAGTGGTGTACATACTTTTCATCAACAACATTAAAGTCATTGATTTTTTTTTTAATTTACATTCGTTGTTGAGACAAATTGTTTTGGGAGTTTGTCAATGAATGTTACAATTCCTGTTAATAGATGATGATAATAAATAATTCAAAATATATTGTTACAATAGATATTTTTATAATGATATAATAAAAATTAACTTACAAATCTTTTTAGAAGCTTTCATACATTGATAAAATTCTAAGAATTATGTGTAAACTTGTTCAATTTGAGTCAGTGGGATTTAACATTGTCAATTCTTTGAAAAATTGTCCTATCGTTTTAGAGTCCAGGTGTAATTGTATTTCTGATCAACAACTTTGTAATTAGGTCGCGTAGGTCTAACAATGATGTAAGAACAATTTTGTTCAATAAAAAAAATAATAGTATAATATTTATAAAGTAATGTACAATTGTACCGTTATAAAAAGACATAAAAAATATTAATACCATAATGACCTAAATCATTCCAATAATGCAAAAAAAAAAAAAAAAAAAAAAAAACATAATTGAAATATTGAGTTTTGTTCTAAATAATCAAACGTAGATTAATTAAACGAAAAAAAAAAACTTAACTTAAATTTGTTTTTTTTTTTAATGCAAGAAAATGATTTTCAAAATTCATGATTTATAATCTTTGACGATACTCACTTTGAATGTTTTGTATTTAGTCGGGCTAATTATTTGACCAAAGTTTATGTTAAATTTTATATTGTATTTATTTTTTTAATACTCCGTATATTTTAACATATTTGTAATATATATTTAACAATTATGCCAACTCTGATTGGGATGAGGTTCGAACCTAAGACCCTTCTTATAGAAACTTATGAATAAGTTAAGAATAACAAATAGTTAACGGAATATTCCGTTACTAAAGTTTAAATAAGAAAAATCATACAAAAAATACTAAAATTAAAATAATATGAACCACTCATTTCAAGAAACAATTACACGGACATTTCTTTGTTCTACTTAAAGGTCTAATAATATTGGCTCATATTAGATTTGTATTGGTAGATACTAGAAGTAGATAGTAGATATATATGATCCAAAAAATTGATATATTCTTGATTCTAGATTAATAGATATTCTTGTTAAAAGGGACCCAAAATTAGATGCCTCTATTTGTATTGAAACGGCCCTAATTATATATAATATATCTTATACACTTTTGTTTTTCTAGCTCTTTTTTTTTTTTTTTTTTTTTTTTTTTTTTTTCGGGCTTCTGGAATCTAGACTTCTCAATTCATATCCCTCTATTTCCCCCACGTTTTTTAGTTTGTTAAAATTTCACTCTCAACAATAATGAATTTATTATATATATTAATATACACACAATAATTACACTATGTGGGTATTTTTTTTCATTTTAATTAATATATATTAATTAATTTTCAAATATACGCTAAGTAAACCAATCAAAATTGAAATATAATTCTTTTTATTTTTAAATGATGAAACAAACTATAAACTTCTATCCATTTATAATTAAAATTATTCATAATTTCGCTTTTCTTTTGTTTTATTTTGCATACTGAATTTATCTTGTGAGTTAATTAGATAAAAGCATAACCAACAATACAAGTATGTACCATGTTCATATAATGCCTCATTTTCTATATAGAAAAGTATACTATTATTTGTATTAAATTTTGTACCATGACGTATAGTCATATATATATATATATATATATATATATATATATATATATATATATATATATATGTATATCATTATTATATTTTTCTCATTATATTTATTAGTGACTCATGAATTAAATGACTAGCTCATCAATTACAAATTTATCATACAAAGTTACATTAAAAGATACAAATTCTAATATATAGGAGAAGGTTCATGTGAAACAGGCTTCGTGTAAAAAGTAATGATTGATTTTATTCATCCATTTGTACGTATAGGTTAATAGTTGAAGGTTGTTGAAAAATAAAGAGAAAGGAAGTGAGGTCAATTTTATAAAGATTACAAACTTGAACATTTGTAATAATTATAAAAATAATCACGTATTATTTTTACTAAAATCATCGGTCAGTGATGAATCTCACTGAGTGGTTGAGATCATATATATATATATATATATATATATATATATATATATATATATATATGTATATATATATATATATATATATATACACACACACACACACATAGGGAGAGAGAGAGAGAGTAGGGTTCCAATGAGAACACTTGTTTATGTGAGAACGTGAGAACAAATCCTGTGCATCCATCTAATATTTTTTAGTAGTCTAGATTAGATTAAGTGTGTGTGAACGCGAATTAAATGTGTGCAAACACACTTAATCGCGTTTGCACACATTTAATTCGCGTTCGCACACACTTAATCTAATCTAGACCATTACAAATTATTAGATGGATGCACACAATTTGTTCTCACGTTCTCACCTAAGCAAGTGTTCTCATATGATCATATATATATATATATATATATATATATATATATATATAGTTGCACTCGGGTGCGAACGGCTCGCCCAGGCGCGAAATAGGAATGGATTCTGTTCGTCCACGTGTCCAGATCTAATGGATGAGAAACACTGATTTTTTTAAAAAATGCGGTGGCATTTTCGTAAATAATTGAACATCGAAGTGCAAGTAAAATGTATTACAAGTTCATGTAAAATGTATTATAGGTGTAAGTAAAAATTTACACTGAGCATCAATACTTAGTTGCACTTATAGTTCTAAGTAGTTGCACCTATAGTTCTAAGTAGTTGCACACATAGGTATAAGTAGTTGCATCTAGGTGTATGAATGTTTGCGAGTGGTTTTCAGGAGTATTACTACCCGCTGAACTCAGATCAATGAATGTTAACAAGACAAAATTACATGCACTTATAGGTGAAAGTATGTGCACATATAGTTATAAGTAGTTGCACCTATAGTTATAAAAGTTGCACACATAGTTATAAGCACACCCAGGTGCATGAATGGTTGCGGAAAGTGAATGCTAACAAGGCAAAATTACATGCACTTATAGGTGAAAATAGGTGCACTTATAAGAGATTTTACTTGCACTTCGATGTTCAATTATTTACGAAAATGCCACCGCACTTTTTTTAAGTTATTAGATCTGGACACGTGTCACGCGCTGATTCGTTCGCATTTCTTTCCTGGACACTTATTCGCACCTGAGTGCGTCCATATATATATATATATATATATATATATATATATATATATATATATATATATATATATATATATATATATATATATATATATATATATATATATATATATAGATATATAGATATATATAGGGTGCGGAACCCATGAGACCCACATGTTAAATGAGATCATTAGATCTCATCCTATCCATTAATACATTTCAAATGGATGGTTGTGATTGAATGAGAAATATGAAGTAATTAAGGACATATTATACTCAGAAGGGTTAAAAAGTAATTCTAGTAGTGTGTTAATTTTGGTTAGAATTAAATGGAAATCTTTAGCATAATAATAGAGAGAATATTAATGGTAATAAGTAGTAATTATTTTTTGGTGAGAGCTGTACAACAAGTGCACAAAGGAATGTTACGCACACACCACAATGTTCTTTGCACCGACGACCAGACAAACGCACACGACACCACTAATTCTTGTACACACATTAAGCACAAACTCCACTCACATTAAGAACAAATCTCACGCACCTTAAGCACAAAAGTCAACACTTTAAGTTTTAACAACTACTCACATTAAGTACAACCCCATGCACATTAAGCACAAAACTCACGCACCTTACGCACAAGACTCACACATCTTATATACAAAACTCACTCACATTAATCACAGAACCACTCACCTTAATTTTGACCTAGATGCAAAAATTACTAAATTACCACCGCATTTTTTTAAAAAATTTTGACAATCCTGAACATTGAATTAAGCGAGATGAATGACCCAGATTAAACCGCACAACCGCACTTGGGCACCCTAACCGCACCAGAACCTAATTCTATATATATATATATATATATATATATATATATATATATATATATATATATATATATATATATATATATATATATATAAAAGGAGGAGCATTATGCAATTATCCCGGACTTCAAATGTATATATGGGAGGAGCATTATGCAATTATCCCGGCCTCCAAATAATATTTGAAAATTTTACTTCTGGTAAACATTTTTTGGCAAGTTCATTTATTGCAGGTGTATTAATTACATTCTTTATGTGGATATTTTTTTGGTTTTATGGTAGTGGGGGAGGGGGGAGTGGGGAGTGGGGAGTGGGGGAGGGATGGGGGTAAAATTGGCTGTCATCATTTAATTCATATCTGGCTTGTTGATTCTCATTTAATTTGTTACTTAAATTACCCAATAGGAAATTAGCAGACTGTCCAAATTAAAATGTGTTCATGATATATATATATATATATATATATATATATATATATATATATATATATATATATATATATATATATATATATATATATATGCATCAAAATTATATTTTTACCACTTGATATGATTTACACAATTAATTTGTGATTAAACCTCTTTATAAATAATTAATAAATATAAAATAAATAAACACGTGTTCACACGTTTAATTATTAGATAAAAATTTTGGAGGGCTCTTCGAAATTTTTTTGGGGGGAATAATACGTTTGAATTTTATAATAAAATTTATCACCCGTACATTTTCTACTTTATAACTATAAATAGATCATAATCCTAGTATATAAACCCACCATCAACTTCATTTCTCAACTCCCATATATACATTTGTTATCTGAGAGCATTGAAGCAAGCATTCCTCTCTCAGTCTCTTTAGTCAATTAGCACTCCATATGTGAGTAAACTTTGCGAGCTTTGTTTTTATAGTTAAATTTTATTCGGTGCTTGGACTCGATCTTTCTTTACATTCGTGATGATTGATAACGATGATAAAGAAGATCAAATAAAGAGTCCTATATATCTCTATATATGTTTCTTTTAATAGATTTTGGTTGTGTAATAGATCTATGATTTTATTTTATATTTGTAAATTTTTTTCGTTCGTGTGATATTCGTGCGAATGATGCAGGCCGAAATATGGACAAGGGGATCCAGCAATAAAATTTATCACCCGTACATTTTCTACTTTATAACTATAAATAGATCATAATCCTAATATATAAACCCACCATCAACTTCATTTCTCAACTCCCATATATACATTTGTTATCTGAGAGCATTGAAGCTAGCATTCCTCTCTTAGTCTCTTTAGTCAATTAACACTCCATATGTGAGTAAACTTTGTGAGCTTTGTTTTTATAGTTAAATTTTATTCGGTGCTTGGACTCGATCTTTCTTTACATTCGTGACGATTGGTAAGGATGATAAAGAAGATCAAATAAAGAGTCCTATATTTCGCTATATACGTTTTTTAATAGATTTTGGTTGTGTGTAATAGATATATGATTTTATTTTATTTTTGTATATTTTTTTCGTTCGTGTGATATTCGTGCGAATGATGCAGGCCGGAATATGGACAAGGGGATCCAGCAATAAAATTTATCACCCGTACATTTTCTACTTTATAACTATAAATAGATCATAATCCTAATATATAAACCCACCATCAACTTCATTTCTTAACTCCCATATATACATTTGTTATCTGAGAGCATTGAAGCTAGCATTCCTCTCTTAGTCTCTTTAGTCAATTAACACTCCACATGTGATTAAACTTTGCGAGTTTGTTTTTATAGTTAAATTTTATTCTGTGCTTGGACTCGATCTTTCTTTACATTCGTGACGATTGATAAGGATGATAAAGAAGATCAAATAAAGAGTCCTATATATATCGCTATATACGTTTTTTAAATAGATTTTGGTTGTGTGTATTAGATCTATGATTTTATTTTATTTTTGTATATTTTTTTCATTCGTGTGATATTCGTGCTATGATGCAGGCCGGAATATGGACAAGGGGATCCAGCAAAACATAGGATCATCAAACCCTAATTTTTTGGGTTTCTCATCATATTATCAACAAGAAGGGCAGTTGTTGCCATTGAATACTAATTTAGATACTTTTGGTTCTAATGGTGATTATGGTTTGGTAGATGAGAATGTAGGGAATCAAAATGAGGTTGAGCAAGAGTTCACCTTTCCCATTCAGCCAATTCCAAGCAGTAATGAATTTATGCCGAATTATGGCATGTGTTCTTTCATGTCGTATGATCAGAGTAATCCTTTGACTAATTTTGCCTCAATGTCTGAGTCGTCGCTGAGTCAATGGTCAGATTTTTTGAATTATCGAGGTAGCTTTTCGACTAGTTTTACTTCCGCTACCCAACCGATGAGTCTAGATAATTCCGATATGTATCAAGACAATTTGACCTTAACTCTTCAATCAATTAGTCGTCAAGGGTCACAACTCTCAAATTATCAAGATAATCTTTTGCCCAATGTTACCCAAACCCGACCATTAAGTCAAGGGCCCAATCTCTTTTCCCAACAAAGTAACCTTTCAACAAATTTTGCCTTTAATCCTCAGTGGACGAATCAAGGAGCTGATATATCTTATCAGAACTCTTTGACCAACTTTTCCTCCACCACCTCCCAATCATTCAATCAAGAGTCATCAAATTCATCGTATTATCATAATAATCTTTTCAGGAATTTCAACTCCACCCCTCAACCATGGAATCATCAAGGTTTCAACCCCCAATATCCTCATCAGCCTAATCTTGCTACCAATATTTTTTCCTCCCTCCCTCCACCATTAACTCAAGAATATGACCCTTCCTATCATACCAATCTTACGACCAACTTCTTCTCCACCCCTCAATCAGTAAGTCAAGTGCCCGATCTATCCTGTCACAAAAACAACTCTTCAACAAATTTCTCCTTCACCCCCCAACAGTTAAATCAAGGGTCCTCGTCGCTCCGCCTAAATCATGACAACCCTTCGACCAATTTCACATTTTTCACCCCCCAGTCATTAAATAAATGGTCCTCGTTGCACCCCTTGGACCACAACAACCCTTCGTTCAATCTCACCTCCACCCCTCAACCATTAAATCAAGGGTCCTCGTGGTGCCACTTAAACCATGACAACACTTCGTCCAATTTCACCTTCACCCCTCAGTCATTAAATGAAGGTTCCTTGTCGCTCCCCTTAAATCATGACAACCCTTCGACCAATTTCACCTTCACATCTCAACCGTTAAATCAAGTGTCATCGGTTCTCCCTCTAAATCACGATTTTAACAACCCAAATGAAAACCTTATAGGTTTCCTCAATGAGAGAAATGATTACTCCTTCAACTATCTACTAGCCCAGAGAGGACAACAGTCGTCCCAACATGTTGAAGCTGTCGGTGCAACTTCCGTGTCATTTTCTTACAACCCCACAGTCGTCCAACAAAACCCTAACATGGTCCAACCCTCCTCAGTTATGCCCCAAAACATCAACTATAACTTGTTGTCGAAGACCATGATGGGGGCTCCGACCATTAACGCCGTTACCCCTGCACCACCTCAACCTCCAAGGTTAGTTTGATATCATATTTAATTCTCCCAAATTTAATTAATTAATTAATTATTTATTTATTTATTTACTTATATTTGTTTATTATATTACTTGATTGTTCTTTGATATATTTGTTTGTTATATTATCCTTAATCCTCTAAGGTTATTTGTGTATTAATAACCTCGTTACCATAACCCTAGTCAACAACCGACCACAATTATATTACTTGGTTGTTCTTAGTATATGTGATATGCGCACACCATTAATACACAACATATAGATATAGATAAAACCAATCTGTTGATCTTCCTACCTAATTAACTGCTAAATAACCGTGATTTACTCTTCACTATCTGTCGAGTCAAGGTGTGGGTCCTGGGGCAAGAGAATTTTGTCCTTTTGTCAAACAAAAAACAATTCCATTTTATTTCGGTAATAAATATCATTTTCATTAAAGGTTTGTCATTTTCAACGTAATCAGATATAGTAATGCGTTAATTGGGGTTTAGCTTTCTCAACCTATTGATGCAGGGCGGACATCGGAGGACTGCTAAGAAGCGACAACCGGTCAGCGGCGGCCCGGTTGACATCCAATACCCAATTGTTTGGTCAAGGGCTTTTAGGTTATTACCAAGCTTTGAGTAGCAGGCATCATCTCCTCTCTCTCTCTCTCTATATATATATATATATATATATATATATATATATATATATATATATATATATATATATATATATATATATATATATATATATATATATATGTTTTTGAGGTGATTAATGATTAATTATATCTAATTATTACATGTATAATTACCTCAGTATCGCCAGAGGGTTTGGTCGTGGCGCCTTTTCATATGGTCATTCTAGGTTTGTGCATATATTATCCTCTCTCTATATGTATATATTATCTATCTCTAAGGGGGGTGTATTCAATCAAGACTTTTAAAGAGTTTCAAAGACTTTTAAAGTGATGGATTTTAAATGACTTTTGTAGAGATTTTGTAGACTTTCCTAGAATCTTAAACTTTCATCAACTTTGTAAGAGTCTTTAAAAATCCAGAAAACAAACATTTATAGACTCTTAAAAACTTTTTCATGTTAAAAAGTCTACAAAAGTCATTAAAATTCTAAATTGAATACACCCTTACAAACATTTCATAACTTCTACTAATACATTATTTATAATTTTCGTACAAAAAAATATTTATATAAATCATAAATAAATTAATGCATTTCAAAAAAATAAAAAATAAATATTGATTGTCACAAAAATAGATTATATTATACATAAAGAAAATAGATTAATCAATTAATATAATTTATTTTCACTAAATAACTTTACTTTTACCTTTACTCCATTTTTGATCCCCCATTACTATAAAATAAATAAGAACCTCAAAAAGTTCAACTTAACACAAATACAAATATTAATAATTAATGAACATATAATAACATAAAATTATATATATTAATTATATAAAAAAATTGTAAAAATTTGAGTATATTAATTCTATTTATTACAACAAAAATTATAGAATATTTATGCTGCGAACAGCAGCAGAGATGCTGCGAACAACAGCAGATTTTTGCTGTTCGCAGCATGTTCGCTGTTGCGAACACGCAGCAAACACAAAATTGCATAAATATAAAGAAAAATAATTACAACGTATAATATTATGAAAGTTTGAAATGTACCGAAAATTGATGAAAAATTTGTCTGGTTTAGATAGAGGAAAAAAAGTCTGTAGAGAAAATTGAAAAGTTTGGGGTTGGAGGGTCGGATTTCATCTATTTATATTAATAAAGAAAAAGTCTACAAAAATCCTATTATGATAGAGTCTATGAAAGTTTATAAATATTTGAATACCAGTAGACTTTTAAAGACTCTATAAAAGTCTGAAACGAATACCAGTATACTTTTAAAGACTTCTGAAAAGTCTGAATCGAATACCACTAGAATTTTAAAGAGTCTTTAAAAGTCTAAATTGAATACCATCAAACTTTGAAAGTTGTTAAAAGTCATTACAACTCTTTAAAAGTCTGAATTGAATACACCCCCCTAAGTATATACACACATACGTGTGTGTGCATGGAAACATTGTGCATTGTGCGTGTGTGTATGTATATATATATATATATATATATATATATATATATATATATATATATATATATATATATATATATATATATATATGATAATCGAAAATAATACGTGATGTTTTTTAAATTTTCTGTAATTAGGATTGTGTGTTTTGTTAATGCTAACAATATATATAATGATGTTTGCAACAGACACAGCTGGAGAAAGGCAATTATTGAGAGTATTCTTATAGCGGGAAATGGTCCCCATGGAGGGAGTAGGATGGCGGCATCGACGGCGATGCAGCAGGGGTCGAAGGCGGCAGCTATGCAACAGGGGTCGACGACGGTCGGAGGGATTATAATGGACAAGCATGCCTTGCAGGAAGCCCTGGTTAGTGACCCTTTCATGGACCTACAAGTAATACACATCATTTATTTCCATTTCCACATAAACATTGCTTGAGCTTCCATGTAGAGCAACGGGCTTACCCCGCCGGCTAGCCCATTTCGTCGTGCTAGAAAGGTGGGACGGGCTTTGAATTGTATGCCCATAAAGTCCGTCTCCGCCAAAATGACAGGCTTTGACGGGGCGGGCTTCGCAGAACGACGGGACCCGCCAAGACCGCCTAATATTAGTTTATAATATATACATCATTTTATATAATTATATATATAAATATATGTTTATTTATTTATTTATATTGAAAAAATGTATTAGTAAGTAGTACATTGTATAAATTAATTGTTATTGCCTTATAAATTCACATATTATGTATTTGATTATTTATTATTAGGACTTATTACTACATTAGTTATTGTTCAACAAATTACAAATGCATTAATACATGTTTAAACTATTCAAATTATTTTAGTACGCACTTATTAATTTTTATTTAAATTTAAAACTTTTTAAATTTGACAGGCCTCGCCAATGCCTACTGGCCTAAGACGGATTGAGGCGGCAAATTATGCTGTGTAACCATGTTCATCTTGCAAGGTGGACACGGTTCCAAAACTGTTCATAATTGTGAATATAGAGTTCAAAAAGTATGAACATAGAGTTCTATAATTATGAACATAGAGTTCTATAATTATGAACACGGAGTTTTGTTATTGTGAATATAGAGTTCAATAATTGTGAATATGAAGTTTAAAAATTATGAACATAGAGCTCAGTAATTATGAACATAGAGTTCTGTAATTGTGAATATAGAGTTCAATAATTGTGAATATGGAGTTCAAAAATTATGAACATAAAGTTTTATAATTATGAACACAGAGTTTATTAATTATGAACATAGTACCGTGTCCACCTTGCAAGGTGGACACAGTTCCACGGCATAACAATTGGATCCGGGAGGGGCGACCTATTTTAGGCCCGTATTTTGTTTGGCTTTTTAGCCCATCACACCAACCCGTTTAAACAGCTATATATATATATATATATATATATATATATATATATATATATATATATATATATATATATATTCAGCACTGTATTAGGAGTCTTAAAAAAAGGAGAATATACTAGTTATTTTATTAGATTCAGTATAGCCTACAACTTATTTGTTCCAGTCCAATCTTACATTATAACATGATTTAATTTGTTGCGTGTGTAGGGAGAGGTTGGACTGAGGTGGATGTTCCGTGTACCTGCAAACCTTGTCACCGGCGGCAACAATGTTGCACCCCCAAGAGGAGCGACGACAGAGGCTGGGAGAGGGCGGGGAGTAGAACGGCGAGGGAGGAAGAAGAAGAGCACTGGGATCACTATCAACGAGGGAGGGAGACTATGGGAGACTGGCATCACCATCAACGAGGGAGGGAGGAGTGTGGGTGAGAACCCGCGGGAAGGAGAAGGGCAAGGAAAAGGGAAGGAGACCGCCGTGCAAGTGGCGAGCAGAAAGGGGAAAGAGAAGGTGGCAGAGGGCGTGCAAAGTCAGAGCAGTAAAGGAAATGAGAAGCTGCCCATTATAGAAAAAGAAGAAGTAGATGACGATGATGATTTTCTCGACATGGTCATGTTCCTCAACTTGCAAGAATATACCAACATCATGTCTCTGACTCAGACGTCGTCATCCTAGCAGGGCCCGCCGCCACCACCGCCGCCAGCTTTTAATTGATGATTAAACTGGATGTTTTGTGTTATCCTATGTCTGTTTGTAGAGACATACCCAAAAATAGGATTTTGAAAAGAAGGTAATTGGACTACTTCATTTATTTGGCAAATTATATCACCAGGGCGCACAATGCATTGTGTGCCCTACGACGTCGTTTTGTATCTGATTTTTTTTTTTTTTGGAAATTCCTTTTTTCTTTTCTGCCTTAACTTCTAAAAAAAATTCATGTTTTGTATGTATATAATTGTATAGTAGAATACACATAAACACCTAACATAATACACATAATCTAACATAATACATAATACACATAATCTAACAAAATACATAATACACATAAACTCTTAACATAATACACATAAACTCTTAACAAAATATACATAAACTCTTAACATAATACACATAAACACAAGTGTTAAAAAGAGAGAAAAAAAAAACAAATTGTAACGGACGGAACGGTGTCCGTCGCGTCAAACTCCCCACCAACTTATAAAAACGACGTCGTTTTGGATCAGACCGCACAATGCAAGTTGATTTTCTTTTAAATAATTTTTTCAAAACTGAACCAAAAAAAACCAAAAAAGAAAATCTAAACAAGTAAACATAGAGCATTTTGTAGTCTATTTCAAGTAAACTTAACATAGATCATTTTAAAATAATTTTGCAAGTTGTACAAGCTATTTCAATAATACAATGCATATGTAGTCTATAGAGCATTCAAGGATACAATGCATTTGTAAAATCATTGATTTGAAGGATACAGACTGTAAGCATCTCATTTTTAGAATTATAATTAACCACTTAGGCAGTTAGCATGGCAAGTTGCAATATCTTTTTGCCATGTCAGCTTCCCGCCCAATTACAAAAATGTCGTTTTACTGTATTTATTTATAGCTTTCGTTTGAGTTGGCCATCCTAGGTGGATTTATTTGTCCAGAATAAATGCTAATAATATTTGCTTTGGTAATTTTTTTTCATTATCCAATGCCACTAGCCGCAGAAATCTGCCTGCCAAATAAATGGTATATATTGATATATATTAATGCAAATTTAGGTGCTTGATATTTTAATTGATTGTTGGGACTTTTAGGGTCCGTTTACTAACAGAAAACTGTTCTCTGTTTTCATTTTCTAATTTTTCAGTTTTCATTCTCAGTTTTCAATTCTCTGTTTTCTGTTTAGAAAACTTGTTTACTAACATAAAACTGTTCTCTGTTTTCTGTTTTTTAAGTTTTTTAGTTTTCACCTAAAATTTAGTTTATTGAGTTCAATCAAAATCTAAAACATTATATAGAGTTTAATTCTTAATTTTGATAATGTAAATAATGTCTAACTTTAAAGTGTAAGCAAATAAATTATGTTTAAATAAGTAAGGTAAGTAGAAAAGATAGAAGATAGTGATAAGTAAAATAAGATGATAATGAATGTAATCATAGTAATATGGTTATAGTAACATATAACTAAATAGATGATAGATGATTCTGTTTTCTATTTTGAAAACAGTTTTTAAGTGTGTTTCAGTTTTCCGGAAATGTTCAGAAATTATTTTCAGTTTTGAAAATGGAAACTGTGTTAGTAAACATGTTTTCTGTTTTCTATTTTCCAGTTTCCGGAAATTCTCAGAAATTTCCAGTTAGTAAACGGCCCCTTAGTCTTCCAATAGCCAAATGGTGCTAATTACTCTGCGATTTTTGAAGAGTCATTAAATGTGAAAATCAAATGGACTTGATCATTTAATGAACTTTATACGTCTCTATATATATTAAAGCAAAATGATTAGCAAAAAAAATTTCCCTGAAATGTGTGAAAGCAATAATAATAATACTTACCTTAATAATACTAATTATTCTTATAGAAAGAAAGCTATTATTACTTACCTTAATAATATTAATTATTCTTATTAAATCATCTCCATAATTCTGACAATCCTAAACTTTGTCTAATAATTATTCAATAATAATAATAATAATAATAATAATAATAATAATAATAATAATAATAATTTACCAATAATAATAATAAACAAAATAAGTACTTATCTTAATAATACTTATTATTCTTATTAAACACTCCCCATAATCCTAACAATCCTAAACTTTATCTAATAATTATTTAATAATAATAATTACTTAATAATAATAATAAACAAAATAAGTGCTTACCTTAATAATACTTATTATTCTTATTAAACTCTCTTCATAATTCTGACAATCCTAAACTTTGTCGAATAATTATTTATTATTCAACAATAATAATAATAATAATAATAATAATAATAATAATAATAATAATAGTAATAGTAATATTAAAAATAATAATAATAATTGATCAAATGAGATTAACAATATGAATACATTTATTGTGTTGACATTTATTGGTAAAGTTT
Organism: Ipomoea nil; assembly: GCF_001879475.1. Taxonomy (NCBI): domain Eukaryota; kingdom Viridiplantae; phylum Streptophyta; class Magnoliopsida; order Solanales; family Convolvulaceae; genus Ipomoea; species Ipomoea nil. The sequence continues at coordinate 166,924 of NW_017617301.1, read as the reverse complement.
TTATTAAAGCATTACTTTCTAATATAATTTTACTTCTATTACATCATTATTATTATTATATTGAATATTAAATTAAATATATTATTACGCCCTAATAATATATATATATATATATATATATATATATATATATATATATATATATATATATATATATATATCCTTTATATAATAAAGCTATATGGTTTGTGAAATAATTAATGTTACAATTAATACCACAACATCCTTTATTATATAAAAAAAAAACAATATTTAAAAAATAAAATAGCTATATATTATATAATCATATAAAAAATGTGTTCAATTAGAGTTTAAATTTACACATACAAAATTTGAAATTTGCTTTCCAAATGTAATTATCTTAGTTATTATTCGTATTGTGAAAATTATAATATAGATGAAATACAATTAATAATAAATCAATGTAATTATGTAAATTCTCTCTATAATTTTATTTGAATATGCACATAATTAGAGATTATATTAACCACACAAAATAATAATTTTAATATTAATTTTAATTTTAATTGTAATTTTGTATTCTATAAAAATAATAAATACTTGACCAATGGAAGCTCAAAAATATTATTATATTAAATAATTTAAAATATTTTAGTTTTTCTATTTTTATTTATATTTATAATAACATAATTTTTTCCCGTGCATCGGGTGAATTACTAGCATATATATATATATATATATATATATATATATATATATATAATTTGCAACACTATTAAATATATGTACGTTACATATGTTAGTTGCAACACTAATTAATAAATATACTATAATTTAATTGGAAATTAATTAAACCAATTAATTTATAATATTTACTTACCAATAATAATAATAATAAACAAAATAAGTATAAGTATTTACCTTAATAATTCTTATTATTCTCATTAAACGCTCTCCATAATTCTGACAATCCTAAACTTTGTCTAATAATTATTTATTATTTATTATTTAATAATAATAATAATATAGTAATAATAGTAATTGTAATAATCTTAATTATAATAAAGCAATATGGTCTTGTGAAAATTAAATATTGATATTAATGGTTAAATGTTGGTATTAATTACATGTTGGTAGAGCAAATTTCAATTTTGGTCATATGACTATAGGGGTCTTGTTAATTTTAGTCCCTGACTTTTAAAAGTGTTAATTTAGTACCTTAATTATGCAATTTTTGTCAATTTTAGTCAAATTTTACCGAAAAAATTTAATAATTAAAATAATGAAGATATTTTAGTCGTTTCGAGCCTCTTTACTTCTTCTCCGGCGAGTTCATCCCTTTCTCTCCCGTTTTCGGCGTTCTTTCTCCCTGTAAACCCTATCTTTAATATCATCAAGCCTCCTATCCCCATCATCTTAGTTCATTGCATTCGCCGGAAACGGGAGAGGAAGTCATGGACTTGCCTGGAAAGAAGAAAAGAGACGTGAAATGATCAAAATACCCTCATTATTTTAACAATTAAATTTTTCTGGAGAAATTTGGCCGAAGTGACCAAAATTGAATAATTAAGGTACTAAATTGACACTTTTAAAAGTCAATGATTAAAATTAACAAGACCACTATAGTCATAGGACCAAAATTGAAATTTCCTCCATGTTGGTATTATAGTTTAGATTTAGCAAGTTCCATATGGTCTTGTGAAAATTAAATGTTGATATTAATGGTTAAATGTTGGTATTATAGTTAAGATTTAGCAAGTTTAGCAAACACTTTTTATATGAGTGAAAAACATATTATATATAACAGGAAACAAGTGAAGAAAATGTTTAGTGCAATAAAACAAAATCTGATACATTACCCATACAATTACATGGAAATAGTGAATTTTGCAACAAAAATAATAATATAGCATTAAAAACGATGCCAAACCAGATATCAAAGGGAAAACTACTCCTGAAAACTATTTATAAAATATCAAAGGGAAAAGAACACAAAAGTGAAGGACAAACCAGATAAGGGAAGTAAATGTTAACACTTGAAAATTATTTTTAACTCTAAAAAAACAATTAAAATCTTAACTATAATATAACCATATGGTTTGGTGAGCAATTATTGTTACAATTAATTTTTTTAAATGATGATGATGATTAATAGTCATTTATATTTATAAATAATTGTTTGGTCTTTAAAGGTTAATTTTATGTTGCTACATCTAGAGTTAGAAATTTCAAAGGTCTAAAAATTTTGATCCGTGATGACTCTAAAATTGTAATTCAATTACTATTGTAGTTTACTAAGTTCTTAAAAATTTGTAATATTGAATACTATGTACTAAATTTTTAATATAGTTTAAGATTTGTAGTAATCACCCACCTTAAATATTATTTTAATTGTAAATATATTTATGTTCATAATTTTTATCATAGGAATTCACACATAATAATTATTAAATAAAAAAAATTTTATATATGAATAAACCTCATATAGGGTAAATTTTTATAACATATTTTTCGTGCATCACACGGGACAAATACTAGTAAAAATAATAATAATAATTGGTCAAAATTTTTATATTTATACCCTATATGAGGTTATATATGAATAATATATTTTTAAAATATACCCTATATGAGGTTTATTCATATATATTTATGTTTATAATTTTTATCATAGGAATTCACACATAATAATTATTAAATAACAAAAGTTTTATATATGAATAAACCTCATATATGGTATATTTTTATAGCATATTTTCCATGCATCGCACGAGACAAATACTAGTAAAAATAATAATAATAATTGGTCAAATGAGACTAGCAATATGAATGCATTTATTGTGTTCACATTTATTGTAAAATTTTATATTAAATCATTACTTCCTAATATAATTTTACTTCTATTACATCATTATTATTATATTAAATATTAAATATTAAATTAAAAATATTAAATATTAAATTAAAAATATTATTTTGCTCAAATAATATATATATATATATATATATATATATATATATATATATATATATATATATATATACACACACACACACACACGTATGTATGTATGTACGTTACATATGTTACAACATTAATAAATATACTATAATTCCTTTCAAAATAAATATACTATAATTTGATTGGAAATTAATTAAAACCTATTAGGAATAAATTGTAGTAGATTTTGATATTCCAAATTGGTATTTGTAGAACCCCCAATTTTTATTTCGTTTAAGTTTAGTTGAGTCTTAGACCAAGATCGAGAAATTAATAATTAAGAAGCAAAATGACAAATAGAAGAAACAAAACCTAAAATCAAGAATTTGTCTTGTGAAAATGACAAATAGAAGAAGAAGAAGTATGATATGAACTTCACGTGAATGCTACACTCAGAAAGAATTCCCAGAAGAATTTTCTTTTGAGAACATCAAGATTTGGAGTTTGCATGAATTTGACTTGAAGATCAAGCATCTATGAAAAGAAAGGAATACATAAAAAAAGGATTGGAGATTTAACCAAATGACTGTACAGACGAAGTGGAAGATCCCTGAAATATTATACCCCATGGCTCAGTTTAAATTTCACCATCTAGCCAAATGAATTTTTGAGGAGCGAGTTTGGGCCATACGGACCGACTTAAGAAAAGCAACTAAGTTTGAATCTCACCATCTAGCCAAATGAATTTTTGAGGAGCTAGCAAGTCTGGGCCATACGGACCAACCCAAGAAAAGCAACTGGATCGTTGAAGGCCAAGAAGGACATACGGGACAGAGCAACCCAAGAGTTTGTCAAGGATTGGGCATGTTATTCCCAATATAATTAGAATCATTTATAGTATAATAGAATTAGGTCTCATTATGTTTGTCAAGGATTGGACATGTTATTCCCAATATAATTAGAATTGGACTCATTATTTATAGTATAATAGAATTATGTCTCATTATGTTTGTCAAGGATTGGGCATGTTATTCCCAATATAATTAGAATTGGGCTCATTATTTATAGTATAATAGAATTGGATCTCATTATGTTTGTCAAGGATTAGGCATGTTATTTCCAATACAATTAGAATTGGAATCATTAGTTATAGTATAATAGAATTAGGTCTCATTATGTAACTAAGACTCCCAATATGGAAATTATGTTTGTAAAGCAACTAGATCGTGGAAGCCCAAGAAGGACATACGGGACAGAGGAACCCAAGAGTTTGTCAAGGATTGGGCCTGTTATTCCCAATATAATTAGGATTGGACTCATTATTTATAGTATAGTAGAATTAGGTCTCATTATGTTTGTCAAGGATTGGGCATGTTATTCCCAATATAATTAGAATTGGACTTGATGGGGGTGTGAACCCCGTGGGCACTGGGCCCAAGAAGAAAAGGGATCAAGCCCAGAAGAAGAAGAGAAGCCCAAGAAGAAAATGGAGCAAGCCCAAAAATAGATATGGGCCAAAACGATGGGTCGGCTCGACCCTGAGGTTGGCACGGGTGGAAGATCGGCCTAAAATAGGCGTTAACCCATATTAATCTCCTATTTACTACCCTATTTATATACCCCACCATTCCTAACCACCCACTTATTACCCAATTATTATTATTATCCATAACCCCCACATAAACTCCCACTTACTACCCACTTAAAACCACCCATAAATCCCCTACTAAATACCCCAACGGCTATAATCTTGAACCTTGGCTAGCTATAAAAAGGAGGAGAAGATAAGAAGAAAGGGAGCTATATTCATTCATCTACACGTGGGAGGACTCTCCCAAGTACTATCCTACCACTTACTGTTCTTTTACCCCCAAGAAAACTCGATCACTCTCCCAAAGAGAATGCCTTCTTCCACAACTACTATCCCAAGAAGACTCCATTCATCTACACACATGAGAAGACTCATCACTCTTCCAAGGGGAGAAGACTCTGTCATCCCTCATCTAAACAAGAAGGCCTCATCATACACACTCTTTCAACAAAGAAGATCAAGAAGAATACTCCCTCTCTATATACAAACCGCATGTGAACAGTGAACCCACCAACCACGGTTGTGTTGGACCTCCGAGGGCCCAAAAACCCTAAAACCAACACTGGAGCCGTCTGTGGGGACGTGACAAAAGTTTGCGTTTACATCTTTGTCTGAGCAATTTCGGAGAGCGTCCGGTGGAAAGGATTCACTACGGATGGAAGATTGAGAAGGTTCACGACGAACCGTGGACCAAGAAGAATACTAGAGGAGAAAAGTAAAGAAGACTGCGTGTCGAGGTCTACAAGAGGTAACCATTATCATCTAAATTAGATGTAGTATTTAAATTAAAGTACTCAAAGTTGTTGGCAAAGAGTGGTCGGTCCATCACACTGAGGGACTTGGCTGGGGGAATCAAGAAGTCGGGACACCGAATAAATGGTTCCCCCACCACGACCTTAGCGGTAGACACCGTGGTCACAATTATTTTCTCCATTGTTACTCTTGATCATGTGAGAGGCTTTGTCATATTGAAACATATAAGCAGTTTGATTCCAACAAGGCTTGTAGAAGGGTTCTACGCTATATATTCCAGATGATAAAAAATTCTCAAATTCATATCACTACGGAGCAATAATGGAAATGTCATAGCTTACTAATAAAAGCCCGACCGGATCCGAGGTTGTGCGGGAGTCAACCCAAAATTCCACGAAATTCAAAGCCATGCAAAAAAAAAGGACAAAATAAAATAAGATAAAAATCAAAGTGGTGATGCAGCGAGTGGCTCAGTATGCAAATATCAATTTGTCAAATGAAACAAATACTAGACACGTGGAAGGTACCCATGAATGCATGCAACACCATGTGGGAATAACATCTGCGCAGGTCGACTCCTAGTCCAAGGCTACCAGAAAAATAGAATCGGCATGCGTTTTGCATGGAGGAGGGGCCGAGTCCTTGGAGTTGCCCTCATTTTCATCGTCTGAGTCCGCCGTCGCCGACTCCCAGCTAGAAGATCAGAGCCGGCCGACTACTTCTCTACTCTGGCAAAATAGCAGCCCTTTATATTATTCTCTGCAAAAATGGCTGCTCAGACCAAGATACCAGACTTCCACCCTCCCGTAGTTTCACTCGGTCATTCTCGGCGGCTCTCCAAAAATCCACCGACCGAAGTAAGCACTCGACACATGTTGGAAGGAACAACGTCTTAGCATGTAATCCTACGGAGACATGAAGAAGATAACGTCTAGCTTGTCCAAATACGTAGGAATGCAAGTGGCATGCTCTGAGCTTATGGTAAAATTCAGGTCAACCACGAAACGACAAGCACCATTCTGTGACTAGAATCTTGCTGAATTGGTGTCAAAAAGTTCTTTGTATTTGGTTGGTTGCGTTGATTTCAAAATGTCGATTACCCTGGTCACAAAAGGAGAATATACTAGTTAATTTATTATATTCAGTATACCCTATAATGTTATTTCTTACATTATAACATGATTTAATTTGTTGCGTGTGCAGGGAGAGGTTGGACCGAGGTGGATGTTCCGTCTACCTGCAAACCTTGTCACCAGCGGCAACAATGTTGCACCCCCAGGAGGAGCGGCGGCAGAGGCTGGGAGAGGGCGGGGAGGAGAACGACGAGGGAGGAAAAAGAAGAACACTAGGATCACTATCAACAAGGGAGGGAGACCACGGGAGACTGGCGTCACCATCAACGAGGGAGGGAGGAATGTGGGTGAGAACCCGCGGAAAGGAAAAGGGAAGGAGACCGTCGTGTAAGTGGCGAGCAGAAAGGGGAAAGAGAAGGTGGCAAAGGGCATGCAAGGTCGGAGCAATAAAGGAAATGAGAAGCTACCCATTATAGAAAAAGAAGAAGTAGATGACGATGATGATTTTCTCGACATGGTCATGTTCCTCAACTGGCAAGAGTATACCAACATCATGTCTCTGGCTCAGACGTCGTCATCCCAGCAGGGCCCGCCGCCAGCTGTTAATTGATGATCAAACTGGATGTTTTGTGTTATCTTATGTCTGTTTGTAGAGACATAGCCAAAAATGTGTGGTTTTGACATGACTTGGACAAAAATGTGTTGATTCAAAACCCTAGACAAAAATGTGTAAAGTACTAATGTCATTGCCTTCTTTTCAAAACCCTATTTGAAAAGGAGGTAATTGGACTACTTCTTTTATTTGACAAATTATATCACCAGGGCACACAATGCTTTGTGTGCCCTAGCCCAAAATGAGTCGTTTTGTATCTGTTTTTTTTTTTTTTTGAAAATTCTGTTTTTCGTGTCTGCCTTAACTTCTAAAAAAAAATTGCATGTTTTGTATGTACATAATTGTATAGTAGAATACACATAATCTCCTAACATAATACATAATCTAACATAATACATAATACACATAAACTATTAAATTAATACACATAAACTCTTAACATAATACACATAAACACAAGTGTTAAAAAAAAAAAAAAACCAGACCAAACTGTAACGAACGGAACGGTGTCCGTCGCGTCAAACTCCCCACCAACTTATAAAAACGACGTCGTTTTGGGTCAGGGCGCACAATGCAATGTGCGGCCTGGGGCACGATATAACGATTGCTTTTATTTTTATTTGCTTTGACCGAAAATGCCACAAAAGAAGGTAATGCAACTGCATTCTTTTCACTTTCTTTAATTAAAAGTGAAGAAGGCAATAGTATTGCCTTCTTTGCTAATATATTAATTATTTAGAGTTGCAACCACCATTAATTTGTTTAATATATGCAAGGACAGAGTCATGATTTTCTTTGAGTGGGGGGCGAAGAAGCAGAGGTAAAATGAATTCAACTTTTAGCCGGATCAACTTCAAGTTCATCTATGTTAACTTCAATACGAGGCCTTGTACTAGACAATTCTCGACTACCTTGACTAGATAAATTCTCAAAAGTTGATTTTCTTTTAAAGAATCTTTCCATAACTGAATAAAAAAAATCTAAACAAGTAAACATAGAGCATTTTGTAGGCTATTTCAAGTAAACTGAATATAGATCATTTTTAAATAATTTTTCAAGTTCTGCAAGTTATTTCAATGATACAATGCATATGTAGTCTATAGAGCATTCAAGGATACAATGCATTTGTAAAATCTTTGATTTCAGGATACAGACTTTAAGCATCTCTTTTTTGAATTGTACTTAACCAATTAGGCAATTAGCCTGGCAAGTTACAAATCAATATGAATTAGGCATAGGCAAAACTATTGAGAATAATATATATATAAAACAATAATAACAGAACAATCAATTCCCTTACGAGTTACGGCCTTACCTCTAGATCTTCAAACTTCAAATTTTCAATACTTGAGACAGTGAGGCTAGCAGCTTCAATTCCCAATATTTCAAATATGTATTCAACTAGGCAATTAGCATATACAAATCTGCAAAAGCATTAAGCATATATGTAATCACTAATTGAGATTAATTGCAAAACAGAAAAATTTCAAAAACAAAGATGTAAAAAAAAAGGTTGAAGAATGAAAATTTAGGGAATTAGCCAATTAGGGATTTATCAATATGAAATATCAATCATCATTTTTATGAAATTAGCCATTTTAATTAAGAGAATAAATTGAATAATATTGAAGATTGGTTGAGGTTTGAACCTGAGGGCTGAGGCTATAAATCTATAATGGTGGTTCGGTGGGTGGAGGATGAATGGTGAACAGACGGTCTGGACGGAGCCACGGAGGAGAATAGTCTGACGACGGTGGGGGTAGGAGTTGTGGAGGCAGGAGCTACGGTCTGCGGTCTCGCTGGTCTACTGTATGCGTAAGGTTGAGAGGACTGAGGAGTAGGGAAGAGACGAAGCCGAGTGAGGAAGAAACAAGAAAGAAATAATTAAAAAAAAAACTTTATATATATATATATATATATATATATATATATATATATATATATATATATAACATCGGAACGACGTCCTTTTGGGTTGTCTAATTTTAGTGCTCCCATAGCAGCTCTGTCCCTGAATATATGTGATTATACTATCTTCAAAGCAATTAGAGGAGTTAATTATCGAAACAGTACCTTAACTATAGTAAAATTACCAATTTGGTCCTTGATTATTTTTTTTTACAAATTAAGTCCCTTAACTTTAAAAATCTTAACCAATTTGGTCTTCTGTTTGTTTTGTCGTTAGACATCCGTTAACTTGGGACCAAATTGGTAATTTCGTTATAGTCAAGGGACAACTTCAATAATTAACTTTAGGGATGGGAAATTCGATTCGATTTTCCCGAACCGAACCGAATTAAATATATACTAACAACCGAACGGTAATGGATCTTGTATACCCAATGGTTTGGTAAAAAATCAAACTGGACCGAATTATTTGGTAAAAAACCGAACCGAACTGAATATCGTTTGATTTTTTTTAAATTTTTTAAAAAATATATTAATGACAATAATAATAATAATAATAATAATAATAATTAATTATTATTATTATTATTATTATTATTATTATTATTATTATTATTATTATTATTATTATTATTATTATTATTATTATTATTATTAAGTAATCCAAGTCCATTGCTGCCTGCTCTATCGTTCAATTCATATTCTCACTGGTATCTCTCGTAAATGTTTTAGTTGATTTCAATTCATATTCTCACTGGTATCTCTCGTAAATGTTTTGGTCGATTTCAATTCATATTCTCACTGGTATCTCTCGTAAATGTTTTAGTTGATTTCAATTCATATTCTCACTGGTATCTCTCGTAAATGTTTTAGTTGATTTCTTTATGTCTTAGACACAATCCGTCATTGCTTGGCAAAATATATTTCCAGTGCACTGTAATATTATTTTTCAGTGCAATGGAATATTATTTGCTAGTGCACTGGAAATATATTTCAGTGCACTGGAAATCAAAATTAGAATGATGTTGAAGTACATTAATTTCATAGAAACATGAAACTAAGCAAAATACTGAATATTTTATGAACAACTCGAGTTAAAGATAATTGTGAGGCCAAGAACAAATGTGGTTGAAAAGTTGATAACAAGCCATAAAGAAATCAAATAAAATATTTACGAGAGATACTAGTGAGAATATGAACTGAACGACAAAGCAGGCAGCAAGTGACTTGGATTTACTTCTTCTTCTTCTTCTTCTTCTTCTTCTTCTTCTTCTTCTTCTTCTTCTTCTTCTTCTTCTTCTTCTTCTTCTTCTTCTTCTTCTTCTTCTTCTTCTTCTTTTATTATTATTATTATTATTATTATTATTTTTTTTTATTATTATTATTTTTTTTTTTTTTTTTTTTTTTTTTTTTTTTTTTTTTTTTTTTTTTTTTTTTTATTATTATTATTATTATTATTATTATTATTATTATTATTATTATTATTATTATTATTATTATTATTATTATTATTATTATTTATTATTATTATTATTATTTATTATTATTATTATTATTATTATTATTATTATTATTATTATTATTATTATTATTATTATTATTATTATTATTATTATATTATTATTATTATTATTATTATTATTATTATTATTATTATTATTATTATTTATTATTATTATTATTATTATTATTATTATTATTATTATTATTATTATTATTATTATTATTATTATTATTATTATTATTATTATTATTATTATTATTATTATTATTATTATTTTATTATTATTATTTTTTTTTTTTTTTTTTTTTTTATTATTATTATTATTATTATTATTATTATTATTATTATTATTATTATTATTATTATTATTATTATTATTATTATTATTATTATTATTATTATTATTATTATTATTATTATTATTATTATTATTATTATTATTATATTATTATTATTATTATTATTATTATTATTATTATTATTATTATTATTATTATTATTATTATTATTATTATTATTATTATTATTATTATTATTATTATTATTATTATTATTATTATTATATTATTATTATTATTATTATTATTATTATTATTATTATTATTATTATTATTATTATTATTATTATTATTATTATTATTATTATTATTATTATTATTATTATTATTATTATTATTATTATTATTATTATTTTATTATTATTATTTATTATTATTATTATTATTATTATTATTATTATTATTATTATTATTATTATTATTATTATTATTATTATTATTATTATTATTATTATTATTATTATTATTATTATTATTATTATTATTATTATTATTATTATTATTATTATTATTATTGTTATTATTATTATTGTTATTATTATTATTGTTATTATTATTATTGTTATTATTATTATTGTTATTATTATTATTGTTATTATTATTATTGTTATTATTATTATTGTTATTATTATTATTGTTATTATTATTATTGTTATTATTATTATTGTTATTATTATTATTGTTATTATTATTATTGTTATTATTATTATTGTTATTATTATTATTGTTATTATTATTATTGTTATTATTATTATTATTATTATTATTATTATTATTATTATTATTAGTATATTTTAAAAAAATTAAACGATATTCGGTTCGTTTTTTTACCGAGCTGTTCGGTTCGGTAGGGTTCGGTTTGGGAAAACTGAACCGAATTTCCCACCTTTAAAGTTAATTATTGAAATGGTCCCTTGACTATAGCGAAATTACCAATTTGATCTCAAGTTAACAGCAAAACAAACAGAGGACAAAATTGGTTAAGATTTTTAAAGTTGAGAGACTTAATTGATAAAAAAATAGTCAAGGACCAAATTGGTAATTTTGCTATAGTCAAGAGACCATTTCGGTAATTAACTCCAATTAAAGAATTGATACGCCAAGACCTTGTGGTCTAGTGGCACCAAAGTTGCACTCCCATTTGGAGGTTGTGGTTTGAGCCTCAGTGTAGGCTGTATTAACTCTTTGTGTTTCAGTAGATTGAGAAAGTAGTTATGAATAGATACTACATTGTAACAAAGTCAGTAGCACTCAAAAAAAGAATTGATACGGTTTGATAAGCATGGTTGCATTGTACTAACAAATTAAAGTCAGTGCTACCTCGTATATCCCTCTTTGGTTGTTAAAGGAGCGAATGGTTGCATTGTACTTGAACCGTTCTCAAGCGGACATCTCCTTATCAATATCGGTTAGTCAACGCAATCCAGCTTGTTGCATAAACTCACCAGCGGAACGTATGTTGAAAGATTCAGAACTATTGATCATCATATATATATATATATATATATATATATATATATATATATATATATATATATATATATCATTGTCTTCTTGGTATTGTAAGTGGTGGGAGGCACTTTCAAAGAGTGGGATTCCTAGTAAAAAAATATACAAAGTAAAAAATCTGCAAAAAATCTCCATCTTAATTATTCTTCCTTCTGTCTTCTTCATTTCTTCCTTTGATCTTCGTATGTATTTTGTTAGTTTATTCCACTGAAAGACAAATTCAAATTTGTGAAGTATCTGTCACTGCATTTAGATTCCAGATCCAAGTTCCGGAAATCTAATGTCACAACCATATTCCGATGCTCCTTTCTTTTTGTATACGTAAAATAGACGCATACATACATGATCAATATAGCTGTAAATTGCATTGTGATCTGCCTGCATTCTGATTCTCAAATGCGTGAATGTCAACACCCATACCTTTCAATTCGCCAGAAGCCCTTCCCCAAACGCAATCCTTCCTCTTCTAGAAAATATTTTTGTGTTCTCTCTCTAGCGAAGATGGCATCCAAGGCAGAGATGAAGGCTCCGGCAGAGAAAGGTTGAGCGGAGAAGAAGCCCAAGGCCGAGAAGAAACTCCCAAGGAGGGTGGAACCACGGCGGCGGAGATAAGAAGAAGAAGAGGGTGAAGAAGTCATCGGAGATGTACAAGATCTACATCTTAAAGGTGCATGCTGAAGCAAGTCCATCCTGACATCGGGATCTCTAGCAAGGCCATAGGAATCATTGATGCTCCATACATGACGTACAAGATCTGCTCTTGCCTTATAATTTTATAAAATTTTGGTTTTCACCTTTTTGAAGCATCTTGATTGTGAGTTTGGAATATTTGTTATGGTTAACAATGTTCAATCATACCATCTTGCTCTATTTTAAACAATCTTTGGTTTCACATAGCATACAAAAACTCATTTATTCAGAACTGTGCAGGCTAGGGTGTTTGTTGGTCCCGATAGGGTGGTGAAAGTCTAGAGGGAGGGGGGGGGGTGAATAGACTATCAAGCTTTTTCAAAATAAATAACTCTTTGGTAACTTCAACTCTAAGTAACAAATAAATAGAGTAAGTTTAAACTGCACAGCGGAATAATAGAATGTAAAGAGTTATGCCCAACCAATAATTTAAATGTGCATGTAAGATGGGTACAGATGATATGTAAAGTGACAGAGATATCTTGAATATATAAAGGAGATGGTTCACTCAATATGTAACAATAAATTCAAGATTGTAAATAAATATCGTGTCACGTCGACCGTGTGACGAACGTACATGCAACACGTCAAACTTGCTTAGAATATTCCGATATTTAAGCTTGAGAAGTTTGAGTCACATGCATACGTGAAAACACACTAAACCCGAATGATTAAGATTAACTGTGAATAGTAAACGGGTTAGTCGGATGAGATAGATATATAGATAGAGCAAATTATGTAAGTGCGGTATGTAAATGAGAGAGGCAATTTATAGTGGTTCGGAAGTGGCGTAATCTTCCTAGTCCACTTTACTCCATTCATTTCTAGGAGTAATTCACTATTTTCCACACACAGTTACAATAGTGAATAATTGCTACACAAGCACTTCTTCCGGATGTCTTGCACACAGCTACACCCAACTCCGAGTGTCTCGCACACAGCTACACTCAACTCCGAGTATTTCGCACACAGCTATAATCAACGCCAACTAAGTGTCTTGCACACAGCTACACTTTGCAACTACGAGTGTTTTGCACACAGCTACACTCACTAGAGTATTTTGCACACAGTTCTACTCTTTTTACAATTACAAATACAAAAGTAATTGTATCTCTCTCCAACTAGATTTGGGACTATTCAGATAAAGTCTCTAAGAATATTTGAGCACTTGCACTTTTGAACTTTGTTTCTCCGTGTGTATTGCACCTCTATCTCTTCTCTGTTGTCTTCAATTCTTCATGGATTTTTATAGGCAATCAAATATATCCGTTGGAGTGGGATAATTTGATATTTGAAATTTGAATCTTCATAGCCTAATATTGTTGACAATAGTGGATCTTCAATTTTGATTTGATTGTCAACTTGCCTGACAAAATAATATTTTATCTCAACTTGATTTTCAAGTTGTTTCTTAAAATATTATTTTTGTTGTCAATTTGAATATCCAACGAATCTTTGAAATAAATTCATCTGATAGAATTTATTTCTAGGATAAGTTTTTATATTCATGTCTTCATAAATATTTTTCCGTTCTGATCAAATATCTTCAGGCAATTTTGGACTCTTGTGGCATGTGGGCTGATCCAAAATAAATTCCTTCGAATTTATTCATTTTCTGAATATCTTGCTTCTTTGCCACATTGTGCTCCTTTGACTTGACTTGTTTGACTTGAACATTGTGCTCTTTCTGATTTGGTCACATTGTGCTCCTTTGAACACATCGTGCTTGTTCACATTGTGCTCTTTTAGAAACATTGTGCTCCTTTTCAGACATTGTGCTCCTTTTTAGACATTGTGCTCCTTTGTAGACATTGTGCTCCTTTGGCACATTGTGCTTGTCTGCATCTTGCTCCTTTAGGAACATTGTGCTTGTCCGCATCGTGCTCCTTTAGGAACATTGTGCTTGTCCGAAAACTTCTGCATCGTGCTCCTTTAGGAACATTGTGCTTGTCTGCATCGTGCTCCTTTAGGAACATTGTGCTTGTCCGAAAACTTCCGCATCGTGCTCCTTTAGGAACATTGTGCTTGTCCGAAAACTTGACTTATAAAAGATAAGTCCTTGGGGGGGGGGGGGGGGGGGGGCGGAAATTGATCTCGGGTGTGATCATTTTGAGTAAGGACTTCTACCATTTCGCCGTTAGGCTCATCCAATTATTTCTTGCAACGCCATTCCATTATGCTTCTTTCTCGGATGAATACTCGTAGGACCAAAATTAATTTCCCAAATTAATTTTGTTCTTCCTATGGTAGATTCCTTTTGACTCGATATTCTGATTTATGATGCTTGTACTAAAAGACCTAAAAACCAAGGGGATCTAAAGTACATTAGCCTCATCAAAACTTACAAAAATATTCCTATCAATTTTCCCCCTTTTTGATGACGCCAAAACCTATACTCAGTCATTTGGCTTGTCTTTTAAAAACAGTTATTTTTCAAAAGATTTTATTAATTTTTGACATAGCCATGATGAGTTTAACATTTGATTTTGACTCTAGGAAAGGTATTTTTAGCAACTAAGTTCCTATTCGCATTTTTTGGATTTTATAGGTAACGAATTTTGTAATTTTTCCAATTCATGCGATTTGATACAATCTAAGCTAAAAATGTTACCTTTCAAGGCAAATAAAATAACAATAGATAACAAGGAAAACTTAATAGCATCATAAACAGATAATTCGAACCATTTCAAATTGTTTCATGATCATGAGTTCAAGTTCGTGGACCATACACCAAAAAAAATGTGACAATCATACAAATCACTTGATGATTCTGTTTCTCCTTTCTTCAAGCACATGATTTATATGATTTTGAACTTCAATGAAATTGTCACTAATGGCATAATTGTTGCATACCTGCTCAATCACATAATAGTTGAATGCTTCAATAATGTTGTCCCCGGGCAGTATTCCTTCTACATACCAAATGATGCACTCTTCTAGACTTCTTCCACTTTGTAGCTCGGCATCATTGACTTTGATATAGTCCTTAAGAACCATGATCATCAAAGCTCTAGCATAGCTTTTGATCCTCCTGAAGTTCTCATTCGAAACCCACAAATTTTGATCACTTGGACCACTTTTCTTCATTCCCTTTGGTAGGTCATTCAAGCTTGGCAGTCTTGGCATTTCAACTCCACCATCTCTTGGTGTGGATTCCAAATAGAGAGCTGCTTTGTTGTACCAATTGATTTGCTCAATATTTCCACCTGCACAAACAATGTCACGAAATGAACGGTTAGTGGTATTTGCACTGCTTGATCCTCCTGGACTGTCAGCCTCACCACCACCGAACCAATACTCCAATCCTCCTCTTCTAGCAATGTTTCTGCCAGTAGATCTACCTCCTCCTCCTCTACTACTGCTTGTACCAACATTTCTGGTAGCCATGGCAGTCATCATCATTTCAAGCATGCCTTCCAAATGACTGAATCTCTCTTCCCCCTTTTTGGCGTAATCAATGAGTGTATAAGCTGACTCATGAAGAGATGAAATAGATTCGGATATGTTTTCATATGAACCTCGAAGGCAACCCACTTTTGTGTTGATGGAGATGAGATCTGTGTGGACATCACTAATCTGCTTCTCATGTTGATGACCACATTGAGAATCCCTTGACTTTGATTCACGGCAATTGCTTCATTTGCTTTTCCAGCATTTTTGAGGATTTGAGATAGTTGGATGTAGAACTCATTCAAGTGCTTGATGTGTGTAATCAGGTGTTGTTGACTCCTTCGGTTTTCATCAAATGATACTTCGAATTTTTCTCCTTGAGTATTGACAACATTATCCACATGACTGTAGATACCTTGAAACATACTCTCCATTCAGTCAACAAGACTTAGTACAACATTCTCCAGATTTTTCAATTTTTCACTTGAGGTTGTGCCATCAATGTTTTGATCTTCTTGGGTTGCGGGAATACACCTTGCTCCTTCTTGAGCAGAATTGTCTCCAAGCATGTGAGATTGTGCTTGATTTTCTAGTAAATTCCCTTATCTTTCTGGCGTGTGTAACACGTGTGTGTCACCTTGCATACTTTCTGCATGGATTGATTGAATTTCCTCTGTATGGTGGCTGACTTGCATGGCATAATGTTCTTGGTTAATTTCTGTTTGATTCAACACACTAACATCATATAGACCACTGTCCAACAAATGTGCACCATGTGTGACATTTTCTTCTTCTTCGTTCCTTGTAACAAACTCATCAATGTTGTAACACCCCGTGTTACGACCCCTAAAACCATTTAACTAATTAATGAATAGCCCAAGAGAAAGAATAAATTATAATGATTAATTAGGGAAAAAGGCCCACCATAGTCCATGGGCCCTCATATATAAACCCAACCCCTAAGCCCAATCCTTAGTTCCAAAAGGAATAGAATTAGCAAACCTATAATATTAGTTCCTAATTAGGACTCCTAAATATATAAATAGGGGACTTAAGAGGCACCTAGAACTCCCCACAAGATTAACGCCCCACCACCCCAAAAGAGCTCCAAGAATCCCCTTAGGAGAAATCAAGAAAGCAAGGAAGCTTAAAGAAAGATCCTTCATAGCCAAGGAATTAATTAAGGCTAAGAGGTAACCCATGTCTCAACAAAACCTATTTTCATAGCTATGATTCCCCCTTAGGGTTTCCCCCATATTATTGTGATTGGCGAGATATGATGATGATTATTAATGTTTGATGTGATGATCCCATGAGGGATCTTGATAATCTTGATATTGGGAGATTCTTGATAATTATGGTGTTCTTGATGATTATATGGAGTTCTTGATGATTATGTGTTGTTCCTGATAATTGTGTGATGTTCTTGATGCTTATGTGTTATTCTTACCGAATCTTGCAATTAGAAGACGAATTGTATCCTTGTTGATATAAAAGTGATTAGAACCCTAGGTTGTATCGTATGTTATGATTCTTGGATTGTGGGGTGGGGAAATCGCATGTTTGGGTGTTGATTATGTCTAGGAAAGCATGATAGGTTATGAGCCGTTCGTTTCTCGTATTTGATCCGTCAATTGTCTACGTGTTGTCATTAATTACGTCGTAAAGTGTCTAAGCATGGTTTCGGGTTCCACAACGGTTCCCGGGGCGTATTGTGTGATAAGAGTCAGTGGGGGGTAGGTGGGGGGTAGGGGACCCGCCACCTACCCACGGCCGAGAACACCTTCCCGGCAGCGGGCAGCCGGCGGGCGGGCAGCTGCCCGCCGGCGACCCGCTGCCCGGAACAGTAAAGTCCGGCGGGTGGCCCCCACCCACCGGCTACCCGCTGGAAATTGTCCCACCTTGGGACCCCGGCTTCCCCGTTTGATGTTCCCCCGTTCCCCGTGGTGTCCCAACGGACTCCGTTTATCGTGCCTATGTCTAGTTTGATGTTTCGGGTACCGTTCGTAGGTTTATGAGTCTATTATATTGCATGCTAGTTGAATTGGTATCCCGTTGACCTAGGTGGAAGGAGTATGAACCCCTTAGGACTATTCTTAGTATGTGATGGATCACGCATAGGTTTTGTTATGCGCTTTCTCCCCCTTCCCAATGTGTAATATGGGTTGCATGTGCTTGCTATGTGTTATGTGTGTGTGTTACCCCAATTCGGTTGCGATCGAATTGGTTATCCTGAGCTGCGGTTCAGAAGCTGGCTGCGGTCAGATTGATACTCTTGGGCTGCGGTCCACCGTTTGGTTGCGATCAAACGTTTCCATACGAGCTGCGGTTCGTCCTTTTTCCTGGCTGCGGTCAGATGACATTCTCTTGGGCTGCGGTCCACTGTTTGGTTGCGATCAAACACTATGATGAGCTGCGGTTCATCGGTCGGTTGCGATCGACCCCTCCGTGTTGCGATACGGGGCAGGGTGCTGCGGGGCCGTGTCAGAGCTATATGCGCTAACCCTCATGTATGGGCATGCGATTGGTCCTGTGGCGCCAACAAAGTGTGTTATGTGTTGTGACAGGGACGAGTTGTGATTACGAGTGTCTTGGGGGATGTGACTATGGGATTTATATTGAGGATTGTTCATGTTGGGTTATGATCATTGTTTATGCTTTGCCTTATCTGCCTTATCTGTTGTGAACTGCATATGCTCGTTATAACTGTTGCTTGTGTCTGGCCTTATCTGTCTAGTCATTCCCGGTTTTAAAGCTAGAGTTCGTAGGATATATCTTCATGCTCAAAATGGTTTTCGTATATCTATATATATCTCTATATGTATTGTATTTCAACGCGTTGGAGTGGGTTACCAGCATCTCTCGCTGAACAGATATATTTGGCTTTCAGGCACAGAGGACTAGAGCACTGGAGCGCGCTAGAACTGGAACGTAGAAGTAGATTAGTTTCCCTTTTCGGCCTGCGCGCCATATTATGCATTGTGTTTCAATGGATACTAGTTAGACAGCCTGTGCACCTGGGTTCTCTAGCCCAGGTGTGGGATAGCACCCCGTACACTTATGATACACTTTGGGATGTAATGAGATATTACCTCTATTATATAAGCTTAAAA
Source organism: Ipomoea nil (assembly GCF_001879475.1). NCBI lineage: Eukaryota > Viridiplantae > Streptophyta > Magnoliopsida > Solanales > Convolvulaceae > Ipomoea > Ipomoea nil. The sequence goes on along the minus strand of NW_017617301.1, from coordinate 147,540 downwards.
TGTCTTAAAAATCTGGGGTGTTACAGTTGGTATCAGAGCCTAAGTTTGACCCTAGGAAAAGACTCTTAAGACCGGACTTTAGGACATTAGGCTTGAACTCTAGGTACCAAGGAACATAGGACTCAGGAATCTTAGGACGCGCGGTGAGATTGTGAAACCTACACATAACTTCTCTACACTTTACCCTTCCTCATTCTAAAACCCTTCCCCACTTATTACTGCATAAGAAGTACGTCAGACTCTAATTTAACGTTGAGTAAAAGACAATTTTGGTCCTAGACTTATAGTGGCTTGGACAATTTTAGTCCTTTATAAAAAAATTTGCCATTTTATGGACAAAGTTATTGTGGCGAGGACATTTTTGGTCCTCCGTCTATATTTCTGTTAGATAACCGTATGAGAGAGGCCGAGAGGGACAATTACGTCAATTTAGGCTATCTCCTTCTATCTATTATATCAATGTGTGTTTGGCGGCTTCGATTCTCCTTCTATCTATTTGATTAGTAACCTATTTGGCGGCTTTGATTCTCCGGCAATTTCTTCGTACAACTGCAACTTGGACTCCCCGACTCCTTCGAATTATGACCGAGAAGAAAACAAAACACACATAGATATAATAGATAGAAGAAGATAGCCTAAATTGACGTAATTACCCCTCTCTCAGACGGTTATCTAACAGAAATATAGACGGAGGACCAAAAATGTCCTCGTCACAATAACTTTGTCCATAAAATGGCAAATTTTTTTATAAAGAACTAAAATTGTCCAAGCCACTATAAAATTAGGACTAAAAATGTCTTTTACTCTTTAACGTTCTTATAAACACTGACCAGAAAGACGATAGCATGGCACCGAACAGAAGGCAATCAAGAACTCCAGAGCCCGCCACAGACGACCCCTTGACCCAAACCCTACGACAGCTGACACAAGTCGCACAGGCATTAAGTGACGCGGCCCTTCGCAACAACAGGCCCCCACCACCTCCATCAAACGCAAACTCAGACGTCGCCCGACAAGTTTCAAATCACCGACCACCCACGTTTTCGGGAGAAGAGGATCCCGCGGTCCTAGAAGAATGGATCCGAACCCTTGACAAGATTTTTGGGGTAGTAGAATGGCCGGAGGAACGCCGCGTAGAGATAGCCTCGTTCTACTTCGGGCACGAGGCCGATCTCTGGTGGATCCACGAGGGACCCACTTATCAACAAAAACCGGGGTTCAATTGGGAGAACCTCAAGACACGACTACGAGAGAGATTCTACCCAACCCACGTAAAGGCATCCATGTACGAAGAGTTCCTTCATCTAAAACAAGGAACGGCCACCGTCGTGGAATACCATAAACGATTCCTCGAGCTGGCACGCTTCGCACCAGAGCTAGTCCCCACCGAGGTAACCAAGATAGAAAGATTCGTGTCGGGCCTCAACTTCGAAGCTCGGAAGGCGCTAGTGGTAAGCAGACCTCGGACCCTCAACGAAGCTTACTCCAGCGCCGCGAATCTCTATCGAATCCAACTACTCCAATGCGGAGTTCAGGAACAAATACGAAGAAGAAACACCGGAAGTGGGGCACCGCCAGTGAAAAGAACGAGAAACGACACCGGCACAAGGACGAACTACCCGACCAACCAAAGATCGCCCTGGGAAACAACGAAGCTAATCCAAGAAGCTTCCCTTGCCCAAGATGCAACAAAAGCCACAGGGGCAAGGATTGCGCGGGCAATCCCTGGCGATGCTTCAACTGCGGGGAGGAAGGACACAAGGCCTTCCAGTGCACTCGACCCCAAAGACCACTCCCCGCCGACCTCGCCCCGCCTCGCCGCCGAACAAACCGAGCCACCGGAGATCACCTGCTATCCACCCGAACGCCACCCAGCTGCAACCCGCTGCCCAAACGCCACCCCCACGCCGTCGCACCAACCCAGAACCGCCTAGCCGCCACCACCTCGCGACGCCACACCGTCGGAGACCCCACCGGAAAAATCGTGACAGAACACCACCGCCATCTCGCCGGAAAACACGCCGGAGGCCCACCGGAAAACTCGCCGGAAAACCGCCGCCGCCTCGCCGGAAAAGAAGATCGCCGGAAAAACGCCGGAAAACGTCGCCATCAACCGAAGCACCACGATGCCAAAGAAACCCCTCGGAACCCGCACCCCGGAGTGGAGCAACGCCGATTACACCATGATCGGAGGTAAAGCACTTGAACCCGACCAATTCTCTCCGGAATTGGTTGATATGCTCAAACATCAAGGGCTTTTAGATACGTATCTCACCATCAAAGGGGATACGTACCCCGAATTGGTGAAGGAGTTCTATCAACACCTTGTAGCCACCAAACGGGGTGACAAGGTAGAAATCACCACCAAAGTCCGTGGCAAGGAAATTGTGCTTTCCGAAGGCCGTTTGGCCAAGCTCTTGAAATTGACCACCACGGGTGTGTCTAACTATGACCGAAAGGGGTGGATTGATACCCAAAATACGGGATACAAGGACTACCTCGGGTACCTACTCGGGAAGGAGGACGGGTTCACCTCGGCCACACGGCCAAACCAGAAGTGGCTATCGGCAGAACAAAAGATATTGGTTATGATTGTAACCGATAGCCTCTTGCCCACCAATAATAAAAGCAAGGACGTAGGGAGCCTAGAGTGCACCTTTGCTTATCTCTTGAAACATAAAATCAAGTTCAACCTGCCGGCACTCATGCTAAAGCACATGGAATTCTGCAAGACAAACAACCGGCTTAGTCTACCCTACGGGATGATCCTAAGTTGGATCATGGAAAAGAAAGGGGTGGACCTAAGCCACACCGAGGTCAAAACCGCCAATGGTATGGTTTTCAATGCTCAAAACCTTCGCCGCAACGACATCTACTACACCGAAGGGGGACATTACCTCACCCTCGAAGAAATTTGCCAAAAACCCGAGGAAGAGCGGAGAGAATTGGTTGACCGGTTGGACATCTCCAACAAGAAGCTCAAGCGAGCCATGCAAGATTGTGGGGGCTCGGAGGGAAATGAGGAACAGGAGGAGGATGACGGGCCTAACCCGTCAGTGCACCCACGGTCAGGAGGGGACCCGAGGGGACAGGACGAGGGTTCGGTCAATGAGCGCATTCTCGCACAACTCAACCGACAGAACCAAATCATGGAAGAAGGGTTCTCATCCTTGATTCGCACCACACGCGCACTCGATCAGAGGGTGGCAGCAATCGAGGCCGCCTTGGGCACTCGTGGGCCGTCCAGTTCCAGCGCAGGAGACCGAGGTACACCCGGAACTCCTCTACCACAACACCATTAAAAGTTTAGCCTACCCCAAGCCAAGACAAACGTAAGGCTGCAACCCTAATCAGGAGGCCGAGCTACGAGGTGTCTAGGGGTGAAAGGATGGACTATAACACCGGGCTTCGGGGACGAAGCCCCTTGTAAGGGGGGGAGAGTGTAACACCCCGTGTTACGACCCCTAAAACCATTTAACTAATTAATGAATAGCCCAAGAGAAAGAATAAATTATAATGATTAATTAGGGAAAAAGGCCCACCATAGTCCATGGGCCCTCATATATAAACCCAACCCCTAAGCCCAATCCTTAGTTCCAAAAGGAATAGAATTAGCAAACCTATAATATTAGTTCCTAATTAGGACTCCTAAATATATAAATAGGGGACTTAAGAGGCACCTAGAACTCCCCACAAGATTAATGCCCCACCACCCCAAAAGAGCTCCAAGAATCCCCTTAGGAGAAATCAAGAAAGCAAGGAAGCTTAAAGAAAGATCCTTCATAGCCAAGGAATTAATTAAGGCTAAGAGGTAACCCATGTCTCAACAAAACCTATTTTCATAGCTATGATTCCCCCTTAGGGTTTCCCCCATATTATTGTGATTGGCGAGATATGATGATGATTATTAATGTTTGATGTGATGATCCCATGAGGGATCTTGATAATCTTGATATTGGGAGATTCTTGATAATTATGGTGTTCTTGATGATTATATGGAGTTCTTGATGATTATGTGTTGTTCCTGATAATTGTGTGATGTTCTTGATGCTTATGTGTTATTCTTACCGAATCTTGCAATTAGAAGACGAATTGTATCCTTGTTGATATAAAAGTGATTAGAACCCTAGGTTGTATCGTATGTTATGATTCTTGGATTGTGGGGTGGGGAAATCGCATGTTTGGGTGTTGATTATGTCTAGGAAAGCATGATAGGTTATGAGCCGTTCGTTTCTCGTATTTGATCCGTCAATTGTCTACGTGTTGTCATTAATTACGTCGTAAAGTGTCTAAGCATGGTTTCGGGTTCCACAACGGTTCCCGGGGCGTATTGTGTGATAAGAGTCAGTGGGGGGTAGGGGACCCGCCACCTACCCACGGCCGAGAACACCTTCCCGGCAGCGGGCAGCCGGCGGGCGGGCAGTTGCCCGCCGGCGACCCGCTGCCCGGAACAGTAAAGTCCGGCGGGTGGCCCCCACCCACCGGCTACCCGCTGGAAATTGTCCCACCTTGGGACCCCGGCTTCCCCGTTTGATGTTCCCCCGTTCCCCGTGGTGTCCCAACGGACTCCGTTTATCGTGCCTATGTCTAGTTTGATGTTTCGGGTACCGTTCGTAGGTTTATGAGTCTATTATATTGCATGCTAGTTGAATTGGTATCCCGTTGACCTAGGTGGAAGGAGTATGAATCCCTTAGGACTATTCTTAGTATGTGATGGATCACGCATAGGTTTTGTTATGCGCTTTCTCCCCCTTCCCAATGTGTAATATGGGTTGCATGTGCTTGCTATGTGTTATGTGTGTGTGTTACCCCAATTCGGTTGCGATCGAATTGGTTATCCTGAGCTGCGGTTCAGAAGCTGGCTGCGGTCAGATTAATACTCTTGGGCTGCGGTCCACCGTTTGGTTGCGATCAAACGTTTCCATACGAGCTGCGGTTCGTCCTTTTTCCTGGCTGCGGTCAGATGACATTCTCTTGGGCTGCGGTCCACTATTTGGTTGCGATCAAACACTATGATGAGCTGCGGTTCATCGGTCGGTTGCGATCGACCCCTCCGTGTTGCGATACGGGGCAGGGTGCTGCGGGGCCGTGTCAGAGCTATATGCGCTAACCCTCATGTATGGGCATGCGATTGGTCCTGTGGCGCCAACAAAGTGTGTTATGTGTTGTGACAGGGACGAGTTGTGATTACGAGTGTCTTGGGGGATGTGACTATGGGATTTATATTGAGGATTGTTCATGTTGGGTTATGATCATTGTTTATGCTTTGCCTTATCTACCTTATCTATTGTGAACTGCATATGCTCGTTATAACTGTTGCTTGTGTCTGGCCTTATCTGTCTAGTCATTCCCGGTTTTAAAGCTAGAGTTCGTAGGATATATCTTCATGCTCAAAATGGTTTTCGTATATCTATATATATCTCTATATGTATTGTATTTCAACACGTTGGAGTGGGTTACCAGCATCTCTCGCTGAACAGATATATTTGGCTTTCAGGCACACAAGAATAAGTCACTGGAGCGCGCTAGAACTCGGAACGTAGAAGTAGATAGTTCCCTTTCGGCCTGCGTGACATATTATGCATTTACATTATTGAGGATATTAGTTAGTTAGCCTGTGCACATGGGTTCTCTAGCTCAGGTGTGGCATAGCACCCCGTACACTTGTATTATGTTTTGGGATTTAATGAGATAATACCTTTATTTTATGTTTTAAATGTCTTGAAAATCTGGGGTGTTACAGTTGGTATCAGAGCCTAAGTTTGACCCTAGGATAAGACTCTTAAGACCGGACTTTAGGACATTAGGCTTGAACTCTAGGTACTTAGGAACATAGGATCCAGGAATCTTAGGACGCGCAGTGAGATTGTGAAACCTACACATAACCTCCCCTCAGTTCATCACTCTCTAACTTAAAGGAACCTCCCCCTACGCTTACCACACCAGGTAAGGGTGCGAATAGATAAGTTTACTTCCATAACTGGATAACGTACACTTACCCGATAAATCGCCTCGTCCTAACTCCCGTCAAAAGACTTGACAAGGACCCGGACCAAAGAAAAGGAAGATTTGGATAACTACTAAGAAGAGGCGTTACAGTCAGGACTGCTAAAAGGGACGGACTGCAATACGCACCAACCCAGGGTAACCACGATAACCCCCGAGTCAGACAAATGACATGCACCTTTCGACAAGTTGCCTTATCTCGGCAAACGCGGGTTGCGGCTACAACAAACAGGAAGGAGAACTAGGACACCTATTAAAGTAGCGAAGGAATGACACCATTAGTCGAATCCTTGGGTGCAAGGTAAGTATATCGCAACACCTTGCGACCCCACCACCCCAATTTAAAATATCATCCGCCCTGAAACCCCAGCATCTTGATACCCCTATTTGTTGAAAACTCCCACCCCGAATCCTTAAACTACCTTAAGAGCAAATTTGCAACCGTCATGACCTTGCTCACCCTTTGTTGCGCTTAACCCAAACCCTCGGAAACCCTAAATTGTTATTGCCCTTACTCTAAGTTCATATCCCCACTCCGTTTGGAAACCCTGTTAAAAACCGTAGGGCAGCATAAGGCCCTTACCCTGCCCAGGGACGTGAAGAACCGACATTCATTGATTCAATATTAAAATAAGTTGTTAGATAGGAATCGGCGAAGTAGGTGGAGGTTACGAATACGTATCACCCCACCCTTGCACGAAACCGTGGAGGCTTCACGAGAAACCATAGCCTGTACGTACGCCACCGAAGAACGCCATGCGTTGACAAGAGCGGGCAAACAAATACGTTCAAAGTGTCAGGGGCCCTCGCTACAGAAAACATCGTCAAATAGGTGCAACAGGCCGAACCTCAAAGAGGACATAAAGCCTTGCTAAGAATTTCATCCACCAAGGAAGGGATGAAACCCAATAGAACAAGAAAGACTAACCCGAAACCCCCCTTACCCTTAAGAACCCTCGGCAAGGATTAAGAGTCAAGACCTAGGGGTTTGACCCACTAAACCGACTGGGTCCAGACTTCTGGACATCCGAGGGGAACGTGCGCAGAAACCATCACGAGAATTCCCCTGGAAGCCATAGAGACGAAGGGGACTTCGACACAGGAAGAGAAGATCAAACGAAAATCTTAGAATCAAACAAAGCCAAGGAAAAAGGGATCACCAGTTCGACTACACGCCACAACCAAGCCCCAAACAGGCATAATCACTCGAAGCCAAGAGTCCTTAGCCCCTTTCCCTCCCCTTGCCAATCAAGTACCATTCCGTTAAAGAATCCGTCCTATCACTCCAAACCTCGCTCTTGATCCCTCATTACAGACAAACCCGTACAAGGTGGCAACCCTCCTTCCTGTATTACGACCTTGAGACATCGACCCTATCCGCCCCTCGACTTTGAAACCTAGCCCTTGCACTTCTTACACCTCTTTAAACCCATACCAAGAAAACATAGATATATATAGGTATGTATATCTACCTCTAGAACTCGTGCTTAAGGATCAATGAACATTGTACGATGGGTCATCCTATGTATCCAAGTCCCTTTTATTGTGCACAAGGGCATGGGACTTGTCAGGATATGAATCTGTGCATTTTTGGAGTCTTTCCCGAAGGAATTGACTATTCCTAGTCACTTTCCCGCGGGTCCCCAGCGGGTCCTTGACGGGACCTTGGCGGGTCCTTGGCAGGAGCTTGGCAGGCGGACGACCGCCCACCTCGCGCCCACTGGTACAATGTGCTAATTTCTTAACCCCTCATTTTATTGATTTGTGGCGCACTTGTGTGCCTCGATTGAGGAATGTGAGTCTTGGGTAAGGAACCATGGACCACCCAAACATAGTGTCCTACGTAAAAGACCTTGACGCACGAGACACGATCGGGAAATCACAATCAATTACATTGCACGAGTAATTGAAATCGGATCCTACGATACAACCGATTAGGGATGTTTGGTGTAAAGGATTGCGCAAACCAAGGAGGCGAGTTGGGAACTCGTACTAAGAACCCACGAAAACCTTAAAAGTCAAAATGCTAAGGAGGGACCGGGACTCCTCCAAACCATGGACATCGTTCGAGCAAATCAGAGGACTCCTTACCAGTTGTATGGAATCAAGAACTACGTAGCCCATGGTGCTAAGCAAAAGGGTGAAGAACACATTCGCGCCAAGACTTCAAGGGTCATTAAGGACCCACAAGGAAATGAGGTGACTCGTAAAGTCGCCGAGTCATCCCACAACGAAATTTGGTAACCGACTGCGCTTTAAAAGAAAAAGGGCACGCAAGGACACCTCCATCATTAAAAATAACATAAACAGGGCACAACAATGCCAAACCTCGGGTAAGACATGAAGTCTTACTAAGAATTTCATCCACTAAAGAGGAGATGAAATTCAATAAGAAGAGAAATTTGACCCAAAGCCATCGACTCCCAAGAGACATTGGGAAGAATTTGGGAAGTGCGCCCTAAGAGATTAGCTTGGTTGACCCAACTCGGTTAAGACCTTGGGCGCATTAAAGAAGTAAGTGTTGAATCACCACGGGAAATTCCCTCAAGAAAGAAGAGAAGGATGAAACCTTAGCCTGGGAAGCAAGGTCTAACAAGGACCTTAAGGTCAAGCAAGCACCAACACCAAAGAAGGAGGATCATCAGCTCGTCGGCGCATCGTGATCAAAGCATCTAACCAGATTATTCACTTGGGATCGAGAAACCTTAACCCATCCTAGCCGAATTCCTTTCCCTCCCTCGGAAAATCGGCCCCTTCCTTATTTCAAAACCCTTTCTACCCTTCAGACCCCATTCTCAATCCCATGTTTTAACGATTCCATACAAGTGGCAACCTCACAACCTAAGTTGCAACCTCGAAAACTCGATCCTAAATTCCTGAATTCACCGTGTCCTCAAATTTGAAACCCACTCTCTTAGCCCTGTAAACCTAATCGTTCCCAAAAACCCAACACACATAGGCGTGCAAGTATACAATTTCCCCGTGGAATACCTTCTCTATAGGACCACGGTTCTTCTCTTGACTCGTTAACCCTGCAATGATTTCCAAGCTTCGGGGACGAAGCTTCTCGTAAGGGGGGGAGAGTGTAACACCCCGTGTTACGGCCTTCAATCCCGGATTAATTATTTAATTAATCCCGTTAATAATAATTAAATATGATTTAATTCGGTTAGGTTTCCCTTTAATTAATTAATAAGGCCCACCATGAACCGTGGGCCCTTGCCTAAATTAGAGCCTTAAGCCTATTAGGAATAAAGAAAGTAAACCCTTTACTATTCAGATTCTGATTAGGAATCCTAGACCTAGTTTTCTATTAGGAATAAAGGAAGTAGGTCTTTTACTATTCAGATTATGATTAGGATTCTCTTTAATTAATTAATATGGTCCACTATGGACCATGGAACCCAATCCTTAGTCCCAAAAGGAATAGAATTAGCAAGCCTATAATATTAGTTCCTAATTAGGACTCCTAAATATATAAAGAGGGGACTTAAGAGGCACCTAGAACCCCCTACCACAATAAACGACTCACCATCCCAAAAGAGCTCCAAGAATTCCCTTAGAAGAAATCAAGAAAGCAAGAAAGCTTAAAGAAAGACCCTTCATAGCCAAGGAATTAATTAAGGCTAAGAGGTAACCCATGTCTCAACAAAACCTATTTTCATAGCTATGATTTCCCCTTAGGGTTTCCCCCATATGATTGTAAATGGCGAATTACTATGATTATTATTGATGTTGATTTAATGATTCCATGGGGAATCTTGATAATCTTGATATTGGGAGTTTCTTGATAATTATGATGTTCTTGATGATTAATTGGGATTTTGATGATTATGTGTTGTTCTGGATGATTATGATGTTCTTGATGATTAATTGGTATCCTTGATGATTATGTGTTGTTCCTACCGAATCTTGCAATGAGAAGACGAACCGTATTCTTGTTGATATAAAAGTGATTAGAACCCTAGGTTGTATCGTATGATCTTACTCTTGGATTATCGGGTGGGAAATCGCATGTTTGGGTGTTGATTATGATTAGAAAAGCATGTTAGGTTATGTGCCGTTCGTTATCGTATTTGATCCGTGAATTGTCTACGTGTTGTCGTTAATTACGTTGAAAAGTGTCTAAGCATGGTTTCGGGTTCCACAACGGTTCCCGGGACGAAAAGTGGTGAAAAGAGTCAGTGGGGGGTAGGTGGGGGGTGGGGGACCCACCACCTACCCGCGGCAATCCGGGCAGCTCCGGCAGCGGGCAGCCGGCGGGCGGGCAGCTGCCCGCCGGGCACCCGCTGCCCGGAACAGTGTCAGCTGGCGGGTGGACCCCCACCCACCGGCTACCCGCTGGAATTTCTCCCACCTCGGGACCCCGGCTTCCCCGTTTGATGTTTCCCCGATCCCCGTGGTGTCCCAACGGACCCCGTTTGTCGTGCCTATGTCTAGTTTGATGTTTCGGGTACCGTTCGTAGGTTTATGAGTCCGTTGTATCGCATGCTAGTTGAATTGGTATCCCGTTGACCTAGGTGAAAGAAGTATGAACCCCTTAGGACTATTCTTAGTATGTGATGGATCACGCATAGGTTTGTTATACGCTTTATCCCCCTTCCCAATGTGTAATGTGGGTTGCATGTGCTTGCTGTGTGTTATGTGTGTGTGTCACCCCAATTCGGTTGCGATCGGATTGGTTATCCTGAGCTGCGGTTCAGAAGCTGGCTGCGGTCAGATGGGTATTCCTGGCTGCGGTCAGATGACATTCTCTTGGGCTGCGGTCCACCGTTTGGTTGCGATCAAACGTTTCTATACGAGCTGCGGTTCGTCCTTTATCCTGGCTGCGGTCAGATGACACTCTCTTGGGCTGCGGTCCACTGTTTGGTTGCGATCAAACATTATGATGAGCTGCGGTTCATCGGTCGGTTGCGATCGACCTCCCCGTGTTGCGATGCGGGGCATGGTGCTGCGGGGCTGTGTCAGAGCTATATGCGCTGACCCTCATGTATGGGCATGCGATCGGTCCTGTGGCGCCAACAATGTGCGTTATGTGTGTGATATGGACGAGTTGTGATTATGAGTGCCTTGGGATGTGACTATGGGATTTATATTGGGGATTGTTTATGATGGGTTATGATTATTGTTTATGCTTTGCCTTATCTGCCTTATCTGTTGTGAACTGCATATGCTCGTTATAACTGTTGCTTGTGTCTAGCCTTATCTGTCGAGTCATTCCCGGTTTTAAAAGCTAGAGTTCATAGGATATATCTTCATGCTCATAATGATTTTCGTATATCTATATATATCTCTATATGTATTGTATTTCAACGCGTTGGAGTGGGTTACCAGCATCTCTCGCTGAACAGATATATTTGGCTTTCAGGCACACAAGAATAAGTCACTGGAGCGCGCTAGAACTCGGAACGTAGAAGTAGATAGTTCCCTTTCGGCCTGCGTGCCATATTATGCATTTACATTATTGAGGATATTAGTTAGTTAGCTTGTGCACCTGGGTTCTCTAGCTCAGGTGTGGCATAGCACCCCGTACACTTGTATTATGTTTTGGGATTTAATGAGATAATACCTTTATTTTATAAGCAAGGAAATTGTGCTTTCCGAAGGCCGTTTGGCCAAGCTCTTGAAATTGACCACCACGGGTGCGTCTAACTATAACCGAAAGGGGTGGATTGATACCCAAAATACGGGATACAAGGACTACCTCGAGTACCTACTCGGGAAGGAGGACGGGTTCACCTCGGCCACACGGCCAAACCGGAAGTGGCTATCGGCAGAACAAAAGATATTGGTTATGATTGTAACCGATAGCCTCTTGCCCACCAATAATAAAAGCAAGGACGTAGGGAGCCTAGAGTGCACCTTTGCTTATCTCTTGAAACATAAAATCAAGTTCAACCTGCCGGCACTCATGCTAAAGCACATGGAATTCTGCAAGACAAACAACCGGCTTAGTCTACCCTACGGGATGATCCTAAGTTGGATCATGGAAAAGAAAGGGGTGGACCTAAGCCACACCGAGGTCAAAACCGCCAATGGTATGGTTTTCAATGCTCAAAACCTTCGCCGCAACGACATCTACTACACCGAAGGGGGACATTACCTCACCCTCGAAGAAATTTGCCAAAAACCCGAGGAAGAGCGGAGAGAATTGGTTGACCGGTTGGACATCTCCAACAAGAAGCTCAAGCGAGCCATGCAAGATTGTGGGGGCTCGGAGGGAAATGAGGAACAGGAGGAGGATGACGGGCCTAACCCGTCAGTGCACCCACGGTCAGGAGGGGACCCGAGGGGACAGGACGAGGGTTCGGTCAATGAGCGCATTCTCGCACAACTCAACCGACAGAACCAAATCATGGAAGAAGGGTTCTCATCCTTGATTCGCACCACACGCGCACTCGATCAGAGGGTGGCAGCAATCGAGGCCGCCTTGGGCACTCGTGGGGCGTCCAGTTCCAGCGCAGGAGACTGAGGTACACCCGGAACTTCTCTACCACAACACCATTAAAAGTTTAGCCTACCCCAAGCCAAGACAAACGTAAGGCTGCAACCCTAATCAGGAGGCCGAGCTACGAGGTGTCTAGGGGTGAAAGGATGAACTATAACACCGGGCTTCGGGGACGAAGCCCCTTGTAAGGGGGGGAGAGTGTAACACCCCGTGTTACGACCCCTAAAACCATTTAACTAATTAATGAATAGCCCAAGAGAAAGAATAAATTGTAATGATTAATTAGGGAAAAAGGCCCACCATAGTCCATGGGCCCTCATATATAAACCCAACCCCTAAGCCCAATCCTTAGTTCCAAAAGGAATAGAATTAGCAAACCTATAATATTAGTTCCTAATTAGGACTCCTAAATATATAAATAGGGGACTTAAGAGGCACCTAGAACTCCCCACAAGATTAACGCCCCACCACCCCAAAAGAGCTCCAAGAATCCCCTTAGGAGAAATCAAGAAAGCAAGGAAGCTTAAAGAAAGATCCTTCATAGCCAAGGAATTAATTAAGGCTAAGAGGTAACCCATGTCTCAACAAAACCTATTTTCATAGCTATGATTCCCCCTTAGGGTTTCCCCCATATTATTGTGATTGGCGAGATATGATGATGATTATTAATGTTTGATGTGATGATCCCATGAGGGATCTTGATAATCTTGATATTGGGAGATTCTTGATAATTATGGTGTTCTTGATGATTATATGGAGTTCTTGATGATTATGTGTTGTTCCTGATAATTGTGTGATGTTCTTGATGCTTATGTGTTATTCTTACCGAATCTTGCAATTAGAAGACGAATTGTATCCTTGTTGATATAAAAGTGATTAGAACCCTAGGTTGTATCGTATGTTATGATTCTTGGATTGTGGGGTGGGGAAATCGCATGTTTGGGTGTTGATTATGTCTAGGAAAGCATGATAGGTTATGAGCCGTTCGTTTCTCGTATTTGATCCGTCAATTGTCTACGTGTTGTCATTAATTACGTCGTAAAGTGTCTAAGCATGGTTTCGGGTTCCACAACGGTTCCCGGGGCGTATTGTGTGATAAGAGTCAGTGGGGGGTAGGGGACCCGCCACCTACCCACGGCCGAGAACACCTTCCCGGCAGCGGGCAGCCGGCGGGCGGGCAGCTGCCCGCCGGCGACCCGCTGCCCGGAACAGTAAAGTCCGGCGGGTGGCCCCCACCCACCGGCTACCCGCTGGAAATTGTCCCACCTTGGGACCCCGGCTTCCCCGTTTGATGTTCCCCCGTTCCCCGTGGTGTCCCAACGGACTCCGTTTATCGTGCCTATGTCTAGTTTGATGTTTCGGGTACCGTTCGTAGGTTTATGAGTCTATTATATTGCATGCTAGTTGAATTGGTATCCCGTTGACCTAGGTGGAAGGAGTATGAACCCCTTAGGACTATTCTTAGTATGTGATGGATCACGCATAGGTTTTGTTATGCGCTTTCTCCCCCTTCCCAATGTGTAATATGGGTTGCATGTGCTTGCTATGTGTTATGTGTGTGTGTTACCCCAATTCGGTTGCGATCGAATTGGTTATCCTGAGCTGCGGTTCAGAAGCTGGCTGCGGTCAGATTAATACTCTTGGGCTGCGGTCCACCGTTTGGTTGCGATCAAACGTTTCCATACGAGCTGCGGTTCGTCCTTTTTCCTGGCTGCGGTCAGATGACATTCTCTTGGGCTGCGGTCCACTGTTTGGTTGCGATCAAACACTATGATGAGCTGCGGTTCATCGGTCGGTTGCGATCGACCCCTCCGTGTTGCGATACGGGGCAGGGTGCTGCGGGGCCGTGTCAGAGCTATATGCGCTGACCCTCATGTATGGGCATGCGATTGGTCCTGTGGCGCCAACAAAGTGTGTTATGTGTTGTGACAGGGACGAGTTGTGATTACGAGTGTCTTGGGGGACGTGACTATGGGATTTATATTGAGGATTGTTCATGTTGGGTTATGATCATTGTTTATGCTTTGCCTTATCTGTTGTGAACTGCATATGCTCGTTATAACTGTTGCTTGTGTCTGGCCTTATCTGTCGAGTCATTCCCGGTTTTAAAGCTAGAGTTCGTAGGATATATCTTCATGCTCAAAATGGTTTTCGTATATCTATATATATCTCTATATGTATTGTATTTCAACGCGTTGGAGTGGGTTACCAGCATCTCTCGCTGAACAGATATATTTGGCTTTCAGGCACAGAGGACTAGAGCACTGGAGCGCGCTAGAACTGGAACGTAGAAGTAGATTAGTTTCCCTTTTCGGCCTGCGCGCCATATTATGCATTGTGTTTCATTGGATACTAGTTAGACAGCCTGTGCACCTGGGTTCTCTAGCCCAGGTGTGGCATAGCACCCCGTACACTTATGATACACTTTGGGATGTAATGAGATATTACCTCTATTATATAAGCTTAAAATGTCTTAAAAATATGGGGTGTTACAAATGTCAACTAAAAAATCATCTTTAGTTGGCATGTTTCCTTGGACTGTGTCATCATGAGAAGTCTCGGCCAACTTAGCTTTTAATTTTCTCACAAAAGCTCCATTTACGGTAGAAATTAATGTTGCATGGCCAACATCAAAACTGCCAATCCAATTCAAAGAAAATATTTCTTCTTCTTGCATACTCGGTCCTCTTGTCATCAACTCTTGATAAGAAACAAGTCTCCAATTTCTCCAATTGAGAACTCTTCGGTATTCATTTACCAATATCAAATCAAGTCCATCAACTTGATAAATTTCCTCATTCAACAGTGTCTCTATTTCAGTTATTCGGGAAAAAGGGTTCAAGACATTTTGGTTTGTGTTGGGATTAAGGTTTGAGTTTGGATTTTGGCTTGAGTTTGGTTCGTGACTAGAGGTTGGGTTTTCATGGGGTTGGATTGAGGGTTGAGAAGCTAAACCAAGAATTTCTGCCACTGGCCGTTTCCTAGCAAGAATTCCTCTCGGTTTCCTCTTTCTTTTGGAATTCAACTCGGTTAACACTTCATGATCTTTAAACAAAATCCGGTTGTTTCCAAATGGCTTTCTAGACCTCATTGGCAATCCATTTCTCTTTATAATTTCTCCAATAAGTAACCTGAACCCTAGAATGTGGTTGAACTTGCCATTCCTTATCTTTGCACCTTTCACAAAATGTGCAATCCGGCTTAAAATAAGCTTAATCCAGTCACCTCTAACACCATTCATCACAGCATGCAAATATCCAACTCTCACAGGTGATATATCCTCCATACTATTCAGTTTGCATAATACACATTTGTAGAGAATTTTGACTAGCATTTCATACTCTAACTTCAAATCAGATTTTTGACCGGAAAGATTTGGTTCGAGAGAAGCATTCTCATTTCGAATTTCTGTCCAAACTTCCGTGTGATCATATGTGTGTATATCTAAGTCCAACAGTGATTGTTCTGGACTAGATATAGGAAGTCCAAAGGTTGTGTGTAACTCTTGTTCATCAATGGTGATGAGAGTTCCATTCACGGTGGACTCAATGGTCCATCCAACAACCTTGGCATTCACATAAAAATCTGCAACATCCTCATCATAAAATCCTGAGTATGGATAAGAACATAACCTCATGAGATTGCTTTGTTGAAGTGCATGGATGATCCTTTGTGCAAGTTGAGAGTTCTTGGCCTCTTTGAGAAATCCGTGAGGGTCAAAACTTCCCCCTGCCTTGATTCCAACTGCTAGTTTAGCAAGATTGAGTTGTTCTTCATTAGGGTGAGAGCTTGAATCTCCAATGACAGCCATAGTGTGTTTCGTATTTTTGGATTTGAGATTGAGAGAGATGAAGCTTAAGAGTTTTCGGCTATGGAAGGTGTAGAGGTTTTGGAGAGTTTTGAGTGGAATGGTGGCTTTTCCACCGATTGGGTAAAAAAAGGAGGTGCATTTACAAAAATATCCTCATATTTGAATTTTGACTTTTAATAGTTGAGGGGTATTTTTGATATTCCAAGAGTCTCCAACCTTTGACCTAACTGATAGTTACTTTAGGTTATATATGCTCCATCCAATTTGTCTGCTGATGTGGCGCCAAAAAATTAGATGCTCGGACTGATTTTACCTGAAATAAAATTCATAGAGCACTAAATCTGTTCCGAAAATAATATGTGCATGTATATATACACGTTTAATGTAGTTGGGAGAAAGAAAAAGAAATTGATTCTTTTTAGACCATTTATTATGTGCAACTACCATAAAAAGATGCTCTCATTTAAGATAACTCATCATCATACCATCTTGTCAACTCTTAAATGGTAAGATTGTGTAGATCTAAATAATTTTGATTTGTGCATATATAAATAAATAGATACACGGTTAGACATGCATGAAATATGTGCTTTTTCAATATTTATTGTAGACTTAAATGTTAAGATGTGACAAATTTGCATGTGTGACACATAGACACGAAACTAATTAAATCAGATAAAGTAACGAATTTTTCAGATGAAAATTGAGCTTTTAATTTAAATAGAGTTTAGAAACTTAGCTCAATTCAATCATGCCCATCTCGTGTCTTAATTTCGAAAATCTTGATTCACACAGAGGCTTTGTGAGAATATCAGCTATTTGATTCTCGGTTGGGATGTATTCAATTGACAATTCCTTCTTTTCGACATGATCCCAGATAAAATGATGTCTCACATCAATGTGTTTTGTTCTTGAATGTAACACGGGATTGTGTGTTATGGCTATGGCACTAGTATTGTCACACAATATGTTGACATTTTCACAATTCACGCCATAATCTTTCAGCTGTTGTTTCATCCAAAGAATTTGTGCGCAACAACTCCCAGCGGCTATATATTCAGCTTCGGTTGTACTTGTAGCTATGGAGTTTTGCTTTTTGCTAAACCATGATACCAATCTTCCCCCTAAGAACTGGCATGTCCCTGAGGTACTTTTTCGATCGATTTTACATCCTGTAAAATCTGCATCTGAGAAACCAGTTAGTGTAAAATTACATTCCTTGGGATACCATAATCCCATATTGACTGTTCCTTTTAGGTATCGGATGATTTTCTTGGTAGCAAGAAAATGGCTTTCTTTTGGCTTTGACTGGAACCTAGCACATACTCCCACTGAGTAAGATATATCTAGTCAACTTGCAGTGAGATATAGTAGTGATCCAATCATTCCTCGATATTTTGTTTTGTCAACATTCTTGCCTTCATCATCTTTATCTAATCTTAAAGATGTGCTCATCGGGATCTTGATTGAGGATTTTCTATCTTGACCGAATTTCTTTATAAGATCTTTCGTGTATTTGGCCTGATTGATGAATATTCCTTCGTTGAGTTGCTTTACTTGTAAACCAAGAAAGTAATTCAACTCTCCCATCATGCTCATCTCGAACTTATTCTGCATTAGCTTGGAGAATTTCTCACATAAAGTTTTATTAGTACTACCAAATATAATATCATCAACATAAATTTGTACCAATAAAATGTAATCATTTTCTTGAATTCTAAATAAGGTTTTATCAACAAGGCCTTTTGTGAAACCACAGTTAATTAGGAACGTTGTTAGGGTGTCATACCAAGCTCTCGGTGCTTGTTTTAACCCATTAACGCTTTCTTTAATCTGTAGACCTTATCAATATCACCTTTTACCTCGAAACCGGGTGGTTGCTCAACGTAGACTTCTTTTTCAAGTAAGCCATTTAGAAATGCACTTTTCACGTCCATTTGATAGACAGTGAAATTTTTGTACGTGGCATAAGCTAGAAATATTCTGATGGCTTCTAGTCTTGCAACAGGTGCAAACGTTTCATCGAAGTTTATGCCTTCTTCTTGTGAATATCCTTTAGCCACTAATCGTGCTTTGTTTCGAATGACAATTCCATCATCATTTGTCTTGTTCCGAAAGACCCATTTTGTTCCAATTACATTGTAATTCTCAGGTCTTGGAACTAATTCCCATACGTCACTTCTTTTAAATTGATCAAGCTCTTCTTGCATTGCATTAATCCAATCTGGATCACTTAGAGCTTCTTCAATGCTTGTGGGCTCCACCTGAGAAAGAAAACAAGAAAAAAAAGTACGTATATTTGAGGACCTTGTGTTTACTCCTTCTCGTGGATCTCCAATCACTAGCTCTGGAGGGTGATTTTTGAGGAATCTCAAGTCAGGTTGTAGGTTGCATGGGCTTTCCACGTTTCCTTGTTCAGTAGGTAAATTGGAGGTAGACACATTTTGCTCATCAGATTGATTTCCAACTTGCGTTTGAACTTGAGAAATTTGATTTTCCACGTGGGGATCTCCATTAGCTTCCACGTGTCCTTCACTATTGAAATCAATATCCAATTGCTCCATACCCTGTACAATTTGATCTTTAAAAGATATGTCAGTATCATTAAATGACTTTTGACAACTTTCCTGATCATTTTTGTTGCTCTGGGTTTCCTTCTTATGAGCTTCATCAAATGTAACATGAATTGATTCTTCTACCACCATTGATTTCTTGTTCAATACTCTGAATGATTTGCTGGTAGATGAATATCCCAAAAATATTCCTTCATCTGCACGCTCATCAAAAGTCTTTAGATATGTTTTACCATTATTAAGAATAAAACATTTGATGCCAAAAGTATGGAAATAATTAAGTTTAGGTTTTCTCCCTTTCCATAATTAGTACGGAGTCTTATTGTAAGACTTGTGTAATAAGCTTCGATTTTGCGTATAGAAAGCGGTGTTGATTGCTTCAGCCCAATATCTCTTAGGTAGCTCGGCTGACGTAATCATTACTCGTGCGGCTTCTTTTAGCGTTCTATTTCTTCTTTTGGCTACACCATTTTGTTGAGGTGTACGTGCGGCAGATAATTGATGTAGAATTCCTTGAGAATTGCAGTAGGCTTCAATTACTTGATTCACGAACTCAGTTCCACGATCAGTTCGGATTTTTGCAATTTTCATGTCTTTCTCATTTTGTAGTAGCTTGAGCAATTCTGGCAACTTTTGCTCCACTTCATTTTTCTTCTTGAGAAATATCGTCCATGTGTACCTGGAAAAATCATCAACAACAACTAGTGTATATTTCTTACCACTTAGACTTACTGGGTCTACTGGACCGAAAAGATCCATGTGTAGTAGACTTAGCGGTCTTGTTGTAGATTCTTGAGCTTTGTATTTGAAAGATGACTTGATTTGCTTTCCTCTTTGACAAGCATCACATATTTGATCTTTCTTGTAGACAATGTCGGGTAGACCTTCAACGAGTTTGTTTCTTGCTAGCTTGTTGATTGTCTTGAAGTTCAGTTGATTCAACTTCTTATGCCATTCCCAACTTGTTGCGTGTGAGTTGTTTGCTAGTAGGCACACTGATTCTTTGGTTGTGTTCCAATCCACAACATACATATTTTTCTTCCTTATTCCTTCGAGCACAACTTTTCCCGAGGAATTATTCTTCACTTGGCATTTATCTTTGAAGAACTCTACTAAATATCCTTTGTCACAAAATTGACTTGTACTCAACAAGTTAAATTTTAGACCTTCAACAAAGGATACATCTTCGATTTTTAGACCATTTCGAAATATTGTACCAATTCCTTTTGTTATGCCGTATCGTTCATTTCCACCGAATACGACTTTTGGTCCTTCGATATTTTTAAGATTCACAAGACTAGATTTATTTCCAGTCATGTGTCTAGAGCATCCACTATCGAAGTACCAAACTTCCTGCAAATAAATTACACATTTTTAGGTACCCAACTTGATTTGGGTCTTTGGGTGTTAGTCATTTTTGGTACCCAAATCCACCTTGTACTCACTGATCTAAGTCTAGGTGATTGGTAACCATTAAACACATTATAATCATATTTAACTTTTGAAAACATTTTTTGTGCCGGTTTTTGAAAATTTACTCGAATTTTTGGCACGTGGGAGGTAGATTGTTTGAGCCTATGATAGACATTAAATCTGGACTTAGTCCATGGTTTAATATTATCAAACCAATCTTGTTTGGAGGGATGAAATTTCCCTGCCGCAATTCTTGGATTCCTTCCCATTCTCCTATGAGGGCTTTGTGCACTAGAATCATTGGTGTATTTCCATTTGGGAACAAACTTTTGTCTTTTTATATACTGTTTAGGCGAAATAATGTTTCTTTGAGGCTTCGGCCTAACAGCATTTAATTTGACATTAGTTTGGTGACCAATTCCTTATCTCACTGTGCTTTCTTGACCTTTTACAGATTTTACTACTTGGACTTTATTATTTAAAGTAGTAGTAGAATTGGCCAAGTTTTTGGAGGCTTGAGAACACGATGGATCATAACCAAGTCCGGTTTTATCACTTGAGGGTTTTTGCATATTTACCATTTTGTCCATTATTTTGGATAAATGTGTAAATGTTGCTATAACCTCTCTAAGGTTGTGTTCTCTCACTTCCCTTGATTTACACTCTTCTTGAAGACAAATAATTTTATCTTTCAAGTCTTTCACTTCAATTAGAGTATTTTGCAATTTTTCATTTAATTGATCTTTTTCGAGAATCAATAGACAATTGTGCTCTTTGAGTTGAGAGTGAGTGTCCATTACGGTTTGACATTCTTCCATTAAGTGAAAGAAAGACTCTCTAGAAAATGAAGAATTTACAGAGTCATAAGAATTAGATGTTACCTCATTTTCTTCATTTCCATTTGCCATAAGACACATGTCCTCGTAGGGTGTGTTGTTGGAGATGCTCATGCAAAACATTGCATTGTCATCCTTTGAGGTGTCACTTTCATCACTTGAAGATTCTTCTGACTCACTTATCTCAAGTGAGTCACTAATAAGTGCTTTTCTTCTCTCCTTTGTGAACCTTTTATCTTTGGGCTTGAATTCTTCCTGTTGAGAGTTAGAAATATTTGTGTATTGACTTTTACTTACCTTGGGGTGTGGACAACTTGCTGCAAAGTGTCCAGGCTTTCTACAATTGTAACACAAATTCGAGTCTTCCTCAACTATTTCTTTCTTCGAATTCTTTGTTGCATTCCACGATTTTCCTTGTGGATTTTTCTTGTAGTTGCTTCTCTTCATGAATTTTCTAAATTTCTTGACAAAGAGAGCAAATTGATCGTTAGGCAATAATTCAACATTTTGTACTGACCTTGAAGTTGATGGTTGCTCGGCTACAAGCGCGTTGCTCTTTTCCTCATGATCTTCCTCTAATCTTGATTTTATCTCAAATTCATAAGCTTTTAGATCACTAAAGAGCTTATCGGTTGATAGGGTTTTTAGATCCCTATGATCTCTCATGGCCGTGACTTTCATGTCCCATGTAGATGGTAGACCACGTAGAATTTTGAGTGAGATTTCTTTTTGATTAATATCTTTTCCAAGATCATTAATCTCTCCTAAGATTTTGGCAAATCTTGTTTCCATGTCGGTAATATTCTCGCCGTTTAGCATTTTGAAATCCTCGAATTTCTTTAATGCTATGGTGAGCTTATTATCCTTTTCTTGCTCGTTTCCTTCACCAATTTGAATGAGCGTTTCCCAAACTTCCTTCGCGGATTGACATTTTCGAACTTTTGGGAATATCGTGTCATCGATAGATTTAAACAAAATATCCTTGGCAATATTGTCAAAGTTATTTCTTGTTCTATCTTCACGAGACCGTTCCGCTTTCGGTTTTGGAATGTATTGTGGAGTGTCACTTGTTTGTACGGATGAAGTGTTGACTTGTAAAATCTCAATAGGACCACTTGTAACAACTTCCCACATTTCATCATGTTACGCGGATAGATGTACCTGCATGCGAATTTTCCAATCATCAAATTTTTCTAAGGAAAATAATAAGTTTTGGGCAAGAGCCATATCTCTTTTCATCATCTTGATTTTTCGAGATCTGTCTAGCAGTCAAAATTGACTCAATTAGAAAACCACTTTGATACTAATTGTTGGTCCCGATAGGGTGGTGAAAGTCTAGAGAGGGGGGGGGGGGGGGGTGAATAGACTTTCAAGCTTTTTCAAAATAAATAACTCTTTGGTAACTTCAACTCTAAGTAACAAGTAAATAGAGTAAGTTTAAACTGCACAGCGGAATAATAGAATGTAAAGAGTTATGCCCAACCAATAATTTAAATGTGCATGTAAGATGGGTACAGATGATATGTAAAGTGACAGAGATATCTTGAATATATAAAGGAGATGGTTCACTCAATATGTAACAATAATATTCAAGATTGTAAATAAATATCGTGTCACGTCGACCGTGTGACGAACGTTACATGCAACACGTCAAACTTGCTTAGAATATTCCGATATTTAAGCTTGAGAAGTTTGAGTCACATGCATACTGAAAACACACTAAACCCGAACGATTAAGATTAACTGTGAATAGTAAATGAGTTAGTCGGATGAGATAGATAGATAGATAGAGCAAATTATGTAAGTGCGGTATGTAAATGAGAGAGGTAATTTATAGTGGTTCGGAAGTGGCGTAATCTTCCTAGTCCACTTTACTCCATTCACTTCTAGGAGTAATTCACTATTTTCCACACATAGTTACAATAGTGAATAAGCGCTACACAAGCACTTCTTCCGGATGTCTTGCACACAGCTACACCCAACTCCGAGTGTCTCGCACACAGCTACACTCAACTTCGAGTATTTCGCACACAGCTATACTCAACGCCAACTAAGTGTCTTGCACACAGCTACACTTAGCAACTACGAGTGTTTTGCACACAGCTATACTCACTAGAGTATTTTGTACACAGCTATACTCTTTTTACAATTACAAATACAAAAGTAATTGTATCTCTCTCCAACTAGATTTGAGACTATTCAGATAAAGTCTCTAAGAATATTTGAGCACTTGCACTTTTGAACTTTGTTTATCCGTGTGTATTGCACCTCTATCTCTTCTCTGTTGTCTTCAAGTCTTCATGGATTTTTATAGGCAATCAAATATATCCGCTGGAGTGGGATAATTTGATATTTGATATTTGAAATTTGAATCTTCATAGCCTGATATTGTTGACAATACTGGATCTTCAATTTTGATTTGATTGTCAACTTGCCTGACAAAATAATATTTTATCTCAACTTGATTTTCAAGTTGTTTCTTAAAATATTATTTTTGTTGTCAATTTGAATATCCAACGAATCTTTGAAATAAATTCATCTGATAGAATTTATTTCTAGGATAAGTTTTTATATTCATATCTTCATAAATATTTTTCCGTTCTGATCAAATATCTTCAGGCAATTTTGGACTCTTGTGGCATGTGTGCTGATCCAAAATAAATTCCTTCGAATTTATTCATTTTCTGAACATCTTGCTTCTTTGCCACATTGTGCTCCTTTGACTTGACTTGTTTGACTTGAACATTGTGCTCTTTCTGATTTGGTCACATTGTCCTCCTTTGAACACATCGTGCTTGTTCACATTGTGCTCCTTTAGGAACATTGTGCTTGTCCGCATCGTGCTCCTTTAGGAACATTGTGCTTGTCCGCATCGTGCTCCTTTAGGAACATTGTGCTTGTCCAAAAACTTGACTTGTAAAAGATAAGTCCTTGAGGGGGAATCGATCTCAGGTGTGATAATTTTGAGTAAAGACTTCTACCATTTCGTCGTTTGGCTCATCCGATTATTTCTTGCAACGTCATTCCTTTATGCTGCTTTCTCGGATGAATACTCGTAGGACCAAAATTAATTTCTCAAATTAATTTTGTTCTTCCTATGGTAGATTCCTTTTGACTCGATATTCTGATTTATGATGCTTGTACTAAAAGATCTAAAAACCAAGGGGATCTAAAGTACATTTGACTCATCAAAACTTACAAAAATATTCCTATCGGTATTGGATGAGATGCTAATAACCATCTCACGCTTCCGCAATGGAGGTGAGAACGAGATGGCTGATTTACTGGAAACCGTGTTTTATCCATAAGAGATAAACCCACTACGCTGCCGGAGTGAAATGGTTCAAGTACCTATGCTTGAGGTCAAGAAATAAGAATTTGGGTGATGACCTCCTCTTCTCTCAAGTTGATGCCAATGCTGCAGAGGATGATGATGATGAACTGGTTCAGAAATTTCATGATAAAGTCTAGCAAATAAATTTAAAATAACATAAAATATATTAATACAATTAATTAATAAATTCAAAAAAATAAAAAAAAATCATACAATTAATTAATTGATTGTAATTAAAATTATGATTATTCTAATTAATAAATTAAAAAAATTAAGGAATTAATGGTAATAATGGTCCAAACTTCATATTAATACACTAATAATTATTATTCCAATTAAGCTAATAATTATACATTATATTATAAAGATATTACTATTTTCCAAAATAAAGGAATTAATTAATTAAATATATTTTAGTATAATTAAGGAATTATTAGTTTGCTAAAATTAAGGAATTAATTGAATTAAAGTTAATAATGGTCAAATTATTACATTAATAATAATGGTTAAATATATTTTCATATTAATTATTACTAGCTATTTTCTGAATTTAATGAATTAATTGAACAAATTTTAGAAAAATTAAGGAATTATTATTTTGTTAATTAATTAAGGAGTAAGCTAATAATGGTCAGGACCAGGACTATGTGGTCTAATGGTATCCGGGTTGGACTTCCATTTGGAAGGTTGTAAGTTCGAGCCTCAGTGGAGGCGTTATTGGCTCTTTGTGTTTCAGTAGGTTGAGAAAGTATATGAACAGATACTATAATGTAATAGAGCTAGTAGCATTCAAAAAAAAAAAAAAGCTAATAATGGTCAGATTAGTACACTAATAATTATTATTCTAATTATGCTAATAATTATTCATATTAATATACATT
Organism: Ipomoea nil; assembly: GCF_001879475.1. Classification (NCBI taxonomy): domain Eukaryota; kingdom Viridiplantae; phylum Streptophyta; class Magnoliopsida; order Solanales; family Convolvulaceae; genus Ipomoea; species Ipomoea nil. The sequence goes on along the minus strand of NW_017617301.1, from coordinate 122,238 downwards.
AAATTACTATATATATATATATATATATATATATATATATATATATATATATATATATATATATATATATATATATATATATATATATATATATATATATATATATATATATATATTACTAATTAAGTCAATTTTGCACCACCAAGATTATGTGGTCTAATGGTATTCGGGTCGGACTTCCATTTGGAAGGTTGTAAGTTTGAGCCTCAGTGGAGGCGTTATTGGTTACTGCATTGTATTAGAGTCAGTAGCATTAAAAAAAAAAAAAGTCAATTTTGAACCTTTTATTAGGTTTTCCACAAAATCTAAAAATCTTCATACACAAAGTAAAAAATATCCATCTTAATTATTCTTCCTTATATCTTCTTCATTTATTCCTTTGATCTTCGTATGTATTTCATCAATTTATTCTAACGAAATACAAATTCAAATTTTTGATGTATCTGTCATTGCATTTAGATTCTAGATCCAAGTTCCGGAAAGGTAATGTCACAACCATTTTCCGATGCTCCTTTCTTTTTATCTATGTAAAATACGCATACATGCATGACCAATATAGCTGTAAATTGCATTGTGATATGCCTACATTCTAATTCTCAAATGCGTGAATGTCATCACCCATACCTTTCGATTCGCAAGAAGCCCTTCCCCTAACGCAATCCTTCCTCTTCTAGAAAATATTTTTGTGTTTTCTCTCTAGCGCAAATGGCATCCAAGGCAGAGATGAAGGCTCCAGTAGAGAAAGGTTGAGCGGAGAAGAAGCCCTAGATCGAGAAGAAACTCCCCAAGGAGGGTGGAAGCGCGGCGGTCGGAGATGAGAAGAAGAATAGGGTGAAGAAGTCGCCAGAGACATACAAGATCTACATCTTCAAGGTGCATGCTGAAGCAAATCCATCCTGACATCGGGATCTCCAACAAGCCCATGGGCATCATTGATGCTCCATACATGACGTACAAGATCTACTCTTGCTTTATAGTTTGATAAAATTTTGGTTTTCACCTTTTTGAAGCATCTTGATTGTGAGTTTGGAATATTTGCTATGGTTAACAATGTTCAATCATACCGTCTTACTCTATTTTAAACAATCTTTGGTTGCACATAGCATACAAGAACTCAATTATTCTGAATTGTGCAGGCTAGGGGATTGGATGTGATGCCAACAACCATCTCACGCTTCCGCAATGGAGGTGATAACGAGATGGTTGATTTATTGGAAACCGTGATTTATCCAGAAGAGATTATCCACTACGCTGCCGGACTGAAATGGTTAAAATACCTATGCTTGAGGTCAAGAAATCCGAATTTGGGTGATGATCTCGTCTTCTCACAAGTTGATGCTAATGCTAGAGGATGATGATGATGAAGTGGTTCAGAAATTTTATGATAAAGTCTAGCAAATAAATTTAAAATAAAATAAAATAAAATAATACAATTAATTAATAAATTAAAAAAAAATAAAAAGATTCATACAATTAATTAATTTGTTGTAATTCAAATTATGCTTATTCTTATTAATAAATTAAAAAAATTAAGGAATTAAACTATATATCTCTCTATATATATATATATATATATATATATATATATATATATATATATATATATATATATATATATATATATATATATATATATATATATATATATATATATATATATATATAATAAAGCCACAACTTTTGGTAAATAAAAATAATTTTTAGTTTCCCGCTCAGTAAAAACTACGTAGTTTTGAAAAATTTGTAAAATTATTAGTACAAAGGAGATCAACGTGTATTTTTGGTAGAAAAGGAGGGGGATACCCAGGGATTCATAGATGATCGAGTGCCCCAGTTGTATCCTGGGGAACATGTCTGGAAACATTTGCACCAAGCTTGTCAAGCCGGATAATGTTGGTTACCACCTGAAGCATGTCAAGAAGGATTCGAAGACCATTTGCATGGGAGAGCGACGCCGTAGCTAATATGTCCACTGCCTTATTTCCTTCCTAGAAGACGTGCGTGACGGCCACCTCCGGGAACTTCTCAGCCATTTCCACGCATTGCCTGATAACGTTGCTGGAAACGGCGTGACGCCGTGTTGGCCAGCGAAGGGCCTCAAGTCCTCAACTATCTTCCTCGAATCGCATTCTATTTCCAGTTTGGTAGCGCCATATTCTTCCGCCATGCTTCCCCATGCTTCAGCTTCCAAAGCTCGGCATTTTCTGATGTTGAAGGTGAAACCACGACACCAATTCCCATTCGAGTCCCGTAGCACGCCTCCATATCCCGCTACGTCGTGTCCTTTGCTGCAACCATCCGTATTAAGCTTTAACCATCCAGTAGTCAGCTTCCTCTATCTTGCTCTAACTTTCATGGGCATCGTGCGTCCCATAGCTGGGTGCCGGTGCTTCTCAAAGGCCGCTTTAACCTCCTGATTGTAAAGAGAAAGCCAGTCGACCTTCAGTCTCGTCGTCGTGGACCGCCTTTTGAAGACCTCTTCGTTGCGCCACTGCCAAATCCACCATAGCCGCGTGCTAAAACGTTCCGGCCAGTCGTCTTCGAAGCCAAAACTCGCTTCTCCCTCTAAATTTGTCTCTAGCCATTCGCTCCATATCATCGTTCGCAGATGGTCGTTCAGCCTTCCCTGGATGGCAGACTCCTAGATGCAATCCACTGCAGGGCAGAACCTGAAAAGATGGTCCAAGTCTTCTGTCTGGCCTGCACATCAAAAGCAACATATGTTAGTTGTTAACCTGCGCCTACCTTTTTCGGCGTTAGTGAGGATCTTCCCATGTCGAATGAGCCACAAGAACATTGTTATTCTTACCGGAACGCGTAGGCGCCAAGTCCTTCGCCACTTGCTCTCGTCATTGATTGGCTCGCTGTTAACCATCATATTGTATGCCGATCTGATAGAGAAATTCCCACTAAAGTCTGAGCCCCATCCTATTCTCTCAAGTAGGCTTTCCCTCGCTAGGATGAAGCCCATAAGTCTTTCTTTTGCCGCCATCGGTAACTTGTCTCCCAGAATCTCCCATTTCCACCCTCGCCGATCATCCCAGAAATCCCTAACGTTTGCATAGAGAACCGGCAAATCAAGCGGTGAAGTGAGCTGGTTATATAAAGGCTCGGGCGTGATCCATGAGTCCATCCAGAACCTAGTCGTCTTGCTGTTTCGGACGATTCATTTTAGGCCTTTTTCCACTAAATCTCGCGCGACTGTTATGTCTCACCACACATTTGAAAACTTGCATCTTTTGGTCACCTTGCCCTGATTCCCCCCATTCATCCTGAACTTTGTGCTAAGAGTTCGTGCCTAAATGCTATCCGCCCCCGCCTTGAGCCGCCAACCTAGTTTGGCCATGTATGCCATGTTCATCTCATGGAGGCGTTTGACTCCCAACCCTCCGACATCCTTTCCGGTCGTGACCAAATCCCAGCTTGCTAGGCTCAACTTGTTCTCCATTCCTTTGACACCCCAAATGAACTTCCTCATCCATTTCTCAATTTCCAAGCAAATACCTTTGGGAAGAGCAGCCGTTTGCATTGTATAAGTAGGTATAGCGTTCAAAACCGATTTGGCCAAAATGACCCTACCTGCCAAAGACAAAGTTTTCTCCTTCCACCCTTCGAGACGTCTCGGAATTCTTTCCAATAAGTCCGACTAGGTCGCAGTGGTTACTCTACCATGAAGAGCAGGCACTCCTAGATATTTGCCCAGGTCAGTGGTTCGTGGGATGTTCAAGCGACGTGCAATGTCATCTGCGTAACTTGGGTCCAAGTTTTTTGAAAAGAAAACCTGGGACTTGCTCAGACTGATCTTCTGTCCCGAAACCCTGCAGAACTGGTCCAGGCACTCTGTCACAACCTCTACCTGTTCGTCTGATGCCTCCGTGAAGAGGACCATGTCATCTGCAAAACATAAGTGTGTTAGTACAAGACCATTAGGAGCTAGTTTTATACCTTTCCATTTGTTGAGATCGGGGCCGTGGCTACAATTGACTGACTAAGTCACTCCATGCACAACACAAAAATAGCCAGCGACATAGCATCGCCCAGCCAAATGCCCCGTTCCGGGTAGAAAGGCTCCAGGCACTCCTCATTCCAAATGACGGAGAGCTTAGAAGTTTGAATGCATGTCATCGTGAGGTCCCTAATCGTGCCAGTAAAGCCCACTTTGTCCAAAGTGTCCCGAATGAAGCTCCAAAACAACCGATCATAAGCCTTTTCGAGGTCAATTTTGATCGTCATGTAGCTCTTCGTGCCCCGATTTTCTTGCATGGTGTGCATGACTTCCTAAAGATGAGGACATTGTCTGAAATCTGACGCCCTGGGACGAAGGAGCTCTGGAAAGTCCCCACGATCCTGGGTAGGATGAGCTTAAATCTGTTGGTTATCATCTTCGTAATAATCTTATAGCTGACGTTGCAGAGAATAATAGGTCTGAATTGTTTAATGTCCTTTGGAGCCTGCACTTTTGGGATCAAAGCAATAAGGGTGTCATTTATCTCTGCTGGAATGGTGCCCGTCACGAACTCCTCTTGCACCAGCTTGAAGATGTCCCCTCCAATTTTGTCCCACATGTGTTGATAAAGCCCTGCTTGGAAACCGTCTGGCCTAGGTACCTTAAAAGGCTTCATGTCCTTTAGAGCATTGTGGACTTCATCCATCGAAACCATCCTGTTGAAACAAGTCCAGTCAAGATTACGAAGGTGGGGGAAATTTGCGTCTACCCGACCCCTTGTGCCCTCATCCGCCTCCTCTGAAAACAGCTTGATGTAGAAATTACGAATGTGCTCTCGGAGCTCCGCACCTTTGGAAAGCCAGACTCCCTCTTCGTTCATGAGCTTTTGGACAGTGTTTCTAGATTTCCGAATTGTAGCCGCTGCGTGATAATATGCTGTATTCCTGTCCCCGAAGTAAATCCAATCCTCCCTGGATTTCTGGAACCAAATAAGTTCCTCCTGATGCAGGGTGTCTTCGAGGTCCTCCTTAAATTTTGCCTCGAGTTTGGTGAGGCCTCTGTGCTATCTATTTGCCAAAATCTTTTGAATTCCATTAATCCTGTTCGTCAAGTTCCTTTTTCTTTTGAACACGTTACCAAAGGATTCCTTATTCCATCTCGCCAACTCATTCGTCAAAGTCCGTGTGTTCTCTAAAATGTTTCGATCGGACCTCTAGGTGCGCTTAACTACACCATGCACATTAGCGTGGGTAAGCCAAGCTGCTTGGAAAATGAAAGGTGTCGGCGCTTGCTAGTAACGTCTCCCTTCCACCTGTAATAATAAAGGCGCGTGGTCAGAGGCAATCCGTGCAAAATGAGTAACACACGCACCTGGGAATCTAGTGCGCCAGTCCGGGTTGCACATAGCTCTATCTACCCGTGCCCCCTTGAGATTTTCGTCTTTCCCGTCCTTCACCGAAGTGAGTTTTGACCCCGAGAAGCCCAGATCGATGAGCCCCTCGTCTTAGACCCAATTCACGAAGTCCGAGGTGCGATGTAATGAGAAAGCATTGTAGTTTCTTGTTTCTTCCTTGTTGAGGACCAAATTAAAGTCCCCTGCTGTGAGACAAGGCCCTGTAACACCCTGCACTGTTTATCTCAAATCCTTCCTCAAACACCGACGCAGATGATGCGTCGGGCTCCCGTAAACCGAGGCTAGATGCCACGGCGGCTGGTTATCTGACATCACCTGCAGGAGAATGAACTGTGGGTGAGTACATTGGACCGAGACCCGCACCGGGTTCTTCCAAAAGACCCAAATGCCGCCGCTGAAACCAACGGCTTCAACCCGAACCCAGTCAGCAAAACCCGTTTTCTTACAGATTTCCGTCGCATGAGCACCCGAGACTTTTGGTTCAAAGAACACTAAGATGCTTGGTCTGTGAGTCTGAATAAGAAAATTAAGGGCGTGGAGGAAACGCTTGCCTCCTGCACCCTGACAGTTCCAAAATATGTAATCCATAAAACAAACAAGGGGAAGAAATGAAACAAGCCCAAAAATAAACTAAAGAAAGGAAACACACGCAGGGGTGCTCATTGAGCTCCCCCGTTACCTCCACTCCCGCGTCGAGGTCCATGGATCTTGAGTTTAATGCCTTGATTCAGAATGACACCTGGCGGTTAGTGGATCACACTCCGGGTATGAATGTTGTTGGGTGCAAATTCATGTTCAGGACGAAGCGCAAGGCTGATGGCACAGTCGAGAGGCATAATGCGAGGTTAGTTGCTAAAGGTTTCAATCTGGTGGCCGGTCAGGACTTTTTTGAGACTTTCAGTCCCGTCGTCAAGCCAACCACTCTGAGGCTTCTTCTGTCTTTGGCTGTTTCTCTGGGTTGGACGATTCGGTAGCTCGACGTGCACAATGCGTTTCTCAATCGTAATCTCTCTGAGACTGTTTACATGAGGCAGCCGCCTGGCTATGAGGACAAGGCCCGCTTTGATTCTGTGTGTTTGTTGCAACGGTCGTTGTATGGGCTTAAGTAGGCCCCTAGGGCGTGGTATAATGTACATAATGTTATAAAGGAATACACATAATTTATACTCAGAATACACATAATTTTGAGTATAAGAATAGTCATTATGTATGATGAGGTATTGCAACTGAAAACATTAATGTACATAATCTTATATTAGAATAAACACAAGTCTAAGTAATACGTAACCGTAGTTGTTATGTATGCTGATGTGTATACACATAGATTGCATAGAAGGATACACATAAAACCCTAAGATAATACACATAATCTAGTAATATTATGCATGTGTAGATTTCATGCTTATAGTACGTGTTATGCAACCCTAGTTATAAACGAGATTGATTAGTAATGCTGATTGTTTATGCAAATGTTCATATATTTCAGGAGATATGTACTGAATTTAGGTGTTATTTTTCAAATTTCATTATAGGTAGTTCAATCTCTAGTCAAAAAATGTGTGTAAACTCACCTTTCTTCGCGCTGGTATATTGCTATGGCAGAGGAATGTGTGACGGTTTCTTACTTGGCAGGTTTTGCTCTTTTTTGCCGAAAATGGTGCTATGTGTTTTTGATTTTTTGAATGCTTGAAAGTGGAGACTTTGAGAAGAAGAAACACGAGATATATATTTAGTTAAAAAAAGTGATTGGACGGAAGGAGAGGCGTCCGTCCCGTCAATTCCCACTAACGGTAAAAGTTCAATACGGCACCGTTTTATACATAGGCGCACAGTCCTATATGCAACATGGCGTATGGTATAACGATTGCTCTCAACAATAATGAATTTACTATATATATTAATATACACACAATAATTACACTATGTGGGTATTTTTTTCATTTGAATTATTATATATTAATTAATTTTCAAATATACGCTACGTAAACCAATCAAATTTGGATTCAATTATATAATACAAAATAATAAGATTCTCTCTCTACCTAGGGTTTTCTTGTCGATACATAGACTTTTCTTCCGGCATTAGTTTTCCGGCGCTTTTCCACGTGAGCTTACCTGGCGACAAGCATGGCAGCATTGACGTCAACATCAGGCGTGACAGGGATCACTGCCCGATGGGCTGACCTAGTACTTGAAGAGGAAGAGGCGAGTTTCAAACCGACGTTAGCGGCCGAAGAAGGAGAGGTGGCCGTCGGCGGTGTCGAGGAGACATGGGGGATCGTCGGTCGCTTCTTGACTAGGAAATTGGTTAAGCTCGAGTTCATGAGTTGGGTGATGGCATCCGTTTGGCAACCGGTAAGTGGTGTTCAGGCCACAGAAATTCAACCAGGTCTTTTTCTCTTTGTTTTCCATCACATAATGGATGTGCAAAGAGTCCTGAATGATGGTCCTTTGATAATAGTACCTTGGTGTGCAAGCAAGTGCCGGATGGGGTTATGCCGGCGTCTATGGTTCTGGATACGGTTGACATATGGGTGCAGGTTCATGACCTGTCGATGGGGTATACGTCTAAGCTGATATTAGAGTAGATTGGAAAATTTCTCGGAGCTTTTGTCAAGAGTGATGATCGGTTTGTAGATGTTCCGTGGAGGGCTTTTTATCGTATTAGGGTTTCACTCCTTGTTGATAAACCTATCAAACGGCATATGAAATTCATCAAACGTGACAAAACGAGCTGTTGGGTTTCGTTCAGGTACGAACGGTTGCACACATATTGTTTCATTTGTGGAATGTTGGGCCATGCATACAAATTTTGCCGACGGGCGAGGGATTCGGTCATGCCAGTGGAGGAGTACCTATACGGCCCAGAGCTCCGGGGGGGGGGGGGGGGGGGTGGTTCTGTTGGAAAAATTAGCTTAAAATGGCATATTAAGTGGCTATTTTGTGGTACAATTATCAGTGGGGTCCACTTCCGATTTGGGTCGGGTCAAAGTGGATTCGGATTCTTCGTAGTAAGACGAAGAGATTGATATATTGTACGCTCAAAACGGATAATGGGTGAATGAGATATTGATTCTCAAAGTAGACCCATTTGAGTTGGGAAATGAAGGAAAATAGAGGACTTTGTCCCACATTGGTTTGGAAACAAGATTTGCCCCCCTTATATACATGAGCTCTTTTAAAGCTTGTAGAATTGTATAGCATAGAGGCTCTCTCGCGCGGGGGGGGGGGGGGGGGGGGGGGGGGTGCAAATCAAAATCCAACTAGAGGAGATCGAAAACGCTTGATTCAAGCCCCCGAGCTCGCGTGCGCTGGCACCTGCGGGCACGAATGTCGTCCGGAAATTGGCTGGCCTTGCGGGCTAAGTTATGCCAAACTTCGGTATCATTTTCCAACTCGGCCGGAACCGAACCGAGAGCACAACTCTCGTGCATCTGTGACCACGAGAGTAGTGCACTCTCGGGTTGCACCACAGCGCGCACGAGAGATGTACTCTCGTGTTGCCTTGTCCGTTGCTCTCGTGTGAACCTGCACTCCAACGGTCTGAAACCCGAAAGTTCAGCCTGTTATACAGATTAAACTCATCTGTTACGGAATTAATACTGTTTTAATTCCAATTTTAATTTCTGAGTTTAATCCTACTCAGTGGGTGACCGTTACAGGTGTTACACAATTGATTTAATACCAATTAAAGGCCATGTTGAATGCCATCCCTTCCAATAGCCCTATATAAAGAGAGGTAGGGCAGAAGCATTTTATACAGTACAGAAAACGAAAGGAATTCCAGTAGTTTTCAGCTTCAAAACTCTGCTTCTACTCTCTTCTTTACCAACTTCTGTTCACTGCTTTGCTTTGTTTGCCGGGTTCCTTGTTTAGGTGCTTAAACAAGGAATCGTAGCACGTTTTATCCTGGGAAACCTAAGCTACAACGCTCCTAGCACTTGTAGGAGGTAGCAAATAAGGTTTTAAGGAAAAGAACTTCGTGTTCGAACTCGTGCTAAACCTATATCCAAACACTCAACCTTTCCCTTCCCAGTTTTCTCTTTTTCCCATATAATTTTAATCTTCCCAGTTTAACCTTCCGTAGGATTATTAATATTTTGGGATTTTCCACCTTATTACCCAACAGGTTCCCGAGGCCCCAGGCCGATTGGTTGAAGCTGGTTATTACCATCAGGTCGGCGTGGGCCGACGTCAGCTCCGGCAGCCGAGGTTGAGAGGCAGCGTGGGTTGGATGAAGGACTGGGCAGTATGGAGGTAGTACTGGTGTGGTTGGGGTTGCGAAACGCCGCAGGGAGGGTGAGGGCGGCGGGAATCGTTCCTTGAATGGTGATGATGTGGTAATGACTGAGCTTCCAAAAAACTTGCAGCTGGCAGGTTCTGGTTCACAGACCCGCCCGACCCAATGAGTACCCTTAGTTGGAACTGCCGTGGCTTGGGCAATCCACGGACAGTTCGGGAAGTTGTGGACCTTGTGTCCCGTAAGCAGCCTTATTTTATTTTTTTAATAGAAACCAAGGTGGGGCGAGTGCATGCTGAACGCATTCGTGTCAGGTTGGGTTTTGAATGATTGTTTTATGTTGATAACAGAGGTTTAAGTGGTGGACTAGCATTGCTCTGGAGAAGGAATAATACGGCGAGACTGATGAGTTATTCCTGCAACCATATTGATATAGAGGTGGATATTGCAGGTTTCCGAACTGGCGAATGACATGTTACTATGGCTTTCCGGAACGTCATAGACGCCACGAATCGTGGGATTTGTTGAAGTCACTGAAAGCCAAGTCAACTTTACCATGGGTGGTGGTAGGGGACTTCAATGACCTCCTCTTTCAACATGAGAAGAGGGGGGGGGGGGAGCCCGCATCCCAATAGTTTCCTACGCGGTTTTGGGGATACTGTTGAAGAGTGTGTACTGTTTCAGCTGCCGACTGAGGGCTACCAGTTTACATGGGAAAAGGGATAAGGAACAACTGAATGGATGGAGGAGAAACTGGACAAGGTTTTGGTATCGAATGACTGAAGGGATATAGTGGTGGAGGCCAGAGTCACTAATCTATTAACCAGAAAGTCTGACCATTCTGCTCTTTTCTTGGGAATCTATGAACCTCGAGAAACGAGAAGGATGGGGGGAGGGATTTCAGATTCGAGATGGCATGGTTGAATGATGAGGGTTGTAGGCCTGTGGTGCAGGATGCATGGGATGAAAGGAAGGGGGAGGGTTTGCAGAGTTGTATTCAATTCTGTGGAGCCCGCCTACAGAGGTGGGGGGAGACCGCTTTCATAAGTTTGGAGAGCAAATAAAGAATCTACAGAAGGAGCAGTTGCGTTTGAGAGGGCGTATGGATCCAGCATCACTAGCTGAATTCCAACGTGTGGAGGAGCAGTTGTCTCGTCTTGAGGCTCAGGAGGACATATACTGGCGGCAGAGGGCCAAATAGCACTGACTCAAGGATGCGGATGCCAACACCAAGTTTTATCACAGGTATGCTTCTCATCGAAAAAAAAGAAGAATACTATTACTAGACTTATGAATAATGAAGGAGAGTGGGTGGAAGGAAATGCCATGCGTGATGTGATAATTGATTATTTTGACAATATTTTTTGCTCTAATCACGCAGTGGGTGGGAATGATTTTTTCGAGTCAGTTGTGCCAAAGGTCACCCACTCGCATAATGAAACCCTACTAGAACCATTTACTATGGATGAGGTTAAGCATGTACTTTTTTCTATGTTTCCTGATAAGGCACCTGGCCCCGATGGAATGAACCCGGGGTTCTATCAGCAGTTTTGGGATGTGGTAGGTGGGGATGTGTCGTGTTTTATTGTCCAGTGTTTAAACTCTCGCACGTTGCCGACCGGCTTAAATGATACAGATGTTGTTCTAATCCCGAAGATAAGTGTTTCACAGCAAGTCTCTGGCCTTAGGCCAATAGCCTTAAGTAATGTGCTGTATAGGGTTATGGCGAAGGTAATTACGAATAAAATGAAGCCTATGATGGGGGAAATTATATCTGAGTCGCAAAGTGCCTTTATACCGGAGAGGTTGATAACTGATAATATTCTCCTCGCAGCTGAGGTGGGACATTATCTTAATAGGAAATAGTGTGGAAATGTAAGTTGGGGGGCTCTTAAATTGGATATGGCTAAAGTTTATGATCGTATGGAGTGGAATTTTTTGCGTGGTATGTTATTGGCCTTGGGTTTTGATAGTAGATGTGTTGAGCTGATTATGTTATGTGTTACTACGGTTTCCTATAGTTTCTTAATTAATGGAAAACGGAGTAGCAGTTTGAAACCAACCAGAGGATTAAGACAGGGTGATCCACTATCTCCCTATCTTTTTATTATCTGTGCAGAGGGTTTATCCTTACTTTTGCAGCAAGCCCAAACTATGGGATCTATTCATGGATGCAGGGTAGCAAGAGGAGCCCCACCTATCACTCACTTATTTTTTGCAGATGATAGTATCTTATTCTTTAAGGCTAACATTCAAGAGGCGGAAGAGATTAAGAACTGTCTGACTGTATATGAGAATTTATCTAGGCAGGTGGTCAACTACCATAAGTCAAGTATATGTTTTAGTAAAAATACCGGAGATGATGCCAGGGAGGTAGTGGCGCAGATCTTGGGTGTGGCAGGTGCACTGAATTTCGGGAAGTATTTGGGCCTCCCATCATTTGTGGGAAGGAATAAAAGGTAGCCTTTGCGTATATTGAGGATAAAATCAGGCAGAGAATTGGGTCATGGAATAAAAAGCTGCTCTCACAAGCTGGTAAGAAAGTTCTCTTGAAAAGTGTAGCACAAGCTATGCCAACCTTTCCGATGAGTGTCTTTCTATTACCTGTGTCTACCTGCACAGCATTGGAACGAGTTATGAACCGGTATTGGTGGGGGAATGGGACGGAGAGTGGTATACACTGGAAGGCATGGGACAAGCTTTGTCTCCCTAAGAAATATGGTGGATTGGGATTCAAGGATCTAAGGGATTTTAATTTGGCTATGTTGGGGAAGCAGGCATGGAGGCTCCTTACGAAAACTGATTCATTGGTATCTCGAGTTTATAAAGCCAGGTATTACCACAGGCAAACCTATTCTGAGGCAAGTTTGGGTAATAATCCCAGCTTTTGTTGGCGTAGCATTATGGCAGCAAAAGGTTTAATTTGTAGTGGTATAAGACGACGAATTGGGGATGGAGAATCAACATTAATATGGAATCATCCTTGGCTCCAGGATGAGCAAGACCCTATGATACACACTGAAATGTCTCCCCATTTGGCTAGAGCAAAAGTGATGGGATTGATAGATCAAGAAACTAGGACTTGGGATCCTCATATTTTGACAGATATATTTCAGTCGAGTGATGTGACACGAATTTTAAAGATACCAATCTCCCCGGATTATAAAGACACATGGTATTGGCGTGGGGACCCAAAAGGTTGCTATACAGTAAAGGCAGGCTACAGACTCATTATTTGTGAGTATAACCATAATAGAGATGGTATTTTTGATAAATGGCTCGCTTTATGGAAACTGAAAATACCACCCAAAAGGAAGACCTTTTTGTGGAGAGCTATAAGTGATGTTCTGCCCACTACCGCTAACTTGCTTATAAAGAGGGTTGATATTGATCCGCGATGTGCTATGTGTGGTTTGTTACATGAAGACACTATGCACTCATTAGTCTTGTGTGACTATGCTAGATCCATCTGTGCTAAATCTAACCTCCCACTCCCAAATATTGTCACAAATATTTTTCATGTTTGGTTTAGTGAGTTGTTGAATACTCAAGATCATAATGGAATTGTCTACGCAGCTGCTATATTATACCATATATGGAAAGTTCGGAATGGTGCGGTGTGGAATGCCTGTTTGCCAATGCCCAACTACTTGATTCGAGCCATTATAGCCACCATGCAAGCATGGCTATCCGTCCATCACCCCACTGCCGATGCTCCGGCCGAGACCGCCTCCAGTCCCGTGGCTGCTCCGGTTGCCGCAATGACGCCGCTGCCAGCAGGTGCGTCGGTCCACTATGTTGCTGCACGGCCATGGTTGTGCCATGTCGACGCCAGCTATCACCATACAACCAACTCCGCGACGGTGGGTGCGGTGCTCTTCAACAGCGACGGAGGATATGTAGCGGCATTCAACGCCCCCATTAAGAGTTGCTTCTCTCCCCTTATGGCAGAAGCGGTCGCTGTTGGGGAAGCTTTATCATTCCTAAGGAACCGAGGAGAACAATCCATAGAGCTCTATACCGATTGCAGCACATTGCAGAGCTACCTGTCATCCGCTCAAGCCCCGTTTCGTTCATATGTTGGATATGCTATTAATAGGTGCAGGTCTATCATATCTACTTTTCATCACTGTTTGATTAAGTTTATTCCTAGGTCGCAGAACTATTATGCGCACACTTTAGCATCTACAGCTTTTGAGAACTCTACTGCTATGTACTGGGACTCAGTCCCACCTGACTCGATTTCAGGCTTTCTTTAATACAACCACATTGGTTTCCTTTCAAAAAAAAAAAAACCAATCAAATTTGAAATATAATTCTTTTTATTTTTAAATGATGATGAAACAAACTATAAAATTGTATCCATTTATAATTAAAATTATTCATAATTTCGCTTTTCTTTTGTTTTATTTTGCATACTATAAAATTGTATCCATTTAAATTGTTTTATTTTGCATATATATAGGATGCGGTTCCCATGAGACCCCTATTATAAATGAGATCATGAGACCCCATCTCATCCATCAAAACATTCTAAAAGGATGGTTGAGATTGAATGACAAATATATAGTAAGTAAGGATATTTTTTTAGTTGAAAGGACAATAAAGTAATTGTAGTAGAGTAGTTAATTTTGGATAGAATTAATTTAGAATCTTTTGAATTATATTATGGTATATATTAATGGTAATTAGGTGTAATAATATTGCTGTAAAGCTACATTAGCATTACCGCGCGCAGAAGATGGTGCATTACAAATCAGTTTTGAGCTTGTGAATGGACAGAGGTATGTGTTCCGAGACTGTGTTTTATGTGATTATCGATTGCGGTGTGTGCAACAGTCAGTAAAGGCGTGTGCAACACCATATTCTTCATACGTTGCGTTGAGGTTGATTATGATGGCCTGATAATGTATGTTGAAAATTTGTTCTGTAATGTTAAGTGCATGCATGTAGGTTTTTTATTTAATTATGGAAAAATTTGCTAAACCATTAGGGAACATTGTAGTCACTGCTATGTGCATGTAATTGGTTTGGTGTGTGCGAATTGTGGAATGTGACTTGTTAATTATTATTTGTATATTGTATATCAACATTTTTTGTTGTGTGTGGGAGTGGATGCCTGTTGTTTCTCCGGTTAGAAAGAAAATGATTAGAAGAGTTGAATATTTTTTATTTTTTTGGTGACCACAATTTTTAAATACGGTGGTGAGTGCATATATGTGATATAGTGTGTGCAAAGTGTGCGAATGGTGCATTTATATGCATCTATATGTGTATAAATTTTTTTTCATAGTACACGCCTAAGTACAAACTCGCATAGACCACCAGAAATTTCAACCCATGTGCTTAACAAAAACATACTACTCTTATACTATTGTTCTTTACAAAATGTCCAACATCATTATGCCAATTGCACAGCCCCCATCCGTAACATTTGAACACGCCTAAGCGTATAAACGCACAGAGCGCTATCACTATTTCGCACAATCGACCGTATTAGTCTAGGGCCATATGTTTCCGCAATCTTGTAATTAATTTACTAAACAAAAAACGTAGATAATTCGTGCTCACTCCAAATACCAATTATTTTAAAACAAAATCAAAACTAAAACCATTATAATACGTCCGTCAAGCTAAATCTAAATTTCAGGAACATGCACACGTTGGTGTAGATATACACACACACCTACATACACTACCAATGTTCGGGCGCCAAAAATTAAAGAAATACTACTCTTACAACCATTTACTCTTCAAACAATCCAAAAACATTAATTTGTGCACACACCAAATATCTTTTTATAGTTACAGCAAAAAAAATATTCCAAGACACCAATCACTACAGTTTGCACACACCTTAGTACAAACTCGCATAGACCACCAGAAATTTCAACCCATGTGCTTAAAAAATACAAAAACATACTACTCTTATATTTTTGTTCTTTACAAAATTAGGCAAAGAAAAACAGTATAAGAGTAGTATGTTTTTGTTCGTTTTGAGCACAAGAGTTGAAATTTCGGGTGGGGTGTGATGTACGAGTTTGTACTAAGGCGTGTACAGGTCATGTCATCCACACATACTATATTCGGCTATGCACACACGTCATGACTACCATGCACAAAGTAAACTGTGACAATGTATACCGCACACGCCTCATACCTGATTCGCACATACCACATAGTTGATGCGCACAAACCAGAATTTGGTTTGCACATACCACATAGTTGAAGCCAAGTGGCAGTGAATTGACGTCTCTCTCTGTCCAAAACCCTTCCTCGATCATGGCATAGCTTAACTCCAAAATCTTCTCAAAAAACCAATGCTTAGTTAATCTCCATGTTACCAAGAACTTAATTAGCCGACCCACATTTACATGAAGATTTTTCTCTTCTTAAAAACAAGAGTATGTAAGTGATATCATTGTCGGCCTACCTAAAGCAGCAAAACTTATTGACTACGCACACACCATTGGTTATGTTCGCACACAGCACCAACCAATAAACAAAATCATATTGTAATACTAATAAACAATCCAACAATAAGCTGAATTCATATATACAAAACCAACAAGAAAAAATCATTTTAAAAAAAAGACAGGCAACATACAACCTGTATCATTAAAAACCTTAACTGAATGGTTCATTAACCACATGAATACCAATCTATTCTCATCTCTTTACAAATCATGGTTTGCCATTAAAATGCCGCCGAAGAAGTAAACTGATCAAACATGGCGTCCACCTCAGTCGTCCAACGCCGTCACATTGCGGTTCTAGCGTTCCCCTTTGCAACCCACCTCGGTTCTAGCGTTCCCCTTTGCAACCCACTTCGAAATTTTATTTGGCCTCGTACGCTGCCTAGCCACCGCTATGGCAAACGACAAATAAAAATTAACAGGGTCTATGCAGAATAAGAATGTCAACATATCTAGCAACAATCACAATAAATATGAATCGCTCTCCATATGCACAGCTATATAATTCAGGAAAAGTTGACAAAAGAAAGTGAAAACCACATAGTAATAATAATTTACAAATCCCATGTATGTAAGATTTTCCCTAATAATATATATTATACATTATATATTATGCCCTTAATTAAGTGGTGCAAGTTGACTAGGCTTATTAAGTGGTCTGGTTGGACTTAATAACTAGTAGTTGTTAGTCAACCAAACTCTGTGCCTAATATAACCTGGATTGATGGGATACAGGATTATGGATTAGATAGCACATTCAGTTACGGTACTCAGACCGCTCAGTAGACACCAATACACCATCTAGGGTTCTGAGTCAGGTCTGAGGCAAAACATGGATGACGGTCTATCGTTAAGAGGCAACACAACAGGAACATCAATTATGGCTGGAGATCTACATGGCTACGCTTCCGCTATCCTACGAGGTCAGGTTTCTCGTATACTATGTTTTATTATAGTTAGACTGTTGTATATCTAACATTTGGTTTCAGAGCCTTTATAATCTCTGTCTGGTTGATTGAGTTGCCTACTATCAACATTAATTTCTTTCATATACATTAAGGGTTTTTCGTATATGTTTTATATTAATATTTCGAAATCAGCATACAATTATATAATTTTCCTTGTATGTGTAGAATGAATTAACTTACTGTAGTTGTGTGTTTTTTTTTTTTTTAAAAAAAAATTCAACATGAAGCACAGTTATTTTCATATTTCATCTGGACTTCGAAATATTAATTATATCCATTGTTTTGGCTTTGGTTGTTTGACTTGGAGTTTCCTAGGAGAACATGCAAGTCATTAAGGTAATTACCATTATTTTATATTTATTTACCATATTAATGTTTGCTTTAGTTAATATTATATATATTAATTTTGGTAAATGGTAATTATTTGGTTTGATATTACCATATTAATATTTTCTTAATTAATATTGAATATTACTTTTAGCAAATGGTAAATATATGGTAATTGCTTGTTTTCAGATATTAATGCCCTTTAGTTCCCTCTTAATTTTTGACATTAAATTCATAATTAAATTACTATTCAATATTTAGCAAATATTATGTATTGAATTTGCTCTTTGAATTTTAATTTAATATTGAGGTTCATATTAAATTGTCTGAAGTATTTGCAATTTGTTTAGGATATATATGAGTTAAATGCAAAATCCAAGCATGCTAAGTATTTTTTTATAATTTTATTGTTATAATAATTATGCATTTAGAAAAGCATGTTTTAAGGTTGGATTTAACATATTATTAACTCATAAATTCATTATTAAATATCGTTCAATTTTGGATCTTTATGTCAATTTTGGACATTTTGATCTACTAAAGCAGCTTGTTTGGTTTCCCTTTAATTTGAGCACATTTTAGTTTTATGTGTCTCTAGGACTTTAGAACCTATTTTGAACAAGCTATTTGGGACCTATTTTGGGTCATTAAAGTATGGATCCTACCATTTTGATTGATATTTTAATAATAATTAGAGGTCCTTATAACATGTTTATTAAGTTTTAATTATTACTAACTACTATATTTTAGTATTCATCGTTGGTAATAATATTAAGTTTTGGGTCTACTTCAGTATTAGACCATTTTTCATCCATGTTATAATTCACTTAGGCCATTGAGGTTTATGAGCCTAATTTGAGTAATTAAGTGCTATAATTATTGTCTTGATCTATTTTGAGACATTAAGGATTAAGGATTTAATTTTTATTTTGGTCATTAAGATTTACAAACTATTATTTAAGTTGATTAATTTTTAATCTATCAGTAGTTTTCAGGGTCTTAATAATAATATTAAGTCTTTAATTTTATGGCAAAAGCAATATAGTTTATATTGTTAGTATAATGGTAAATTTGGTTATTACCTTAACTTCAGTCTCCCTAAGTATCATAATAATCATGGTTAATTATTATGTGGTAAATTGAGATTAGTATTTGGCATCCCTTAATTACAGTTTTGCCTTTATTGTAATTATTATTAATTAGCATTATTAATTACTGTTATTAAGTTTAGGGGCTAATCTCATTTTATTACTTTTCATAATAATTAGCATTTAATGGTAATCTGCTATATTTGGTACATTGGCATGATTACCACTTCATTTTACATGACTATTAATGTTGGTAATTAAGTCCTACCAATAAATTTTTAAACGTACCATTGGACGCTGCATCGAGTTTATTGACACCGATAGTGAGGATGGGGAGAATTCTGGAGTCTTTTCTTCTCTTGTGGATCGTCATCGTTGTTAGCGCAATGGGCAGATGCGGTTTGCATCATTAAGGTTAGTCATTAATTATCTTTTATGGTTGTTATTGATAATTAGTGCTACAGTTACAGTTAACCGCTAATTTGGACTAGTCACATATTTTATCTTTAGAAAATGAAAACATTAAAAGTGCATTACCATACTTTAGTTTGTCATTACTAATGTTAATAGTGATTATAATGTTACTTATTGCTATTAATAATTAATTAATGATAACATTAATATTTTTATGGTATTCAGTTATGCACCTTGAACTGTTTCCAAATAAATTTATGTGACAATACTCCAGTTCAGAAAATAACTTTCTGGACATTAATATTTTTCGGACTTTAAATTTTATTAAGTTTTCAAAATTTTATCCGAAAACGTTTATAAATGTTAGCGGTTTTAACCATTGTTTTTCCATATTTAGTCTCCTACCTAATGTGATAATATTATTATGACAATTTTTTTCTATTCTGATTGTTTGCAATTTTGCCATTAATAATAATAATATTATTAATTGGGTTATGGAGAGTGATTTTGAATCAATTTAGTAATTTTGGAAAAACATATTTTCTAGGCAATTGACTTTTGCCATTAATTCCATAATTCATTTAGTTCTTGGAATTATGATTTTAGTTTTGATTGCCCATGTTTGGTTAAGTATGAATAAATGAATATTTTGTTTATATTCATATTCTTTAGTTGGTTCATACTTTCTGGATTGTTTTATGCATTCGATCACATTAAGTACATAATATTAAGTTTAATTATGTAATTAGGGTTTATGAGATTTTAATTTACAAATGCTAGCATATCCTTTTGGTTTGATATTGTTTGAATTTGTAAATACAGTTATTTCTCATAAATTTGATCTTTATGCATTAAAACATTTTCCCATGGGCTTACAGTTTAAAAAATTTTAAATTATATATTCAGTACATTATTATTCAAAATGTTGGGTCTGTTTTGGTTTGGACTCATCGGTGTTTGAATATTAAGTTTATACTTTAAAATCTCATATGGTAAATTGCTTTAAGTTATGCAATTTATTTGGAAAATATGAGTTTAATGTTTAATTTTATGCATATTTGTCCTAAGCATAATATTCTGTTTTAAATTATGCAATTTTATTATGCTTTTAGCAATGCATACTTTGAGATGGAATTATATTAGTTCCTATTTAAGTTGGACTTATGCATAAACTTTAGTTGCGGTAGTGCCTGAATTTAAGCACGTTTAGTCCGCTAATTTAGTTCACCATTTAAGCTTTACTCATAGGTGAACCCTACAGTTTTCTGGTGTATACCATACAGTTTACTGGTTTATACCCCAAACAGTTATACATTAAGTATATATGAATCGGGGAGACATACTAGTTTTAATGGTCATGACTTAAGAACATCTTGAGCCACTAGTCTCCTTAAATTGATACTCTATTTAAGGAATTGGTTTTCAGTGAGACTTAGTCTCTAACCGCCTTTCCTTGGAGTATATTTAGATTTTCCCATCACAATCTGGTATAATTTGTTTGTCAAAATTTTAAGTATTTCTTGCCAATGTGATTTTATTTCGGTTCATTAAAGAATAGCCAAAGCATCTTTAATTTACTGAAATATCTTGAGTTTTCAATCTTGGTTAATTAAGGAAATGCTACAGCATATTCAGCTACATAAGATTGTTAAGTTTCAATCACATAAAGTTTAGGCAAGGAATTGATAATTGTCTAGTGATCTTATAATTTTAATTTGGTTTTGGAGTAGCCACAGCATCCTTAATCTGTTAAAATTATATATTAAGCGGTTTATTTTGATCACATAAAGTTTTGGACATATCATTTGTGATTAATTGTATGTAATATGATGAAATTTAGCCCACAGGCAATTTCGTTATATTTGTATAATTAATCAGGATGAAATACTGGACTACGGTCATAATTTCGCCCACAGGCAATTATGTATCGGAATGTAGTTTAGTAGTTTTATCAGTAACGATAGAAATAAATCAATTTATTTACTTTATGATTATTTGTAAATAATTTCCAATTCTATCATGAAGTTTAATTTTATGATGTAAATTTAGGTCATATTTCTTAATTTGCCCACAGGGATTAAGAAAAGGAACATGATCTCTTAAGTTTTTTATCATAATGATAGCAATGAATCTTATTGACTAAAACTTTAGCCTACAGGCAAGTTTTATGTCATTTGATTCTTCAACTCATTTGATAATAGTTTCATCATAAATAAATTTTTTCAGTTGGATCTAATTGAGTAAAACTTTAGCCCACAGGCAAGTTTTATGTCACTAGATTCTTCTGGCTCTTTAGTAATTGTAAAAAATATTATAAGGATTTAATTGGATTTAATAGAATTAAAACTTTAGCCCAAAGGCAAGTTTTATGTCAATAAATCCCACCACCCATTAGATGATAATTTTATCACAATTTCTTAGAGTTATAAATTCAGTTCAATTATAATTCTAAGTTTCATGGTTTGCATTGGCAAAACATGTATTCAGTCACTTCCCAAAATTTAGCAACTTTTATTAATTAATCCACGAATCTTACTCGGTTCTTCGGACTAACTGTAGTAAGTTACATGATTTGACATACATCTTTTGGATTCCATTAATAATAAAATGTATCTTTTGAGCCAAATTCTAACTTGGTTTTGAAAGATGTATTTTGTTTTTTTTAGTATGTCCAACTATGGTGGGGAAATATATCTTCATTAGTTAGTTGGACTTTAATTGGAACCAAAAATTGATTATTTAGTATGTCCAACTAATGGTGGGGAATTATGTCTTCATTTGTTAGTTGGTCAATAAATCAATTATGAGTATGTATATTATTATTAAGTTCACTTTATTAATTTCGCTGAAGAATATTTTAATCAGTGGGAGCGATCATTTAGCAAAAGATCATTAAGATACTCCACTAAAGTTTTTGGATTTAATTATTGTATTCATACATTTCAAATTGGATTGTATGTTAAACAATCAGTCCATAAGATTCCACAAGTTTTATTTTGTATTTGTTCATATAAATTCATAAGTTCAAATTATTGAACATTTGGTTGTGCAACATATTTATGAAAATGTTGCAACAATATTAAAGAATTTATTAGAACAAAAGCATTTAACTTGTGGTGCACTGTCATTTAATAAATTTTTCAGTGATTAATAGAGTCTTTAGTTTCTTCAAAATTGATCCTGGGTCATTTCGGTTGTAAGGCTCAAAACAATTTTGTGGGACATAAAAGTAAGACTCATTATGTTCAGTTCATTTAAAGTGAACATTGAAGTTATTTGGGAAGTTATGGTGTATGTTTAAGATTCCAAATTTATGGACTTAGACCTTTGGTTTATTGTCTAAGTTATTGGAATGCTTCTGTGACTTGACTATTTTTTGGTTATTTTTGATGAGTGGGAGTGACAGACGTGTCAACTCCAAGCTCTTAGCGGTTAGAGATAGTACTTAAAGTTAACTTATAAAGAAGTCATGGAATATAGTTAGCATTATGCTAACATTAAGAGATCTCTACTTAAGGCATGCTCATAAAGTTTTAGAGATCATACAGTGTACTCTTTTGTACAATTTGGATGCGTTTTCTCCTTCAGTTGTGCACATAATGTATTTTGAGAAACATCCCTTAAGGTACCGAGAATAAACATAGGGTTTGTTCATTAAGGACCTAAGTTGGAGAATTAAAATGCATGTGACCATAATGGACACTACTCTGATTAAATAGAGGACATGTCACTATGATTCGTGTGTTTTGTTCTTTGATGAAGGTTGTGCTAGTACTTGCACCAAGTGGGAGAATGTAAGATTTTCCCTAATAATATATATTATACATTATATATTAGGGCCTTAATTAAGTGATGCAAGTTGACTAGGCTTATTAAGTGGTCTGGTTGGACTTAATAACTAGTAGTTGTTAGTCAACCAAACTCTGTGCCTAATATAACCTGGATTGATGGGATACAGGATTATGGATTAGATAGCACATTCAGTTACGGTACTCAGACCGCTCAGTAGACACCAATACACCATCTAGGGTTCTGAGTCAGGTCTGAGGCAAAACATGGCTGACGGTCTACCGTTAAGAGGCAACACAACAGGAACATCAATTATGGCTGGAGATCTACATGGCTACGCTTCCGCTATCCTACGAGGTCAGGTTTCTCGTATACTATGTTTTATTATAGTTAGACTGTTGTATATCTAACAATGTATAGGTAGTGAGGACCTATAACTTTTTTACATATGTAAGCAGTTATAGTTTCATGCAAAAAAAAAAAAAAAAAAAAAAAGTTGTCCTCTATAAATACTAACTAATTGTTGTGCTTAATGAATATTCGTGATCTCCTTCATTCCTTCTTGTAGGTTAAATTTTATTAAGCATAAAAAATGGTGCAACCCGAAGCCCAAATATCATTTATAAAAAACAACTTCAGCACACATATAAAATTAATAGTTTCTTGAGAAGGAACAAGAACTTGTTCTCTCTACTTACTTGATATTATGTTGTCCTTAATAAATATGCAGTTATCTCTTCTGTTCCCTCTTCCAGCCTCGTGTTTATTAAAAGAAAAAAAAAAAAAAAAAAAAAAAAAAACCAACAACCCCAGCACTGCCCATCCCCCTGGAAACATATACCCTCCCTTCCACTCCTAACATATATCAATTATATTTTATGAACTAGCCATTAGCCCATTACATTCAACATACATCATCATCTTCTTCCGTACATATGCAATAAACCCATATACCCACAGAAAAAGGAAACATAAACAATGGATTCCGGAATACCTTGACGACCACCGAAAGCATTCCTCTGAGGCCCCATCCGGAATACCTTGACAGCCACGGAATCTGACCCCCATGAACACCCCCCATCTCGTCGGTACCCATGCCATCTACACCGCCAACTCACCACCATCGCCAATGACCACCAACTTCTTCCCAAACCACCAGCCCCAACAAACCCAATAAAAAAACGGGACATGCAGGAGATTTGAAGCCCTGAAAACGCACCATAGAACCACCCAATCAACCCCATAATACACACCTCCTCCCACGCCCCCGTACCCCAATCGAACACACACACCTTTGCATCACCTACCCACATTCAGAAACACCCCCCAACCCAGAATCATGCAACAATGAAGAAGGAGTCCAATCAGTAAAACGTACCTTGAACAACAACGGAAGACGATCCACGGCGCCGCAATGAATGCCTACATGATTCACCGTCCATGAGTTAGTTGCAGAGTGCCGACGAACGAGCGAGAGTTATACGGCTGCGGCCTGATGATTATCGCCGACACTCGAGAGACAAGAAGATGGAACGAGTGCGGAAGTCTTGAAAGTCGACAGACACGAGGAAGCCGGAGAGACAGAAAATAACACAAAGTCTATTAAGGAAAGGATTTGACGCATAAGTATAAAAACGGTAACACAAATAATGACTCATTGCTAATTACATTAATACCCCTTAATAAACGAATCTTCCAATAATAAGCTTGAACCTGCCTTCTAATCACATCCGCACAATCTCAAAACCCAACGCCTTGGATCGAACCTCATTGTACCTCATTTTAATTAGGTACCTCACCTGATCCAAAATCTATATATATATATATATATATATATATATGTATATATATATATATATATATATATATATATATATATATATATATATATATATATATATATATATATATATGATTATTTTCAAATACAAACCCCCTTAAAATATAAACTGTGTGAATGTAAGTATGTTAATGTGTGCACGAGCTTTGATGGATGGTTGTGATTTTTTCCTCCTACCGCTGTGTGAACGAGCTTTGATGGATGGTTGTGATTTTTCCTCCTATGCATTATGTGCATGTAAGTATGTTAATGTGTGCACGAGCTCAAGTATATATGCATCAAAATTATATTTTTACCACTTTATATGATTTTACACAATGAATTTGTGATTAGACCGCTTTATAAATAATTAATAAATATAAAATAAATAAACACGTGTTCACACGTTTAATTATTCGATAAAAATTTTGGAGGGCTGTTCAAAAAAAAATTGGAGGGAATAATACGTTTGAATGTTATAATAAAATTTATCACATGTACACTTTTTTACTTTATATGTATAAATAGATCATAATCCTAGTATATAAACCCACCATCAACTTCATTTCTCAACTCCAATATGTACATTTGTTATCTGAGAGCATTGAAGCTAGCATTCCTCTCTTAGTTTGTTTAGTCAATTAACACTCCATATGTGAGTAAACTTTGCGAGCTTTATTTTTATAGTTAAATTTTATTCAATGCTTGGACTCGATCTTCTTTACATTCGTAACGATTGATAAGGATGATAAAGAAGATCAAATAAAGAGTCATATATATCGCTATATATGTTTTTTTTAATAGCTTTTGGTTGTGTGTAATAGATCTATGATTTTATTTTATTTTTGTATATTTTTTTGTTCGTGTGATATTCGTGCAAATGATGCAAGCCGGAATATGGACAAGGGGATCCAACAAAACATAGGATCATCAAACCCTAATTTTCCAGGTTTCTCATCATATCATCAATGAGAAGGGCAGTTGTTGCCATTGAATACTAATTTAGATAATTTTGGTTCTAATGGTGAGTATGGTTTGGTAGATGAGAATGCGGGGAATCAAAATGAGGTTGAACAAGAGTTCACGACCTTTCCCACTCAGGCAATTCCAAGCAGTAATAAATTTATGCCCAATGATGGCATGTGTTCTTTCATGTCGTATGATCAGAGTAATCCTTTGACTAATTTTGCCTCAATGTCTGAGTCATCGTTGAGTCAAGGGTCATATTTTTCGAATTATCGGGGTAGCTTTTCAACTAATTTTACTTCCGTTGCCCAATCGATGAGTCTAGATAATTCCGATATGTATCAAGACAATTTGACCTTTAACTCTTCAATCAATTAGTCGTCAAGGGTCACAACTCCCAAATTATCAAGATAATATTTTGCTCAATGTTACCCAAACCCGACCATTAAGTAAAAGGCCCAATATCTTTTCCCAACAAAGTAATCCTTCGACAAATTTTGCCTTTAACCCTTAGTCGACGAATCAAGGAGCTGATATATCTTATCAGAACTCTTTGACCAACTTTGCATCCACCACCTCCCAATCATTCAATCAAGAGTCATCAAATCCATCGTATTATCAGAATAATCTTTTCAGGAATTTCAACTCCACCCCTCAACCATGGAATTATCAAGGTTTCAACCCCCAATATCCTCATCAGCCTAATCTTGTTACCGATATTTTTTCCTCCCTCCCTCCACCATTAACTCAAGAATATGACCCTTCCTATCAGGCCAATCTTACGACCAACTTCTTCTCCACCCCTCAATCAGTAAGTCAAGTGCCCGATCTATCCTATCACGAAAACAACTCTTCAACAAATTTCTCCTTCACCCCTTTGTCGTTAAATCAAGCGTCCTCGTCGCTCCGCATAAATCATGACAACCCTTTGACCAATTTCACATTCTTCACCCCCTAGTCATTAAATAAATGGTCCTCATTGCACCCCTTGAACCACAACAACCCTTCGTTCGATCTCACCTCCACCCCTCAACCATTAAATCAAGGGTCCTCATGGTGCCACTTAAACCATGACAATCCTTCGTCCAATTTCACCTTCACCCATCAATCATTAAATGAAGGATCCTTGTTGCTCCCCTTAAACCATGACAACCCTTCGACTAATTTCACCTTCACCTCTCAACCGTTAAATCAAGTGTCGTCGGTTCTCCCGCTAAATCACTATTTTAACAACCC
The DNA here is from genome assembly GCF_001879475.1 of Ipomoea nil. Taxonomy (NCBI): domain Eukaryota; kingdom Viridiplantae; phylum Streptophyta; class Magnoliopsida; order Solanales; family Convolvulaceae; genus Ipomoea; species Ipomoea nil. The sequence continues at coordinate 95,555 of NW_017617301.1, read as the reverse complement.
AAATGAAAACCTTGTAGGTTTCCTTAATGAGAAAAACGATTACTCCTTCAACTATCTACTAGCCCAAGGAGGACAACAGTCGTCCAAAAATGGTGAAGTTGTCCGTGCAACTTCCGTGTCATTTTCTTACTACCCCACAGTCGTCCAACAAAACCCTAACATGATCCAACCCTCCTAGTTATGCCCCAAAACAACTATAATAACTTATTGTTGAAGACCATGATGGGGGCTCCAACCATTAACGTCGTTACCCCTGCACCACCTCAACCTCCAAGGTTAGTTTGATATCATATTTAATTCTCCCAAATTTAATTAATTAATTATTTATTTATTTATTTATATTTGTTTATTATATTACTTGGTTGTTCTTTGATATATTTATTTGTTATATTATCCTTAATCCTCCGAGGTTATTTGTGTATTAATAACCTCATTACCATAACGGTAGTCAACAACCGGCCACAATTATATAACTTGGTTGTTCTATATATTTTAGTATATGTGATATGCACACAACATTACTCCACAACATATAGATATAGATAAAACCAATCCGTGATCTTCTTACCTAATTAGCTGCTAAATAACCGTGATTTACTCTTCACTGTCTGTCGAGTCATGGTGTGGCTCCTGGGGCAAGAGAATTTTATCTTTTTGTCAAACAAAAAACCAATTCCATTTTATTTCGGTAATAAATATCATTTTCATTAAAGATTTGTCATTTTATCAGATATAGTAATGTGTTAATTGGGGTTTAGCTTTCTCAACCTATTGATGCAAGGCAGACATCGGAGGACGGCTAAGAAGCGGCAACCGGTTAGCGGCGGCTCTGTTGCCATCCAATACCCAATTGTTTGGTCAAGGGCTTTTAGGTTATTACCAAGCTTTGAGCAGCAGGCATTATCTCCTCAGCTTTCTCTCTCTCTCTCTCTCTATATATATATATATATATATATATATATATATATATATATATATATATATATATATATATATGTATATATGTTTTTAGGGTGATTAATGATTAATTATGATCTAATTATTACATGTATAATTACCTCAGTATCGCTAGAGGTTTGGTCGTGGCGCCTTTCTATATGGTCATTCTAGGTTCGTGCATATATTATCTTCTCTCTATATGTAAATATTATCCTATCTCTCTATAAGTATATATACACATACGTGTGTGTGCATATATATATATATATATATATATATATATATATATATATATGATAATAGGAAATAATACGTGATATGTTTGTAATTTTTTGTAATTAGGATTCTGTGTTTTGTAAATGCTAACAATATAAATAATGATGTTTGCAACAGACATAACTGGAGAAAGGAAATTATTGATAGTATTCTTATGGTGGGAAATGGTCCCCATGGAGGGAGTAGGATGGCGGCAGCGGCGGCGATGCACCAGGGTCAACGGCGGTGGCTATGCAACAGAGGTCGACGACGGCCAGAGGGGTTATGATGGACAAGCATGCCTTACAGGGAGCCCTGGTTAGTGACCCTTTCATGGACCTACAAGTAATACACATCACTTATTTCCATTTCCACATAAACATTGCTTGAGCTTCCATGTAGAGCAACGGGCTTACCCCGCCGGGCTAGCCCATTTCGTCGTGCTAGAAAGGCAGGACGGGCTTTGAATTGTATGCCCGTAAAGTCCGTCTCCTCCAAAATGACAGGCTTTGACGGGGCGGGTTTCGCAGAACGACAGGACCCGCCAAGCGCGCCTAATATTAGTTTATATATATATATATATATATATATATATATATATATATATATGTATGTATGTATATTTATTTATTTATATTGAAAAAAGAGTTAATGAACGATTTGATCCCTCAATTATTAGCGAACTATCAATGTAGTCCCTTAATCGCTTATTCATCAATTTGGTCCGCGAAAACAATTATTTTTAGTCGATTTAGTTCTTCCGGCCATCGATGGAAGACGGCCCGAGGGACTAAATCGACTAAAAATAATTATTTTCGGGGACCAAATCGATGAATAAGCAATTGAGGGGCTACATTGACAGTTCGCTAAAAATTAAGGGACCAAATTGTTCATTAACTCTTAAAAAATGTATTAGTAAGTAGTATATTGTATAAATTAATTGTTATTGTATAAATTAATTGTTATGTATTTAATTATTTATTAGGACTTTTTACTACATTAGTTATTATTGTGTTCAACAAATTACAAATGCATTAATGCATTAATATGTGTTTAAACTATTCAAATTATTTTAGAATGCACTTATTAATTTTTATTTAAATTTGACAGGTCTCGCCAATGCATTAATATATGTTTAAACTATTCAAATTATTTTTGAACGCACTTATTAATTTTTATTTTTTTTATTTATTTTTTTTTTTGGATGCTACTGGCTCTATTACATTGTAGTATCTGTTCATATACTTTCTCAACCTACTGAAACACAAAGAACCAATAACGCCTCCACTGAGGCCCGAACTCATAATCTTTCAAATGGAAGTCCAACTCGGATACCATTAGACCACATAGTCCTGGTATTATTAATTTTTATTTAAATTTAAAACTTTTTAAATTTGACAGGCCTCGCCAATGCCTACGGGCCTAAGACGGATTGGGGCGGCAAATTATGCTGTGGAACCGTGTTCACCTTGCAAGGTGGACATGGTTCCAAAACTGTTCATAATTGTGAATATAGAGTTCAAAAAGTATGAACATAGAATTCTATAATTATGAACATAGAGTTTAGTAATTATGAACATATAGTTCTGTAACTGTGAATATAGAGTTCAATAATTGTGAATATGAAGTTCAAAAATTATGAGCATAGAATTCAGTAATTATGAACATATAGTTCTGTAACTGTGAATATAGAGTTCAATAATTGTGAATATGGAGTTCATAAATTATGAACATAAAATTTTATAATTATGAACATAGAGTTCAGTAATTCTGAACATAGCCCGTGTCCACCTTGCAAGGTGGACACGGTTCCACGGCACAAGGTGGACACGGTTTCACGGCATAACAATTGGATCGGGGAGGGGCGAACTATTTTAGGCTCGTATTTTGTTTGGCTTTTTAGCCTAACACACACACACACACACACACACACACACACACACACACACACACACACACACACACACACACACACACACACACACACATATATATATATATATATATATATATATATATATATATATATATATATATATATATTCAACACTGTATTAGGAGTCTTAAAAAAAAAAGAAGAATATATGAGTTTATAAAATCACTGGTTAATTTATTAGATTCAGTATAGCCTACAGCTTATTTGTTCCAGTCCAATCTTACATTATAACATGATTTAATTTGTTGCATGTGCAGGGAGACGTTGGACCGAGGTGGATGTTTCGTCTTCCTGCAAACCTTGTCACTGGCGGCAACAATGTTGCACCCCCAGAAGGAGCGGCGGCAGAGGTTGGAAGAGGGCGGGGAGGAGAACGGCGTGGGAGGAAGAAGAAGAGCACTAGGATCACTATCAACGAGGGAGGGAGACCACGGGAGACTGGCGTCACCATCAATGAGGGAGTGAGGAATGTGGGTGAGAACCCGCGGGAAGGGCAAGGGCAAGGAAAAGGGAAGGAGACCGTCGTGCAAGTGGCGAGCAGAAAGGGGAAAGAGAAGGTGGCAAAGGGCGTGCAAGGTCGGAGCAGTAAAGGAAATGAGAAGCTGCCCATTATAGAAGAAGAAGAAGTAGATGACGACCACGACACAGATGGCGATGATGATGATCTCGACATGGTCATGTTCCTCAACCGACAAGAGTATACCAACATCATGTCTCTGGCTCAGACGTCGTCATCCCAGCAGGGTGCGCGCCGCCACCGCCGCTGCCATCTGTTAATTGATGATCAACCTGGATTTTTCTGTTATCCTATGTCTGTTTGTAGAGACATAACCAAAAATGTGTGGTTTTGACATGACTTGGACAAAAATGTGTTTATTCAAAACCCTAGACAAAAATGTGTAAAGTTCTAATTTCATTACCTTCTTTTTAAAATCATATTTGAAAAGGAGGTAATTGGACTATTTCTTTTATTTGGCAAATTATATCACCAGGGCGCACAATGCATTGTGTGCCCTAGCCCAAAACGACGCCGTTTTGTATCTTTTTTTTTTTTTTTTTTCCGTCTTTCATTTCTGCCTCAACTTCTAAATTTTTTTTCATGTTTTGTATGTACGTAATTGTATAGTAGAATACACATAAACTCCTAACATAATACACATAATCTAACATAATATATATTACACATCTCTATTTCAATATATATTAAAGCAAAATGATTGGCAAAAAGTTTTTCCCTCCCAACAACAACAACAACAACAATAATAATAATAATAATAACTTATTATTATTATTATTATTATTATTATTATTATTATTATTATTATTATTATTATTATTATTGTTGTTGTTGTTGTTGTTATAATAATAATAATAATAATAATAATAATAATAATAATAATAATAATAATAATAATAATAATTTATTATTATTATTGTTGCTCGGATGGGTAGCTCAACTGGTCATATAGGTGAAACTTTGGAAGAATGACCAGGGATCGAGTCTCATCAACAGCAGTGTGGGAGCAACCTCTCAAAGTGTGCGCAGTGAGCACCGGTCTAGCCTCTGTTGTTCATGTTCAGTTGAATCAACATTCTGACAATCCCAAACTCTTTCTAATAATTATTAAATAATAGTAATTACTTACCAATAATAATAATAAACAAAATAAGTAATTACCTTAATAATACTTATTATTCTTATTAAACACACTTCATAATTCTAACAATCCTAAACTTTGTCTAATAATTATTTAATAATAATAATTACTTACCAATAATAATAATAATAAACAAAATAAAAGTACTTATCTTAATAATACTTATTATTCTTATTACACTCTCCATAATTCTAACAATTCTAAACTTTGTCTAAAAGTTATTTAATTATTTAATAATATTACCAATAATAATAATAGTAATAAACAAAATAAGTACTTTCCTTAATAATACTTATTATTCTTATTAAACCCTCTTCATAATTCTGACCATCCTAAACTTTGTCTAATAATTATTTATTATTTAATAATAATAATAATAATATAATAATAATAACAATAATAATAATAGTAATAATAATATAATAATAATATTATTAATATAATAATAATAATAATAATAATAATAATAATAATAATTATTATTATTATTATTATTATTATTATTATTATTATTATTATAATTATTATTTGCAATTGTCGCTTGAAGTGTTTTTAGTGCCGCTGGATCCAATGGATTGGGCGTTGATAGAGACCCTGGTAGCATTGGCTACAAAGCTGATTTTATAATTTTCCAGCGGTAAGGAATGGCTAATGTGTTTCTTATCGAAAATCAAACTCCTCTTCTCCTCACGGGCAACGAAGCGCTTTGCTGAACCGAAAAGTGATTCATTTTTATTTTTTTTCTCTTTATTTCTCTGAGATAATTACAAGATGTATACAAAGAACGAAACAAAACCCTAGTTTCAACACCAAAAACACAGAAGTTAAGGATAGAGATCAAGGACTAAGTCACGGATCTGAACTACCAAATATTATTTACTTTTTTAAAAAAAAATTGTGAATCAATATAAAGTAGCCAGATTTGTCCAAAGATAAAAGAAATTTAAAGGTCAAAATAACCGAATAAGCTAACTACAATTAATATAAAATTATATAAACAAAAATCCTCATCTAAAGAGATTTCAGAGACAAAGTTGATAAAAAAGTAAAAAATCATCAATTTCACAATGAAATTGATATTGTTGACCTTTTATCTTCAACTTTGTCTTTGAAATTTCTATTGAAGTCTAGACTTCAATGAAAATTTCACCAAAACCGAGCAAAATCGAATTTCAAATCGAAGCAGCTAAAGGCACAAACTCTATTTAAAATAGAAAAATAATAATAAAAAAAAAGTTAAACATATCAATTTCTGGGAAAAAAGCCCTTGAAATAAAAATCAAACTTTAACTTAAAATTGAAAAACAAAATTGCCCCTAAATACTTAGAAAGTATTATAGTAATTTTATGTTAATCTCCATTTACATTCTTTCATGAAATTATTATGATAACGACGGTGATTTTGATAATTTTGTAGGATTTTCTGAAACTTAGAGTTAGTATGTTGACTTCGAGATTTGTATATGCTATTCAAGTTTCTATGATTTTTCTCATTCTACTTTGCCTTTTTCTAGAGAGAGTAGGAATGTGACTGTGAGGAATTCAGAAATATAATATTTTTTTGTCTGTGGATATATTTGTGGCAATTTCATTAAATTATAATATAATTAATAAAATATGAAATATAATTAAGGAAATGAAGTTATCAAATTAACAAAATATAAACATGTATAAATTTTTGTAAATACATACATATATACACTTATGTAGTATACTAACCATACAAAATTTAAGTGCTACTTTTAAAATTTCTAAATGTAATTTTTAAACTATAAATCTGTCAATATAAATTATAATTAGTGAAATTATATAATAGAATTTTCCTATATACATATTAATAAATATTATGTGTATATACAATGTATTATATAATCATATAAGACGTGTCCAATTAGAGTTTACATTTACCTATACAAAATTTAAAATTTACATTTTTAAATTAATTTCTAAGTATAATTCTCTTTGTTATTATTCATATTTTTAGAATTATAATTATAATATATATGAATTACAATTAGGAATAAATCTACTCAATTATGTAAATTTTTTCTATAAATTTATGTAAATATGTACATGATTAGAGATTATATTAACCATACAAAATTTAAATTTAAATATTGTACGTTATGAAAATAGATATTTAACCAAATATATAAACATCCAACTATATTATTATATATTGTCCATTTTAATATTTTTTCATTTTTTAAAAATTAAATTCATAATAACAAAAAAATTTCCGGGCAACAACGTGTACAACACTAAAAATTCTTATTATCATAACATAACATAGTCCGTGTATTGCACGGGGATCATACTAGTAAACTCTTAACATAATACACATGAACTCTTAACAAAATACACATAAACTCTTAACATAATACACATAAACACAAGTGTTTAAAAAAAAAAAAAACAAACAAACAAACAAACTGTAACAGACGGAACGGTGTCCGTCGCGTCAAACTCTCCACCAACTTATAAAAACGATGTCATTTTGGGTCAGGGCGCACAATGCAATGGGCGGCCTGGGGCACGATATAACGATTGCTTTTATTTTTATTTGCTTTGACCGTAAATGCCACAAAAGAAGGCAATGCAACTGCCTTCTTTTTCACTTTGTTTAATTAAAAGTGAAGAAGGCAATAGTATTACCTTATTTGCTAATATATTAATTATTTAGAGTTGCAACCACCATTCATTTGTTTAATATATGCAGGGACGGAGTCATAACTTTCTTTGAGTGGGACGAAGAAGCAAAGGTAAAATGAATTTAACTTTTAGCGGGATCAACTTCAAGTTCATCTATGTTAACTTTAATACGAGGCCTTGTACTAGACACTTCTCGACTACCTTGACTAGATGAATTCTTAAAAGTTGATTTTCTTTTAAATAATTTTTTCATAACTGAACAAAAAAAAAACAAAAAAAAAATTAAAAAAAAAAATCTAAACAAGTAAACATAGAGCATTTTGTAGTCTATTTCAAGTAAACTGAACATATATCATTTTTAAATACTTTTTCAAGTTCTGCAAGCTATTTCAATGATACAATGCATATGTAGTCTATAGAGCATTCAAGGATACAATGCATTTGTAAAATCTTTGATTTCAAGGATATAGACTGTAGGCATCTCATTTTTAGAATTATACTTAACCAGTTAGGCAGTTAGCCTGGCAAGTTGCAAATCAATATGAATTAGGCATAGGCAAATTAAAACTATTGAGAATAAAATATATATATATATATATATATATATATATATATATATATATAACAATAATATATAAAAATCAATTTCATGAACAACAGAACAAGCAATTCCCCTTACGAGTTACGGCCTTACCTCTAGATCTTCAAACTTCAATACTTGAGATAGTGAGACTAGCAGCTTCAATTCCCAATATTTCAAATGTGTATTCAATTAGGCGATTAACATATACAAATCTGCAAAAGCATTAAGAATATATATGTAATCACTAATTGAGATTAATTGCAAAACAGAAAAATTTCAAAAACAAAGATGTAGAAAAAAAAGAAAGTTGAATAATGAAAATTTAGGGAATTAGCCAATTAGGAATTTATTAATATGAAATATCAATCATGTTAAAAGTAAAATCAGAATAGAGAAATAAGGGAGAAAGGGAAAATCATCTCTTCATTCATCTGTGTGTCCTCATACAACCACAACACTTCTATATATATAATACAAACGTAACAAAAGATATAATGGAGATACAAATACAGAAACCGTTACAACTGTTATATAATTTATAATAATGTCCACATAATGATATATTTATAACACTCCCTCTGGACATTATTTGTCCATGATCTTGCCTCGTTAAAAACTTGGTAGGAAAACCATGTGGGGAAAACCTAGACAAGAAAAGAGTACAATAGAAAATATATTCATGCCATATTAAAAACTTCACTAGGAAAACCACGTGGGAAAAACCTAGTTGAAAAAAGAGTAAATAATATATGTAAAACGTATATTGTATTCGTTGCCTCATTAAAAACCTTAACTTAATAAAACGCTGTGGGAAAAACTTAGTTAAGGGAAAAAGAGTACAACCATAAGCCTTCAGGGCATAATCTTCATGATTTTGGAATTTTTCCATTTAAGTAATTATTTTGCAACTTTTCCCCATTGTCATTACTATACCATATCCATGCATTGTTAAAAACCTTATTAGAAAACCCACTGGGAAAAATTAGTTGAGAAAAAAAGTGCATGATATATGTGTCGTTAGTCATCAATCTTCAGGATTGATTCATGTAAAATTATACTCCCCCTCAAGATAACAATCTTGATGTCCTATACATTAAATTTCCAAAATGTATAGAGGAATTTTGTAAATAAATATGTACAATTGTCCATGGAACAAATATACTTTATAATAATCTCGTGACTCTTCTGGAGCTCACGTGGGTATAAGATTGACACCATAATATCTTAGTCAAAAGGATGAGGATTTGATTATTGAATATTATTGAATCTGAATACAACTGAGTCTGTACAAGTGATAATATAGAGAGTAGATAAAGAGTCCTAACGAACAACTAATATAAGAGTCCTAATACTCCCCCTCAAACTCAAGACGGAGCAGCTGCAACATTGAGTTTGTCCCGTAGAAAGGAAAATCGAGTTGACAGAAGAGCCTTGGTGAAAACATCTGCCAGTTGATCCTTCGTAGAAATAAAGTGAACCTGAATCTCCTTCTTGGCAACCTTGTCAAGGACGAAGTGATAATCAATCTCCACATGCTTCGTTCGAGCATGAAACACCGGGTTTGAACAGAGGTAGGTGGCACCCAAGTTGTCACACCACAGAGTTGGCGCAGAAGCCGGCGAAAAACCAATCTCTTTAAGTAACGAAACAAGCCATGTAACCTCAGCCGAGACATCAGCTAAGGCCTTGTATTCAGCCTCAGTAGACGAACGCGCCACCGTGCGCTGCTTCCTGCACGACCAGGAAACCAGATTGCTGCTCACATAGACTGCAAAGCCACTGGTAGACTTTCTATCGTCCGGATTGCCAGCCCAATCCGAGTCAGAAAAAGCATGAACAGCATAAGACAGAGACCTGCGAATACGAAGACCAAGACCAAGAGTGCCCTTAACATACCGTAACACCCGCTTCATCAGACTCCAATCAGTCGTGGTAGGAGACTGCATGTGCTGACAGAGCCTATTGACTGCATAAGATAAATCAGGCCGAGTCATAGTCAAGTACTGCAGGGCACCCGCAATGCTGCGATAATGAGTAGGGTCGGCATAAGGAGTAGTGTCAGCATCATCGGACCGAACAACTGAAACCGGGGTCAAAACCGGCTTGCAATCCACCATGCCGGCCCTCTTAAGAATGTCCTGAATATAACGCCTCTGGGAGAGTAGAATACCATCCGAGAGAGGCACAATCTCAATGCCAAGAAAAAACGACGGAGCCCCCATATCCCGAATCTTGAACTCCGCAGCCAGCTTGGCCACAATACCTGAAACCCGCTGTGGATCTGAGCCCATGACCAGAATGTCATCGACATACACCAAAAAATACAACTGCACAGCACCATCAGAATCAGAATAGATAAATAACGACACATCAGTTTTAGAAGGAACAAAACCAACCGAACAAAGAAAATCGTGCAACCGAGTGAACCAAGCACGAGGGGCCTGCTTCAAACCATAAAGAGAACGTTGCAGAAAGCACACATGATCCGGTTTGGATTTGTCCTCGTAGCCAGGCGGCTGACGCATGTACACCGTCTCAGCTAGAGAACCATTCAGAAACGCATTGTGAACATCCAATTGCCGAATGGACCACCCACGGGAATAAGCTAAGGAAAGCAAAAGCCGAACAGTGGTAGGCTTAACAACCGGACTGAATGTCTCAAAAAAGTCTTTCCCGGCAACCTGATTAAAACCCTTAGCCACCAGCCGGGCCTTGTGGCGTTCAACAGATCCATCCGCATTACGCTTGACCCGAAATACCCACTTACACCCCACAACATTCATACCCGGAGTGTAAGGAACAAGACGCCATGTATGGTTCTGTAACAAAGCGTTAAACTCCACATCCATGGCCTCACGCCACTCTGGATGGCGCACAGCCTGTGAATAACATGTGGGCTCAAGATCATCAGCAGCAGTGAACAAAGCAACATGATCCTTAGGGCCCATACTCCGTGTACCCATCACATGAGACCGCGGCCCAACAACCTTGGCACCACGACCCCGACGTGGCCGACCACGACGAGCAACCTGTCCACAGTCAGATACTGTCCGCTCACTAGAATCCGAATCCTGAACCACGGGGATAGAAACCGGCTGCTCCTCCCTAGCAGGCAAAACCGGCGCAGGAACAACAACAACGGGGGCAACACCCCACGGAACAGCCCGAGGCTTAGCCACAACCTGCGTAGAAACACCACTAGCAAATGGAAAAACAGCCTCATCGAATCGCACATGGCGACAGATAAAGACTTTATTAGTGACAGTATCTAGACAACGATAGCCACGGAAAGAGTCAGGATAGCCCAAGAAAATACACGGAGACGAACGATACTGCAATTTATTACGATTATATGGACGCAGTAGAGGAAAACAAAGACAACCAAACACACGCAAAAAGGAGTAAGACGGAGGGGACCGATGCAGACGGTAATGAGGAGACTCATTGTCTAAAACCCTAGTAGGCATCTTATTAATTAAATAGACTGCTGTTTCAAATGCAAAATCCCAATAACGAGAGGGAACTGAAGCCTGAGCCATTAAGGCCAACCCCGTCTCCACTATATGCCTATGGCGACGCTCTACCCGACCATTTTGTTCATGTGTATACGCACAGGACTGCCTGTGACGAATACCAAGAGACACAAATGTAGAGTGGAGCTTTTTGTACTCTCCCCCTAAATCAGATTGAATAGCAATTATTTTATGGGAGAATGAACGCTCAACAAGAGAGCGAAAACGCTCAAAAATAGCATAGATATCGGTTTTCGCACGCATAGGATAAAACCAAACAAAACGCGTAAAGTCATCCACAAACAAAACAAAATAACGAAAACCATTAACAGAGGTAATTGGCGTAAGGCCCCAAATATCAGTATAAACGAGTTCTAATACACGAGTACTAGAAGTAGCAACACGAGGTAATGGAAAACGGGAAGATTTCCCTAACTGACAAGACGAACAAACATTCGACAATTCACTAGAATTAAATTGACTAACCCTAGACAACTGTAAAATTTGACGCAGAACTCGTGTGTGTGGATGACCAAGCCGCTGGTGCCAAGTAGAAGACGAGACACGCGCAGCAACATTAGCAGACGGACTACGACAGGAAACAGGCCAAGTATATAAACCGCCCGACGCGCCCCCCTTAAAAAGCACCTCCTTGGTCAAGAGATCCTTCACAAGAAAATACTCAGAATGAAACTCAAAAAAGACACGATTATCCCTAGCAAAACGCTGAACAGAAAGTAAAGAGGACGACAGGCCAGGGACATGCAAGACATCATTTAAACGAAAAAGCTTACGAGAAGAGGCTATCGGAGCAGTACCAACACTAAGTATAGTCATACCTGTACCATTGCCAACCCATAGAGTGTCAGAACCATCATAGCCAGCAGCGGAAGTCAACACCGAGGAGTCAGGTGTAGCATGGTTCGTGGCACCCGTGTCAGGAAACCACTGATGAGAATCAACCGAGCCACCCACATCTCCGGAATAAGTCATGTGAACCTGGGGACCGGGTGACTCAGAATACCTGCGGTAGCAAGTCAACGCGGAATGCCCTTGCTTATCACAAATCTGACACCGCACATCGGACCGACCCCGGCCCCGGCCTTGGCCTCCTCGGCCTCGGCCACCACCTGAGCCACCGCGACCCGAGCCACCACCGCCCGAGCCACCACTGCCCGAGCCACTGCCCGAGACGCCACTGCCCGAACCACCACGATTCTGGCCGCCATGCATGCGACCGCCACTACGGCCGCGACTCACAGCCATAGCTGCCGGCGATCCAACACCACCGCCGCCGGCTGCACAAATCCATTCCTGCGAAGTAAGGTAGTCCGACAGCTCGGACAACGTCATCGGAGAGCCACGCGTCAAGGGTGCAACGAGTGGACGAAGCTCCGGCCGCAACCCGCGAAAAACATATATATTCTGATCATCCAGCGTGATCGGGCGGCCGGCAAGCGCCAAGTCTTCTACAAGCATCCGTGCTCGACCGAGATAGTCCGAGACAGAAGACTCCCCCTGAGTGAGGGCTTGCAACTCACAAAGAAGCCGCAGGGCTCGAGACCTTGTCGCCGATCCGAGTTCCTGCTCGATGGCCAACCACAAGGCACGGGAAGTGGTTCGACCAACAGCCATGTGCATCATCTCATTGGACAGCGACGAAATTAAAAGAGACAAGATGGCCTTGTCTTGCCGACGCCACTCCGAAGCCGAACCCGACGCTATGGCAGTGCTGCTGTCCGCCGTGGACTCCACCGGCGCTGCACCGGTCGGACAGGCGTGCGTACCATTCACATAACCAAGGAGACCCTGCCCCTCCAAGAACGGAAGCATCTGAGTCCTCCAAAATAAATAATTGTGAACGGTAAGCTTAAGCGAGACGAAGTGATGCGCCGAAGATAGACTCGGAACCGGGTGGGGATGAACGGGAGCAACCTCGGACACAGTCCGTTCAGTAGATTCGCGAACAGAACCGTAATTGTTGTCTCCCATGGAAGAAACCTGGAAACTGATACCAGATGAGGATTTGATTATTGAATATTATTGAATCTGAATACAACTGAGTCTGTACAAGTGATAATATAGAGAGTAGATAAAGAGTCCTAACGAACAACTAATATAAGAGTCCTAATAAAAAGATTTCATTATATATTATTTTATCATTTGAGCGACACAATCTTTATTGTGGGTAAATATAACCAGTTTTGGGACTTGGCATTATGGGGATACAAAAATAATAGCCAGTACCCAAGTAGCCCATTATTTATTGATTTGTACAAGTATCTAATCAAAATCAAGTATTGGCTAACTAGTGTATAAAAAAATTCTTCAAGAAAAAACTCGATCTTCAAGTCGAGATAATACTTATAGCTTTCACAAGGTTTTTATTTAAAAAAAAATCTCAGTCTTTAAACATGAACTGACATCATCAAGATCTTTATATATTTCATTGATTCATTGATGTTTACACCATAAATATTGACTGAGATAATAAATAAGTCCATTATCAACTCTTTATTGAGCACATAATGGTACATATTATTCCTTCTATATGAGGATAATAACCACATTCGCAACTCTTTAAAGAGTAAATAATGGCACATAATAATACTTAAATAAATCCTCATTTCGGGAATTTATATCCATTAGGGATTTTTTAAGATAAATTTAACTGCATATCTAAATTTATTATTCTGCCAATTGTATTACGTAGCGGAACTTAATGCCATTTACTGTGGGAGAGTATATTTGAAAAAGGGTCTCTGCGTGAACCCATAAGCTACAAACTCGCTTCATAATATATCCATTTTAGCGAGTCGAGCTATGCCTTAATTGCTCCTTTATATATTAAATAGTCATGACACTTCCGGTGCCTAACTCTGGATCCAGATTATCATATAACGAGCAATTTGTAATGGCAATTGTGTTGTTGACAACTATAACCTTTTATAAATGTCTCTCATATTTGTAAAAGTTAATGGCAATTTCTAAACACAACCAGATTCTAGACATTTCCCAAAGATATTTTGATCTGGTCATTCCACATCCCTAGTATTACGTTTGTTTTGGTGTACTTATAAATTTTTATAGGGTTTTTCGTCATCTAGATGAATGTCTGCAGGACATAATTATTCAATGCTATTTCAAGAGTGACAATGTTTCTTTACTAGATCTAGTATTATGATTCATATCTCTTTCACTGATAGATATCCTACACTTCTAGTGTCAAGGAGTATCGGTAGATATATTTGGTCCAAGTTTGGGGAAGGTATATGGGACCTAGTCACTCTTTTTATGATTAGTATGATCAATAGATATATTTGGCAGATTATTTGCTAATTTTTGCAAATAGATTATCTTCTGAACTTCTAGTTCAGTCTAACTAATACGTGGATTTAAATAGTGAAGATCTTTTCATTCTATGAAGTTTCTCAGCATTCTATTAAATTTGGGTTCATATCTCCCCCTAATGCCGTGAACCGATCTTCATAAAGTATGCAGTCAGCGTACCTTAGCTTATTACTTATTTACTCCTATCATGGGTTGTGACAACCCAAAATTTAATTTTATAAATTCGGTTTTAAGAAATTCCGAAATAGCCATTTTTCACTCCGTAAAAATTTTTGCAATAAAATCGGTGTTGAATAAAATATTTCGAGCCACTTTTAAGTAAATTCAACACCGGGACTTATTTTAAATTTAAAATCTTAGATTTTCGGGTACATTGCGTAACAAGTTTTCGATCCAAAAGTCAATCTGAGTGAAACCGGAAAGGAACCTGTGAAATCTGAACCAAGTGTTTTAATTAGAAGTATCTTTTATAAAATCTATTTTTGACCCCAAGTTATTCAAAAATCATCTTTTTAGACTATGGTTCATGATGCAAGGTGAACCCTACAATTTTATTTTACAATACTACCCCCAAAACCCTAACTATAAAAGAAAGCATTTTCCCTTGTTCCACTATTCACTCATTAGAAATTCAGCAGCACTCATCCATCATCTTTCTCTCGTGTCTCTCTCCCTCTCCATCATCTTCTTCATTTTAGAGCTTCTTCTAACAAAGTCTAGGTTCAAGACTTGAGATTCAAGCTTGGGTAAGCTTCTCTCTTCTTCCTCCCTTTTCTATTTCTCTTAGCTTGTCTTTGAGATAGATTATCTAAGCTTAGATGTGTTTTTGGCTATTGTGTTGGTTGTTGCTTGAGAAATGGAGATGGTAAAGAAGAAGACCTAGCTTGAGGTTGGAGATGAAAGGATTCTTGAGGTTGAAGCTTGTGGTATAACCCATGGAAACCTAAAACTTAGCTTTTTCACCCATAAAATCTATGGATGTTTGTATACAGTTAAATGTTGATGTTTGATGCTTAAAATTGTTGAAGTGTTTGGAGTTTAAATGTTTATATGATGTGGTTTTGATGCAATTTGATGTTGTGAAGCTATTTGATCTTCTATGGAGTTTTTGGAGTGTCTGTTGTGTTGTTGTCGAGAAGGCAGAGTGCACCAGAGAGCAAGTCACGGAACTAGAAGTAGTTCCATGACAAGTTCTATGACCCACGTACCTTAGTAACGGAACTAGGTGAGTTCCATCACCAAGGTCTATTGTGGTTCACTAGTTGGAAGACCAGAGATTATGTGGGAGAGCCTGGGATTAAATCTCATGGCTTATAGTTTTCTGTTTAGCCTTAGTTTGATGAATATGCTTGATTAAAATTTTTTAAAGTGAGATTTGAACCCCTAATCCCTTAGTTAATAATTAAAATCCCTTTCACTTGAGCAACTTCAACTTTTGAGAAATCATTTTGGTTTATATAAGATATTATTTGGGCTTGAAGGATTATTTATATATAAAAGTATTTTCATAAGAAAATCATAAATATGTTGTTATGAATATATTGTAATAGATTTTGATATGCCAAATTATATTTTAAAATCTCCAATTTTATTTGTTAAGTCTAGGCGTGTCATAGACCATGAAAGGAAAATTAACAAATATAGAAAAAGGGAAAAATACGAAGAATAAGAAGAAGAAGGAGATGTATGCATATGATATGTATACTTAAATAAGCCCACACGCCCCAACTCAAAGAAGAAGTCATATTGATAATCTCATACGAAGAAACGAGAAGCAAACGAGATTGCATGAAGTTATCTTGGAGATCAAGCATCTGTGGAAAGAAAGAAGTACATCAAGGAGAATGCTATAATGACAAATAATTTCTATAGGTGAGATGGATGAAAGCTTGATAAATAAATTCTAAGGTCTCATGTTTAAAACTCATGCTTTACAATTTTATAAGGTAAAATTGAAGTAGGAGCTGAGGCAAAATTGAAGTAGGAGCTGAGGTTTCAATCATAGAAATATTTTAAGAGTCTCTACACATAGACAAGAGCTAGGAGCTGAGGTTTCAATCATATATAGAAATATTTTAAGAGTCTCTACACATAGACAAGAGCTAAGCAACGACTGAAATATCTCAAATGTCAGAGATATATTTTAAGAGTCTCTACATATAGACAAGAGCTAAGCAACGGCTGAAATATCTCAAATGTCAGAGATATTATTTTTAATAAGATCTTCTGAGAAAGCTACAGATCCTCTGCAAAGGCTACAAGAATTCAAATTTGAGATCTACAATTCAAATTTGAGATTGTCTTTTTCCAACGGACAAATTCTCAAAACCAGCTATAAAAGGATGAAGATTGAAGCAGATCAAAGCACTTCCAACAGAGCTAAAAACGTGAGATCATACGAATCCAATTTGCTTGAAAAAACTTACAGAGAAAATATTCAAGTGAGATAAACACTCAGAGCTCAAAGAGAAAATATTCAAGAGTGTTCAAAATCTTCATCATTGAGAGACTTGCTGCATATTGAAGATCCATTCAAGAAGTCTCAAAGTTGGAAGCCAGTGAAACTTGTTTTTCTACAAACAAGTGTATTCCTAATGGAGTGTAGGAAGGAAGGAAAGTAACACGGAGTTGTGAAATCCTGGATTGTCACACGGAGCTGTGAGATCTGAAGCAGCAGCGTCGGAGGCACTGAGCGTGATTGGTGCGGGCTTAGTGATCAAAGCACTAGATCACGGGATACGTCGAAGACGGGGGGAAAGTAACACGAAGTTGTGAAATCCTGGATTGTCACACGGAGCTGTGAGATCCGAAGCAGCAGTGTCGGAGGCACTGGGCGTGATTGGTGCGGGCTTGGTGATCAAAGAACTAGATCATGGGATACGTCGACCAGATCATGGAAGACGGGGGGAAAGTAGCACAGAGCTGTGAAATCATGTGAAAGTAGCACGGAGTTGTGAAATCCGAAGCAACAGTGTTGGAGGCACTGAGCGTAATTAGTGTGGGCTTAGTGATCAAAGCACTATATCACGGAAATTCGTTGTATCTAGGAACCAAGAAGTGGTGGATATAGTGAATTGCTCTTGGACGATAAGAGCAAGTGGAGTAGGAGGATTACATCACCTCCGAACCACTATAAATTGTCTTGTGTCATTTACTGCTTTATTTACTTATTGTTTATCACGTGGATATACTTGACACAATCACACAACTCGTATTTATTTATTCCGCTGCGTACAAGACTCTAACAATCTAGTTAATTTTTGGTTTCTCTATCGCCTCAACAATTTTTGTATATGCGAAAACGGTTTAAAAGTCTATTCACCCCCCCCCCCCCCCAAACTTTTAACACACCCCCTTTGGGGCCAACAATTGGTATCAGGACACGTTGCCTATTTGGGCCAACCTTGTTTCTGACTACTAGGCAGATCCATTTTACTAGTGTGTGATGGGATTGTATTATTCTTTTCCCACGTGAAAATGAATAAGGATTTAGCACAAAATTTATTATTCTCACTTGATAAATTTGATGATTGGAAAGTTCGTATGCAGGTTCATTTATCGGCCTTACACGATGAAGAGATTAATGATCTTGGCAAAGAATGATTAAAATTCTTGGAGAGATTAATGATCTTGGCAAAGAAATTAGCCAAAAAGAAATTAATTTCTCAAGATCTTACGCGGCTTACCATGTACATGGGACATGAAAGTTACGGCTATGCGAGATCATCAAGATCTAAGAACGTTGTCAACTGACAAATTGTTTAGTGATCTTAAAGCATATGAGTTCGAAATGAAAGCCAAAAATGATGAAGATTATGAAGTTCGAAATCCAGCTCTAATGGCCGAACAACCGTCAACCTCCAGGTCAGTAGATAATATTGATTTTATGACTAATGAACAGTTTGCTCTTTTTGTTAGAAAGTTCAAAAGGTTCATGCGGAAAGGAGACAACAAATTTTCATCACAAAGAAATCAAAATTTCTCTCGTGGAAACCAAAATGCCGAATGAAGAAAAAGATGAAGAAATGAACGAACTATACTACAACTGCTGCAAACCCGGACATTTTAAAATAAATTGTCTGCATCTGATCGTTAGCAAATATCAAGGCAAAAACGTTGAATCTACACCGAATAAATTCGACATCAAAGATTCAAACGTGACAAAAGAAAGGCGCTAGTTACCTATGAGCCGAATGAAGATGATGAATCGGATGAATCATCAAGCGATGAAAGCTCAAGCTCGGATAATGATACGACGCTAGTATGCAAATCAATTGAGTTGAGTGAAGATTGTCTTATGGCTCTAGGAGCAGAGGAAGAAGAGGTAACATCTAATTCTTTTACTTCAGTTAGTACTTCCTTGTCTCGTGAATCTTTTGGCAATCTAATGCGAGGTTGGAAAGAGATCTTAGCCACTCATTCTCAACTCAAGGAGCGCAATAATATTATAATTCTTGAAAAAGAAGAGATGAATAAAAGATTGCAAAATGCTCTACTTGAAGTGAGTAACTTAAAGAGTGAAAATATTAATCTTCAAGAAGAGTGTAAAGCTAGAGAGGTTAAAGAACATAATCTAAGAGCTACCATTGCTACGTTTACAAATTCATCCAAAATAATAGAAAAAATGGTAAGCATGCAAACGCCATCAGGAGACAAGACCAGATTTGGTTATGACTCCACATGTTCTCAAACCCTTCCAAAACTGACTAATTTTGCTGCTACTTTAAATAATAAAGTGCAAGTGGTAAAATTTGTGAAAAGTCAAGATAGCACAATGAAACGAGGACTTGGCTATCAACCAAATACATAGATGAATTTTGCTAGGCCGAATCATTATAATATCATGGCAAAGCAACAAAAATTCTTCAAGCAAAGATATGCCAAAGAGTCAAGTGCAAAAAGATTTCATAGAAAAGAGGGAAGCTTTTCTAGAAAAAGAGTTGGGAGATTTTATCCCACCCAAAAAGGATTGGTTGTATGATAGATTTAATGCTTTTTATAGACCAAAACAACAATCCTCTTCCCAAGTGCCAAAATATAAAACTGATTTTCAAAAACGGGCACCAAAAGTATTTTCTAGAGTCAATGTTGAATATCGAGTCTCAAATGATTACAAACCACCTTATCTTAATTCAATAGGATCTAGGTGGGTTTGGCTACCAAAAATCACTAACAACAAAGGACCCAAGCAAGAATGGGTACCTAAAAATCTTTTTTATAGGATGTTTGGTGCATCGATAGGGGCTGCTCCCGCCACATGACGAGAAATAAATCATATCTAGTAAATTTGAAGAAAATCGATGGACCAAAAGTGATCTTTGGAGGAAATCAAAATTTTGGAATTACCAAAGGAGTTGGTACGATTGAAAGAAATGGAATAAAAATTGAAGATGTATCGTAGGTGGAAGGATTGAAGTTTAACTTGTTGAGTACTAGTCAATTTTGTGATAAAGGTTATCTTGGGGAATTTTCCAAAGATAAATGCTTAATCAAAAATGGGACAACAAAGGAAATAGTACTCGATGGAGTAAGGAAGAAAAATATATATGTTGTTGATATGAGTACAAGAAAAGATTCCGTATGCTTAATGGCCAGAAATTCAAATGAAGCAAATTAGGAATGGCATGGGAAGCTCAACCATCTAAACTTCAAGACAATCAATCAACTTGCAAAGAAAAATCGTGTTGAAGGTCTACCGGATATTGTCTACAAGGACCAAGTGTGTGAAGCATGCCAACGTGGAAAACAAATTAAATCGTCATTCAAATCAAAGACGCACGAGTCAACGACAAGACCGCTAAGCTTGCTACACATGGACTTATTTGGACCGGTTGATCCAATAAGTGTAAGTGGTAGGAAATATACTCTTGTTGTTGTTGATGATTGTGAACAAAGAAAATTGAATAAAATATATTTATATTCAAAATTCTGGTTACATTGAGTATCAATGTGGTGTGGGTACAAGTCTCTGGATGGTCCTCTGATTCTTCAATTGGATGCCTTGAACACTCTACCATTGAAGGGCCTCCGGGTTTCAAGTGGCTTAATCTTCAAAGAAGGGCTTGTATATATAGCTTGTTCTTCTTGAAGGGCCTCTAGGTTCAAATGGCTTGATCTTCAATAGAGGTTTGAATCAACATGCATCAACATATGGAGGAGGAGGGGCTTTTTGTAACACCCCCTAATTTCCATGCTAATTAAAGCCTTAAACATGCAGATATCTAACAAAACATCAAACACAGCGGAAGACTGAAAAAGGATTATATAAACTGGAAACGAGAGGGGTGCTATGCCACGCTCATCACCCAGGGGTAAACGCACAGGCTAACATCTGCATAACTTCAGAAGCTAAAAACCATACATGTCCGAAGTACTAAAATCTATCCTTGGCACGCAGGCCATAACACCACAAGATGGGAGCAACACTAGCAGGCTCTAGACTGCGCTCACGTCTAAACATCACCT
This sequence comes from Ipomoea nil, assembly GCF_001879475.1. NCBI lineage: Eukaryota > Viridiplantae > Streptophyta > Magnoliopsida > Solanales > Convolvulaceae > Ipomoea > Ipomoea nil. Next base: position 74,204 of record NW_017617301.1, on the reverse strand, counting down.
GAAAGAAGCACATAAAAGATGGGACGACGCCCGGTCAGCGAATAATGCTGGTAACCCACCAATACATGTGAAATATCATACATAGATAAGATATACGTTCGTAAAATCATTTGCGAAACAGAATATGTATATATATAAGTTCCACAACCGAGAGCAGAAGTCAACACAAGACTCTAAGCACTCACAATCAACAATACGGGAACACATCCCAAGACACAAGATGAAATAACGACTCACAAGAACGGCTCAAGGCATAATCTACCATCACACAGTAGATTAACACCCAACATGCATAACTCGAGAGAATAAGGACACAACCAATGGCAACACATGCCTTTGTGACTACACACGTCACAAGAAGAGAATTACACACAATGGCTACACAAGCTTTCTTGACATCACCCATCACGAATTGATAAGCCTTCCTTATGCCCAGTGCCAACCTTATGGCTACCCCCAACCTTATGTCTAGTTCTAACCATTACCTCCAGGACCCCTGTACAACCAAGTCCAACATTTTCCCTCCGAGGACCGTCGTCCCCATCCGCCGACAAACCGCCAACAAAACCACCAATTCATAGTACACGAGGGTACCGATCACACACATGGCAACACATGCCTTGGCAACACATGCCTCCCAAGAAATACGTGAACCCGACACACAGGTCACAACTCCATAATCACGTCATGGCCACCACGAGGACCACTGCCGTACCTTGGTGACTAGTGTCCCTTACCACTAATCGTGAAATCCAAGTACAGCCACACACACCACACCTCAACAGGAATCAATCAACGGATCACAACGAAGATATGAAACCATGCTCAATCAAGGAATGGATCACAGTCCAACAACAACAATGAATAACACAAGTCATCATCAACCAATAAGAAGGTACAAACAACACACACGCTAGCATTAAAACACCGAACTAGCATGCTTATCAAACGGGTAAACTAAACGTAGTTCCGAAGAACACACAAGACTCATCACGGTTCAACGAAACACAATGTTGAACACTTAGCATGATTCAAAATACCAAAACCTACATGGAATCCTACCATATAGTTCTAGACATACGAAACATCAAGAAGACGCTCAAATAGTTCCACAAAAGAACAACGGGAAGTCAAAAGACCAAATACCGAGTCAAAAGAACCACGGGGAACAAATCCCCGCCAAGCCAACATATGTTCCCCGCGGGTGGACCCACGGGTAGGCCCCCACCCGTGGTTCCGCCCGCGGGTACACACCCACGAACAACTTGTACCTCGCGGGTGGGCGGCGGGTGAACGCCTACCCGCTGTTCCGTCCGCGGGTACGTACCTGTACACCAAAGTAATCCCTTCGAGGATTTTTAACACCAAGCTCAAATTCAAGTCCAAAACATGCCAAATCTCACCAAATACAACAAAATGACTTCAATCAAAGGAATAGCCAAACAATGGCATACAAGAACCCTAAACACAAGCTCTAGATATGCATTTTCACAAGACAATGCATAAACACTCACATTTCATAGCAAAACACAAGTAGAATCCAAGAAATCATCATATAGGTAAGCAAAATAGATTTTGTAGAGCATGGGTTACCTTTTGTAGACAAAAACCTTCACTTAACACTTCACCAAGCTCCTACTAAGGCTCACCTTCCAAACCCACTTCAAGAACACACCAAAAGATCATAAAGATTCTATCTTTAAGAAAAGACACTTTAGGAAACACTAAAAACACAAGATAAACATAGATCTTACCCTCCTAGATGCTCAAAGGTATGAAAGGTAGAATCTTGGAGACAACTCTTGGATTTGACAAAGCTCCAACTTGGCTTGGAAGAAAAGCTATCCAACTTTTAGAGACAAGGTAGAGCTAAAGTTTGGGAAGTGTAAGGAAAAAGAATGAGGAGTGTCTATTAGGTTAGCTTGCCTTACTAACACAAGGTGAAATGTCATGAATACCCTTACTAAAATGAAGAGGTGTGAGGGAACAAGGGAACTCCTCACAAAGCTTAAGGTACAACATTGACTTTGGGTTGACTAGTCAATTACTAGTCCCCGACTATTGAATTTTCAGGAATTTAGGGAATTAAATTACCAATTGGTTTAGGATTAATTACTTAACTAATCCTTTAATCAAATTTGGATTACGGGGTGTCACACTTTTGCTTTCAGGATCACATTTTTATTGTGATCTCTGAATAATAAGCTTCAGAGTTCTTTCTATGATTTTTCCTAGGATCTGTGATTACATAGAAATGAGAGCTCCTATTTATAGCGATAGAATAGAAGAGTTTTGATAGGTACAAACTCTTTTGATATTATCTAATTAAGAAATTAGATAATATCAATATTATCCAAAATATTTAAAATATACTAAGATTGATAAATAATTAATATTTATCAAAATTTAAGTGTCAAAAAATGCCCCCTCGAGACTTGCTTGTACACCACTTGAGAGCATATAACACTCGAAAGTATATAGTGCAAGAAAGTCTCGACACTACAACTTAAAAATATAAGGCCGTTTCAACTAGTGCCAAGGAGCCTTGAAAGATATGAGGTCGTTGCAACTCGTGCCAAGGAGTATCTTGAATGATATGAGGCCTTTTCAACTCGTGCCAAGGAGTATCATTTAGCCTCCTCCATTTCAAATTTCATGTGGGGTTTGCCCCCATACCGGTTGAAAGTGCCTATGAAGATATGAGAGGCAGAACTGTCCCACTAGGTGTGCAAATTTGTGAACAAAGAAAATTGAATAAAATATATTAATATTCAAAATTCTGGGTACATTGAGTATCAATGTGGTGTGGGTACAAGTCTCTGGATGGTCCTCTGATTTTTCAATTGGATGCCTTGAACACTCCACCATTGAAGGGCCTCCGGAATTCAAGTGATTCAAGTGGCTTGATCTTCAAAGAAGGGCTAGTATATATAGCTTGTTCTTCGTTGAAGGGCCTCCGGGTTCAAAAGGTTTGATCTTCAATGGAGGTTTGGATCAACAGGCATGATTGGATTGGAGGATGGGCTTTTACTTTCAGGATCACATTTTTATGGTGATCCCTGAATAAACTTCAAAGCTTAGGGTGTTTCTAGGAATTGTTCCTATGATATGTGATTACATAGAAATAAGAGGTCCTACTTATAGCTGTAGGATAGAAGAGTTTTGATAAACTCAAACTCTTTTGATATTATCTAATTAACAAATTAGATAATATCAATATTATCCAAAATATATTCAAATATAGTAATATTGATAAATAATCAATATTTATCAATATTTAAGTGTCAACAAATGCCCCCTCGAGACTTGCTTGTACACCACTTGAGAGTATATACTACTCCAAAGTATGTAGTGCAAGGAAGTCTCGACACTACAACTTTAAGATATAAGGCCGTTTCAACTCATGCCAAGGAGCCTTAAAAGATATGAGGCCGTTTTTACTCGTGCCAAGGAGACTAAATATGAGGTCGTTTAAACTCGTGCCAAGGAGTATCATTTAGCTTCCTCCATTTCAAATTTCATACAGGGTTTGCCCCCATATCGGTTGAAAGTGCCTATGAAGAGATGAAAGGCAGAGCTATCCACTGGGCGTGTCAATTTGTGAACAAAGAAAATTGAATAAAATATATTTATATTCAAAATTCTGGTTACTTTGAGTATCAATGTGGTGTGGGTACAAGTCTCTGGATGATCCTCTGATTCTTCAATTGGATGCATTGAACACTCCACCATTGTAGGGCCTCTGGGTTTCAAGTGGCTTAATCTTCAAAGAAGGGCTTGTATATATAGCTTGTTCTTCTAGAAGGGCCTCCGGGTTCAAATGACTTGATCTTCAATAGAGGTTTGGATCAACATGCATCAACATATGGAGGAGGATGGGCTTTTGCTTTCCGGATCACATTTTTATTGTGATATCTGAATAATAAGCTTCAGAGTTCTTTCTATGATTTTTCATAGGATATGTGATTACATAGAAATGAGATCTCCTATTTATAGCAGTAGGATAGAAGAGTTTTGATAGGTACAAACTCTTTTGATATTATCTAATTAAAAATTAGATAATATCAATATTATCCAAAATATTTCAAATATACTAATATTGATAAATAATTAGTATTTATCAAAATTTAAGTGTCAACAATGATTTTTCTAGGTACACTTGGACCGTGTTCATCAAGAAGAAGAGCGAAGTTGAGCAAGTGCTACCGAAGCTATTGAAGCAACTCCAAAATGAGAAGGATATGAAAATATCAAAAATCCGAATCGATCGTGGAACCGAGTTCGTGAATAGCATGATTCAATCATTTTGCGATGCACAAGGAATTTCTCATCAATTATCTGCCTCAAGAACGCCACAACAAAATGGCAGTCGAAAGAAGAAATCGGACACTCAAAGAAGCCGCAGGAGTGATTATCAATGCATCCGGTCTCCTGAAAAGATATTGGGCGGAAGTTATCAACACTGCTTGCTACACACAAAATAGAAGCATGATTCAAAAGAAGTACAAGAAGACTCCTTATGAATTATACAAAGGGAGAAAACCAAATATTAATTATTTTCATATTTTTTGTTGCAAATGTTTTATTCATATTAATGATAAATTGCATCTAAAAGCTTTCGATGAGCGTGCAGATGAAGGAATTTTTCTAGGATATTCGACTACCAGCAAAGCATTCAGAATATTAAACAAAAGAACAATGGTGGTTGAAGAGTCCATACACGTGGTATTTGATGAAAAGTCACACGTAAAAAATAATGCAATGGACGTGGAGGACATGCAAAATGGTAACAAGTGTCAAATTGATTTTTGTGATAATGATGATACGTGTGAAGATAATATTTTGCAGGGGTTAGATGAGCTGGAAACCAATTCTCTAGAAAATCTCATCTCTCATCCAGAAAGTGCTAGAGGCACAATTAATTATAATATTAATACAGATGAGGTTGGAGATCCAATTAGAGATGAGGTTGGAGATCCAATTAGAGATGAGGTTGGAGATCTAGTTGGAGACCAAGGAATTAATGCTGAAATTCGAACCAACACCTCTAGTTCTCAACCAGCAAACCCATCCAGTATCATGCACCCATTTGAACCAGATTTGAGATGGCTCAAAAATCACCCTCCAGATTTAGTCATTGGAAATATACGCGATGGTGTGAAGACAAGATCCTCAACCATGGAAGCATTGTTCACGTGCTATTTATCTCAAATTAGACCAAAGGAAGTGGACGAAGCTTTAAGCGATCCTAGCTGGATTGACACCATGCAAGAGGAGCATGATCAATTAAAAAAAATGACGTTTGGGAACTCGTTCCAAGACCAAGTGATCATAATGTTGTAGGAACAAAATGGGTCTTTCGGAACAAAGTAAATGAAGATGGCGTAATTGTTAGGAATAAAGCAAGGCTCGTTGCAAAAGGATATTCGCAAGAGGAAGGAATAGATTTTGATGAAACCTTTGCACCCGTAGCAAGACTTGAATCTATAAAAATTTTCCTAGCTTATGCCTCACACAAGGACTTCACCGTCTACCAAATGGACGTCAAGAGCACATTCTTGAACGGATTACTTGAAGAAGAAGTTTATGTCGAACAACCCCCAGGTTTTGAGGTAAAAGGCGAAGGTGATAAAGTCTACAAACTTAAAAAGGCATTATATGGGTTAAAACCCAAGAGCTTGGTATGATACCTTGTCAATGTTCTTGATAAGCTGTGGATTCACCAAAGGCCAAGTTGACAAAACTCTCTTTAGAATTCAAGATGGTGACCATATTTTATTAGTGCAAATATATGTTGATGATATTATATTTGGAAGCACTAACAATTCTTTGTGTGAGAAGTTTTCTAAGCTTATGCAGAAAAGATTCAAAATGAGCATGATGGGTGAACTAAATTACTTCTTGGGCTTACAAGTTAAACAAATGAAAGAAGGAATTTTCATTAACCAAGCCAAGTACACCCGCGACTTGATCAAGAAGTTTGGCCTTGATGGGAAATCATCGATCAAAATTCCAATGAGTATATCATTAAGGCTAGACAAAGACAAAGATGGAAAGGATGTCGATCAAACGAAATATAGAGGAATGGTTGGTTCACTTCTATATCTCACTGCAAGCCGGCCAGAAATATCTTATGTTGTGGGAGTGTGTGCGAGATTCCAAGCAAATCCTAAAGAAAGTCACCTCGCCGCAACAAAGAAGATCATAAGATATCTAAAAGGAACGATCAATGTAGGATTATGGTATCCTAAATGTACAGATTTTACTCTAACGGGTTTTTTCAGTTGCGGATTTTGCAGGTTGTAAAATAGACAGAAAAAGCACTTCCGGGACATGCCAATTCTTGGGGGGAAGACTTGTTTCTTGGTTTAGAAAAAAGCAAAATTCCATCGCAACAAGTACCGTCGAGGCTGAATATATTGCTGCAGGGAGTTGTTGTGCGCAAATATTGTGGATGAAGCAACAATTAAAGGATTATGGAGTAAATTGTGATGATGTTAGTATTTATTGTGATAATACTAGTGCAATTTCAATCACTCACAATCCGGTGCTTCACTCAAGAACCAAACATATTGATATTCGACATCACTTCATAAGGGATGTTGAAAAGAAAGATCTAAAAATCGAGTATATCCCTATGGAGAACCAAGTTGCAAACATTCTCACAAAGCCTTTATGCGAAATGAGATATGCTACATTAAGGCATGAATTGGGAATGATCGAATTGAGCTAAGTATCACTGAACTTAATTTCCTTATTTTAATAGATACATGTGCTCAATTTAATTTATTTAGCATTCTTTGTTCATTTTTTTGTTTGAAAATTATGTGAATAATTTTGCAATATGTGTTATCTATTTTTTTATGTAATTGCATGTGTTATTTTACATTTAATTATGTGCCATGCAAAATTAATTTGATAAATGCGCAATTTTCGGAAATTTTGAGGTTAATCGTATGATAGTTTAATTTGAATGCAAGTAAATTTTCGTATATGTGTATTAATCTTCATGAATGATCTATTTACATGTCTAATTTCTCTTAAACTGATTTAAATTATTTGTGGCATGATAAATATTTGTTACGTGAATTGCATGTGCCATATGTGATTTAATTACTATTTGTGTGTTTTGAAAATTGCCATACGAAAAAGTTTTTCAAAATTGGTATCAAGATTTATTTTTGGTTTCTAATTTTTTTTTTTTGGGGAAGAAGTTACAAAATTTATTTATTTACCAAAATTTGTGTGATTTATATATGTATTACCGTGTGTGCGTGTGTGTGTGTGTGTGTATATATATATATATATATATATATATATATATATATATATATATATATATATATATATATATATATATGATTGTTTCCTAATTGTTTGTGGTAACTGAATCCCAAAAGACTTTTGATACCACCAAAGTGCTTAAAACTCTTTTTAATCGTGTGGTTGTTGTTGTTTTTTTTTTTAAACTGTAGATAAATCAAAAAAGATGTTCATACAAGTAGCCCAAAAGTGGCTACTAAAGAAAAGAAGCATAATGCCTAACAAAATGAGGCTAAGCTAGACAAAATGGCACAAGTGCTTAAAACTCTTTTTAATCGTGTGGTTGTTGTTTTATTTAAAGAAAATTCAATTTCTAAAAGATGGAGATATTATCTGATATTATTTATTTTGAGAGAGAACTAACCTGTCAATTCGAGAATCCTCTTCCTAAACCGATTCTCCAACTTAGCCTCCTATCAAATCTTCTCTCATAACTCTCTCCAATTCAAATTCTAAAACTCCTCTCAGAAATTCAAATCACTGCCTGTCTACTCAAATTAATTCCCAAACCTTCTCCTATTTAATTAAGACTCATAACATCCCTTGAGAAGCGTTACACGTCGAATCCTTTCCCATCCACCGCCCTCTTCATCCAATGGAAAGTTGTGATTATGGATGCAAGGTGTCAATAGGGTTCATCAATTCTAATAAACCCTAAGCCCACTAACATCATCTAGCACCTTCTTTTTGCTATAAATTGGAGAGTGGAGTTAGAACCAAGCCTGCGTGGGAGTTTCTCGTATTTGTTTGATTTTGTAGGTAAACAATGGGTTCAAAGAACAAGGATGGAGAAAATCTACCAAGGAGGACATCCAAACATGTGTGGGAACGAGTAAGACAACAAAAGCTTAGAGCAATCTGAAATGCTCATGGAAAACATCTGATCGGAGACACTATGAATGATCCCCTCATTGTGCTCTCAGAAGATGAAGAGGTTGGAACACCAGTGATGAAGCATGATCAGAAGAACATCATCGACCCGTTCAAGTTGTTGGAAAATCCAATTCCTATTTCACCGCCAAGGGAACCGGGTTTTGTGTATGAAGATGATCCACCCTTCGGAAACTATGTACCAGTGGTTCAACCAAATTTCTATGACTAGGTGATGAACAACATGCTGGATAGCGATCTCATGTACTATCTGAACAACCATGTGTTCAAGTACGGACCAGAACCACTCACTTTTGTTGAAAAACCTCTTCCACCTCTTCCACCACCAGCACCAGCGAATCCCAACATCAGACCTCCAGTCGACTTCACGAGGTTCTTTGCCGCAATATATTCCTCAGCGAGCTCAAACTATGAAGATGGAAAGCATCACTGTGAGTGTCAATTCAGTGATGGCTCTGGACCTGGCTACTGTCCATCTCCTCCACGGAGCGACTCAGATGCAAGCTTAGGCACAGCCTTCTCCTCTACCAAGAACTAAGAAAAATATTGATGTGAAAAATGTGTAGTTCTTGTGAAACTCCGTAAGAAGGAGTCCTAAATAAAAATCTTGCTTTTATCTCTCTCTATCTCTCAACTATATATCTTGAATAATCCTCGAAAACGTGTACACCAAGAAACTAAACAATCTTGTCAAAATCGACAATTTTGTTAGAAGTCAAGAGAAAATCAGAGAAGAAATCAAAGAAGATGTTGGAGATGAGATTACAGAAGAGGTTGGAGAACAAGTAAGAGAAGAAGTTTAAAATGAGAATAAAGACTTAATTGGGGGGGACAATTAATTGAAGTTGCAGTACAAAATGTCTCTGTCAAAACTACTGCAAACTTTCAATCCCCACTAGAAGACAGACCATTGTCTGAGCAACCTATTATCTCAAATCCAAGTTTCTCTCAAGATATTGAAAATTATCAAGGAGAAGATGAAGTCAATACAGAAGGAGAAAACCTTGAAAAAGAAGCCAGCTGTCAAGAAAATACCATCATGGCCGAATCATCTGAAGGAAAAAGCCAACAACTTGTGGAAACTCCAATTCTAGCAAATTCAAGAAGGAAGTTTATCAGATCCCTACATAATCTAAACTAGACGGCACAACACCGGGCTGAAGAAGATGAAGATGACATTTTGACAACCTTGTTTGCCAAAGTATCCGAATCTGGAGATACAATTTGCCACAAGATCGGAATTACTTTGAAGGATCAAGGACATTTGGCGATGCAAGAATTTGACAACACAAGGTCAAATTTCATGCAAATCTTTGAAAAGCACACATCCTTGGAGTCTAAGATCGAAAGAATAGAAGGTCATTTGAAAAATGACATCACTGCAAGTTTGGTTGAAGTAATAAAAAATTTGAAGAAAGAAAAGGAGGAAGCTGAGAAGATCAATTATGAACGCCACATAAGGCAACTGAAGGCCAAACAACATCAAGAACGAAGAATCAATCAACTTGAAGTTGAGCTATCCTCAGTGACTTAGAAGTTAGAAACTTTGCAGAATACTTCTGACGTAACCATTGAAGGAATCAAGATTGTGAAAGCCAACCAAGACCGAGATACCTGTGTCATCAATTTTCTTGCTGATAAAGCCAAAAGGGGGGAAGAATATCTTAGTCATATGGCTCAACAGCAACAAGAATATTTTATTGGGCAACCACAAGTTACACCACCAAGTGGCCGAGGTCGAGGCCGTGGACGCCAAGCATCTCCAAGTGGTTTGGGTTTTGCTCAATTTTCTAATACTGGTATAGGTGCAGGTTCATCAAAATGAAAGGCCGAAGACTAGCTAAATTGCTCCAAATCCAAAATGCCATATATCGTATGGACCAAAGAAAACGCACCTGCCATGATGAAAAAGCAATCCCCAGCTGAAGTAGCACACTAGGTGAATGAGAAGAATAAGGAAGAACAGAGAAAGAGAAAGAAGATGGATATGTGGCTTGAATTTCAAAACCTCGCTGGAACCACAGGAAATTCTCTAGGCCACGGTAGAAGCTTCAATGAATGCATAGAATGGATTGATGTTGGAGTTCTACCGGGAAAAACTCTGAAAGAAGCATATGAAAATTACCTCGCCGGACAAGTCAACAAAGAATTCTTCTGTGAACGTATCAAGAATGATATGTACAAGATGAGAGAATACATCAAAGATGTCCTGAAGAACGAAAGAAGTGATAAGAGACAAAAGAGGTAATCTGATCCTGATTTTCGAAACTTATGTTTTGTAAACTACTATTTCGAAATTATCAAGTATTTTCCCTTATTATGATCATACACGTTATGTTAATTTCCTAAAGTGGTCTATATTTCTTTTAAATTATCTTGATTGTAATTAGAATGTGAATTAATAGACAAGAGTGTAAAACGCATAACAAAAGAGAAAAAAGTGATTAAAATTAATGATATAAGTGTGTATAGGAACTTGTCTAAAATTAATTCACGAGTCAAATTATTTTCGTAGAATATGTCTGTTAAACTCATCATGGCTTTGTCAAATAAAATTGAGCAAAAATTATTTTTTCAAAAAGACTTAAAGCCAATGACTGAGTATAGGATTTTCGCATTATCAAAAGGGGGGAAATTGTTAGGAATATATTGAAATAGATTTTGATATGCCAAAATGTATTTTAGAATCCCCAACTTTATTTGTTAAGTCTAGGCGTGTCATAAACCATGAAAGGAAAATTAACAAATATAGAAAAAGGGAAAAATACGAAGAAGAAGAAGAAGAAGAAGGAGATGTATGCATATGATGTGTATACTTAAATAAGCCCACACGCCCCAACTCAAAGAAGAAGTCATACTGATAATCTCATACGAAGAAACGAGAAGCAAACGAGATTGCATGAAGTTATCTTGGAGATCAAGCATCTGTGGAAAGAAAGAAGTACATCAAGGAGAATGCTACAATGACAAATAATCCGTACATGCGAGATGGATGAAAGCTTGATGAATAAACCCCAAGGTCTCAGGTCTCAGCTTGATGAAGTAGGAGCTGAGGTTTGAAAAGAGGTTTCGAAATTAATTCGAAACTAAGAAGGAGATGAAGTAGGAGCGGAAGTTTCAAAAGAGGTTTCAAAATCAAGAGATGAAGTTGGAGCAGAGGTTAACGAAGTAAGAGATGCGGTATGCGGTTGGAGATGAAGTAAGAGATGCGGTGATGCAGTACGCGATGAAGTACCAAGTGAAGTTCACAAGTCAAAGTCAAAAGAGATGAAGTTAGAGATGAAGTGTCATCAGACTATATATAGTAAGAGCTGAAGTTAGAGATGAAGTTTCAAAGGCTATATATAGTAAGAGCTGAAGTTAGAGATAAAGTTTCAATCAAGGATTGAAATCTCACCACATGTATGAGACCCAGATCAAGAGATCTCATTGGCCGAACACAAACAACTTCATCAGTAGCCATACTGAGAGATTAAACTACTCAGAAGATGAAAGTCCCAGAAGGCATGATCTACATCAGAATTATTTTAAGAGCCTCTTCACGTGAAGACACGATCTACATCAGAAATATTTTAAGAGTCTCTACACATGGACCAAGAGCTAAGCAACTGCTGAAATATCTCAAATGTCAGAGATATTATTTTTAATAAGATCTTCTGAGAAAGCTACAGATCCTCTACAAAGGCTACAAGAATTCAAATTTGAGATCCACAAATAATATTTGAGATTGTTTTTTTTCAATGGACAAATTCTCAAAACCAGCTATAAAAGGATGAAGATTGAAGCAGATCAAAGCACTTCCAACAGAGCAAAAAACGTGAGATCATACGACTCCAATCTGCTTGAAAAAACTTACAGAGAAAATATTCAAGTGAGATAAACACTCAGAGCTCAAAGAGAAAATATTCAAGAGTGTTCAAAATCTTCATCATTGAGAGACTTGCTGCATATTGAAGATCCATTCAAGAAGTCTCAAAGTTGGAAACCAGTGAAACTTGTTTTTCAACAAACAAGTGATATTCCTACTGGAGTGTAGGAATGGAGGAAAGTAACACGGAGTTGTGAAATCTTGGATTGTCACACGGAGCTGTGAGATCCGAAGCAGCAGTGTCGGAGGCACTGGGCGTGATTGGTGCAGGCTTAGTGATCAAAGCACTAGATCACGGCATACGTCGAAGATGGGGGGGGGGGGGAAGTAACACGAAGTTGTGAAATCCTGGATTGTCACACGGAACTGTGATGTAACACCCCCGATTTTCAAACAACTTTTAAAACCAATTAAAGCTTATGAAAGAGGTAAAGTCTAATCATTAAGTTTAAGCAAAGCGGAAGCTAACTACACAAATCCGGGAGATGTTATGCCACACCTATATCAAGCATAGGTGCACATGCAGATACTACAACTAAAGCAGTCTAACAATTCAACTAGTTAGGCTCACAGGTCTAAAGGAAGAGATTTAATCTATCTACCGACCACTAGCACGCTCTCCAAAGCTACTCAACCTATAAAAGATACGGGATAACACCCGGTCAGCGAATAATGCTGGTAACCCACCAACACGCATTAAGTATCATAATATTCATAGATATAATCAAAACCATTTGAAACTGGGAATACAGTATATATCATTTTAAAACCGAGAGAGAGGAAACATCAATAAACTCATCAATCACTCACAACAAAGAATCAAGACCAACATACTCAATAAGACAATAGAACCACAAGCAACAAGCTCAACAATAAGGTACAACGTACGACCCACAAAGATGGATTCACAAAAGAGATAACCTCATTCTACTTCAGGACACGAGGCTGATCTTTGATAAATCCACGAAGAACCCACTTATAGGCAACAACCGGGGGTTCAACTGGGAATGCCTAGGGGCACGGCTACGAGGACGATTCCACCCCGCACCCGTAAGGGCAACCATGTATGAGGAAAGTCTCCACCTAAAAACAAGGGATGGCCATTGTCAGGGAATACCACAAACAATTCCTCCAGCTGGCTCGTTTCGCGCCTGGATTAGATCCTACAGAGACAACCAAGATAAAAAAGTCTGTGACAGACCACAAACTACGAAACCCAGAAGGCCCTAATTGTAAGCAAACCTCGAACCCCTAACGAAGCCTACACCAGTGCTGTCGGCCTCTATCAAATCCAACTTCTACAACGGGAAATTCAGGAACAAACCCAAAGGAAGGAGTAACAGAAGTGGGGGACCACCTGTAAAAGGGACTGGAAACGCCAATTAAATGCAAGGATGTAAAGTAACGCATAAACAACATCCTTCCTCAACCTTTAGTGAAAATTGTCGAAAAGGACTCGACATGGCAAGAAGAGGCAACAGACACATGGAAAGTATCATACAACTAAAGCCTCCCTGCAATAAAGGTCTTACCTTGGAACAAGGACCTTGATGGTTTTAAAGCACCGTAAGAAGTGCATGTGACACATAAAATCTCCAAAACACCATGCAACGTCGAGGGTAGTCAATCAAATGCATTCCAAGAAAGAAAAATGCATCACCAAGCACTTGGTCACCAAAAGATTGAATAAAGAGTGAACGAAAAGCCGAACTCCAAGAAAAACCAAGAAGGCTTATCATTAATCAAGCAAGGAAAAGACAAAGTCGGCTTATAACCAACTACCCAGTGAAGATGACGAGGTTGCTAATTGGAAACCGGACCCAACCTACTAAGCGGAAAGAACATACGAGAGTCTTGACTCATCTAGAACTCGTGCTTAAGGATCAATAACGATGTACGATGGATCATCCTATGTATTCGAACCCCTTTGTTGTGCACATGGGCATGGGGCTTGGCGGGACTTGAATCTGTGCATTCTTGGGATTTTTCCCGAAGGAATTCACTCTTCCTAGTCACCTGCCCGCGGGTCCCCAACGGGACCTTGATGGGACCCTAACGGGTCCTTGACAGGACCTTGGCGGGACCTTGATGGGTCCCTGACAGGAGCTTGGCAGGCGGACGACCGCCCACCTCGCGCCCACTGATACAATGTGCTGATCTCTTAACTCCTCGTTTTATTGATTCATGGCGCGCTTGTGTGCCTCGGTTGATGAACGCGAGTCTTGGGTAAAGAACCATGGGTTGCCCAAACATGGTGTCCTCGGTAAAAGCCCTTGACATGCGAAACACCGTCAGAAAAGCACAACCAATTGCATTACACGTGGAGTTGAAGTTGGACTCTACAATGCAACCGACTAGGGATGATTGGCGTGAAGGATTGTGCAAACCAAGGAGGCGAGTTGGGAACTCGTGCTAGGGACTCACAAAGGCCTTAAAAGCCAAAATGCTAAGGATGGACCGGGACCCTTTCAAACCATGGATATCATTCAAGCAAATCAGATGGCTCCTTACAAGTTGTATGAAATCAAGAATGACGTAGTCCGTGGTGCTAGGCAAAAAAAAAAAGTAAAAGAGCAAATTTGTGCCAAGGCCTCAAGGGTTATTAAGGACCCACAAGGAAATGAGATGACTCGTAAAGTCACCGAGTCATTCCGCAACGAGATTAGGAAACCAACTGCGCTTTAAGAAGAAAAAGAGCATGCAAGGGCACCTCATCATTAAAAGTAACACAAAAGGGCACAACAAGCCGAACCTCAGGGAAGACATGAAGTCTTACTAAGAATTTCATTCACTAAAGAGGAGATGAAATTCAATAAGAAGAGAAAGTCAACCCAAAGTTTATCGACTCCCAATAGACTTTGGGAAGAATTTAGGAAGTGTGCCCTAAGAGATTGGCTTGGTTGACCAAACTTGGTCAAGACCTTGGACGCATTAAAGAAGTAAGTGTTAAATCATCACGGGAGATGCCCTCAAGATAGGAGAGAAGGATGAAACTTTAGCCTGGGAAGCAAGATCTAACAAGGATCTTAAAGTCAAGCAAGTGCCAACACCAAGGAAGAAGGACCATCAGTTCGTCAATAAGATGTGATCAAAGCATCAAACCAGAATAGTCACTTAAGATCGAGAACCCTTAACCCATCCTAGCCGAATTCCTTTCCCTCCCTCGGAAAATCGGCCCCCTCCTTATTTCAAAACCCTTTATACCCTTCAAACCACATTCTTGATTCCCTATTTTAACAATTCTGTATAAGGTGGCAACCTCACACCCTAAGTTGCAACCTTGAAAACTTTGATCCTAATTCCTAAATTCACTTTGTCCACAGGTTTGAAACCCACTCTCTTAGCCCTTTAAACCTAATCGTTCCCAAAGACCCAGCACACATAGACATACAATTATACAGTTTCCCCGTAGAATACTTTCTCTATAGGACCACCGCACTACTTTTGACTCGTTACACCAGCAATGATTTCTAAGCTTCGGGGACGAAGCTTCTCGTAAGGGGGGGGGGGGGGGGAGAGTGTAACACCCCATGTTACGACCTTCAATCCCGGATTAATTATTTAATTAATCCCGATAATAATAATTAAATATGATTTAATTTGGTTAGGTTTCCCTTTAATTAATTAATAAGGTCCACCATGAACCGTGGGCCCTTGCCTAAATTAGAGTCTTAAGCCTATTAGGAATAAAGAAAGTAAACATTTTACTATTCAGATTCTAATTAGGAATCCTAGACCTAGTTATCTATTAGGAATAAAGGAAGTAGGCCTTTTACTATTCAGATTATGATTAGGATTCTCTTTAATTAATTAATATGGTCCACTATGGACCATGGACCCTTATCCCTAAAACAAGTCCTTAGTCCTATAAGGAATGGAATTAGCAAGCCCATAGTATTTAGACCCCAATTATGACTCTTAGGAATATATATATATATATATATAGGATCATAGGAGGCACCTAAATCTTACACCACAATAATCTCTCACCACACAAGAAGTTCCAAGAATCCCCTTAGGAGAAATCAAGAAAGAAGAAAGCTTAAAGAAAGACCCTTCATAGCCAAGGAATTAATTAAGGTTAAGAGGTAACCCATGTGTCAACAAAACCTATTTTCATAGCTATGATTCCCCCTCTTAAGATCTCCCCCATATTCTTGTGTGTTGATGATTCGTTATAATGGTCTTGATAATTGGTGTTATGATTCCATGGGTGATCTTGATGTTCTTGATGATTATATGGTGTTCTTGATGTTCTTGATGATTATATGATGTTCTTGATGTTTATATGAAAATCCGATCGAATCTTGATATTAGAAGATGAATTGTGTTCTTGTTGATTTAAAGTAATTAGAACCCTAGGTTGTATCGTAGAACTCGTATGGTATCATTCTTGGTATATTGGGTGGGAATTCGTATGTTTGGGTGTTGTTTATGTTTAGAAAAGCATGATAGGTTATGTGCCGTATGTTCTTGTTTTTGAATCTGTTAACTGTCTACGTGTTGTTGTCAATTGCGTTTGAAAGTGTCTAAGCATGGTCTCGGGTTCCACAGTGGTTTCCGGGGCGTTTTTCTATGATAAAAGAGTCAGTGGGGAGTAGGTGGGGGTAGGGAACCCGCCACCTACCAGCGGCCTATGATGGTAACGCCGGCAGCGGGCAGCCGGCGGGTGACCCCTCACCCACCGGCTACCCTCTGGATTTTACCCCACCTTGGGATTTTGGCTTCCCCGTTTGATGTTCCCCCGACCCCCGTGGTGTCCCAACAAACTCCGTCTATCGTGCCTAAGTCTAGTTTGATGTTTCGGGTACCGTTCGTAGGATAAATGAGTCTTATATATCGCATGCTAGTTGAATTGGTATCCCGTTGGCCTAGGTGAAAGAAGTATGAACCCCTTAGGATTATTCCCAGTTTGTGGATGACCACGCATAGGTTTCATTATACGTTTTCTCCCCTTCCCAATGTGTTAATGTGGGTTGCATGTGCTTGCTATGTGTTATGTGTGCATGATACCCCAATTCGGTTGCGATCGAATTCGTTATTCCTGAGCTGCGGTTCAGAAGCTGGCTGCGGTCAGATTTACACTCTCGGGCTGCGGTCCACCGTTTGGTTGCGATCAAACGTTTCTACATGAGCTGCGGTTCATATTTCCTGGCTGCGGTCAGATGACATACTCTTGGGCTGCGGTCCACTGTTTGGTTGTGATCAAACTATGATGAGCTGCGGTTCATCGGTCGGTTGCGATCGACCCCTCCGTGTTGCGATACGGGGCAGGGTGCTGCGGGGCCATGTCAGAGCTATATGCGCTGACCCTCATGTATGGGCATGCGATTGGTCCTGTGGTGCCAACAAAGAGTGCTATGTGATGAGATATGGATGATTGGATTGTTATGGAAGCGTGACCCTAGGTTACATGCTAGTAACTGTATATGCTTGTTTATGACTATTGGCTGTGCTTATCTCTATTTGCTTGTGAATTGTGCATGCTTGATTATGATTGTTGGTTGTGCTTATCCCTATCTGTCGAGTCTAATCCCCGTTTTGAAAGCTAGAGTCTCTTAGGATATATCTTCATGCTTCGAAATGGTTTTTCGTATATCTATGTATATATCTATATGTATTGTATTTCAACGCGTTGTAGTGGGTTACCAGCATCTCTCGCTGAACAGATATATTTGGCTTTCAGGCACAGAAGAGTAGACACTGGAGCGTGCTAGAACCGTGGAGCGTAGAAGTAGATAGTTTCCCCTTTCGGCCTGCGTGTCATGCTTATGCTTTTACCTTGTTGAGGATATTAGTTAGTTAGCCTGCGCACCTGAGTTCTCTAGCTCAGGTGTGGCATAGCACCCTGTACTATTTATATTACGTTTTGGGATTTAATGAGAACTTACCTTTATTATATAAGTTTCAAAAGTTTTTAAAATTTCGGGGTGTTACAATAGTGTCATCGCAATGACATGGACCGCAGCCCAATGGAAGCAGAGCTAGCAACTTTAAGTGTATACACCCCCTATTGAGATTCCAAGCTCAACGGGTTAGCTACCATCTCTGGCAACTGGAATGAGTTTCCCATGTTGCTCACAAGCCATAAGTATCCAAATGGCAATCCGGAGCTTTAAACCCACTACCGGATCAATTCACACATAAGTCCCCACACTGTCCACTTTACCAGCGCAATCATCTCATCACATCAATCCATCATCTCAACAAGAGTCAATACACACGGAATCTAGAGATACAACAACACATAGATTCCACACAAAGTGTGTACAACAAGGATAAGCTCAACAATAGCTTAATCAAAGAATAATCATACACACGGGATCACATCAAGGGATTCAATCAAGGGGTTTCAATGAAGGACATGAAACAATACTCAACAACAACAATGGACCTCAATCCAATATCAACATGGTTGGCAACACGAGTTGTCAATCCTCAATAGAAATGGCAAACAATACATACTAGCATCAATGATACCAAAACTAGCATGCATATCCAACGGCTAAACCAAAATGGTTCTAACGAACCTTCAAGACTCATATTAGCCCAACGAATCACAAGGTTGGACCCTTAGCACGATTCAAGACGCCAAATCCTAACATGGATTCCTAACACATCAATCTAGACATACGAAACATCAAGAAGACTCACAAAAACTCAATAATTCAACAACGGGAGGTCAAAACATCAAATACCAAGAAGAAAGGATCACGGGGAACAAATCCCGCAATCATCATATACGTTCCCCGCGGGTGGAACCACGGGTAGGGCTCCACCCATGGTAGTACCCGCGAGGTACATCAGGGGCCAGAATTCAGCATTCGCGAAAATTCACTTTCAAGGCCAAGTTCAAGTCCAAATGACCCCAATCTTCCACACAACAAAGATATGACTTGAACCTATGAATATCTCAAATAAAAGCATGTAAGAACCCTAAATACAAGCTCTAAAAATGCATTATCACAAGATCATGCATCAATCACTCAAACACATCAAGAATATCACATAGAAGCCAATAATCATTCCTATCAAGTGAAAATAGGTTTTGTGTAGCATGGGTTACCTCTTGTAGACCAAGAACACCATCTTCAACCTCAAAGCAAGACCAAAGCTCCTCTAGATCAACCTAGCACTTCACCCACCACTAGATCTTCTACAAACTCCCAAAACCCAAAAGGTAGAAGAGAGATTTAGAGAAAAGATGGAGGAATCTTGTAAGGAAAAGGTAGGGAAGGATAGATCTTACCATTGCTAGCCTTGTAGTGTTGGAAAGTTGGAATCTTGGCTTGGGATTTCCTGAAGAACTTATGAAGATGAACTCTAGGATTTCCTAGAGAGAAGGAGGAGTAGGGAGCAAGAAAGAGATGTAGAGAAGGGAAATCCTGAAAAATGATTTGGATTTCCTTGGTTAGGTAGGGTTTTAATGCTAGCATTGTGTGAAATGACCAGAAAGGCCCTTCCTCCCAAAATTTGTTAGGATAAAGACACAGTCTAGGGTACAAGGGCTAAAGCCCAAGGTACAACTCATTGACCAAATTAAAAGGATAAGGAATTTGGTCAACTAGGTCCTTCAACTAATTTCAAAGGGAAATTAGGATAAGAATTGTAAAGCCACAAGGAATTAATTAAAGAATTAATTCGGGTTTTAATGAATGAATTTCCGGGGTGTCACATGTGAGATCCGAAGCATCATTGTCGGAGGCACTGGGCGTGATTGGTGAGAGCTTGGTGATCAAAGCACTAGATCATGGGATACGTCGACCGGATCGTGGAAGACGTGGGGAAAGTAGCACGGAGCTGTGAAATCCTGTGAAAGTAGCACGGAGTTGTGAAATCTGAATCAGCAGTGTTAGGCTTAGTGTGGGCTTAGTGATTGATGTTATCACATCTTTGCTTGTTTTTATAGTTATTTTGAATCGTCTTAGTATTTTAGTTCTTTAATTTTGCTTATTTAATACATATTTTCCTTGCTATTATCATTTAATTATGGTTCACACTTGTTTTGAATGTTTTACGGTGTTTGTTAGTGTTTTTGAACCATTGTAGGTCAATTCTATGAGCAAGGGAAGTTCAAGGATGAGTTTGGAGCAATTTTGGACAACTTCGGGGCCCAGAGTGCTCGACGCGTCGAAAATTTCCAGAAAGTTTGGTGATCGGGACCTGCTGGTCTCGACGCGTCGAACGAGCGCCGCAACAATTCTTCCGAAGGCGCTGGAATCAAAGGAATTAAAAGGGGCGTTGTTTATCTCCAATTCATATTCCAAATTCCAATTCCAATTTCAATTAAATATGGCAATTTCTTTATTTAAATATAGGAATTATAATTTGAGTCCAATTTTGTACAAGATTCCTATTTCATCTCAACTTTGTACCCACTATAAAATCCCTCCTTCCTCAACCCTAATAACGGAGACAGAGAATTCAGAGATTCTTGGAGACAAGAAGGAGAGAAATCAAGAGCCACATGTTGTCAAGGAGGAAGCCAAGAAGAAGACTAGGGAAATTTGGGAAAATCGTCTGGTTAATTCTTGTACTCTTTTGATGATTTGTAATTCTTTATTTATATTTGCTATGTATAATTTAGTCATGCTTGGCTAAATTCTTTAGAGATTCTTGGGTAGAAGTGTTTATGAACCTATGTGCCTGAGCTCTCAGTTTCTTTAATATATTATTATTTGGGTTTAATACTTGTGTTGCAATCGTGATAATATTGTTTGATGCTTGTAATTAATGGCCATAGTTACTAGCTTCATAGCCATGTTTGTGTCACCAATGGGAGTTGGGGCATAAATTAGGGTACACACAATTGCACCTAATGGTTGGACCTTGGGAAAGGGGAACTTATTAGGGGAAGTTTATTCTAGATTGTTGCCAATCGGAAGATGGTAGTAATTAGGAATAATTGAATGCTGATCTTCGATCTTATTGGGTGTTTAAGCCACGGGAGTGGAAATTCACTAGGAATAGAGATTACGGGAGTAATTCGATTCCACTTTGCATTCCCACACAAATCTTAATTCCAAACTAAATATTGCAAACGATAATTGGCACTAGGTGATTAAATACTTGAATCCCATGAATCTCAACTTCTCTCTAATTGTTTTCAAAATCCTGAACCTCTGTTTTATTTTATTTATTTTATTCCAATCAATCATCTAAGTAATTGTTAGGATTAGCTCTAATGAATAAGTTAGTAACTAGTGCTTGATACAACCACTTCCCTGTGGATCGATAACTCGTACTCCGAGAATTATTTGTTTGCAAATATACTACGCATCAGTGATCAAAGCACTAGATCACAGAAATTCATTGTATCTAGGAACCAAGGAGTGGTGGATATAGTGAATTGCTCTTAGACTATCAGAGCAAGTGGAGTAGGAGGATTACATCACCTCCGAACCACTATAAATTGCCTTGTGTCATTTACTGCTTTATTTACTTATTGCTTATCACGTGGATATACTTGAAACAATCACAAAACTCGTATTTATTTATTCCGCTGCGTATAAGACTCTAACAATCTAGTTAAGAGTTTTGGTTTCTCTATCGCCTCAACAATTGTTGTATATGCGAAAACGGTTTAAAAGTCTATTCACCCCCCCCCCCTAGACTTTTACCACACCCCCTTTGGGACCAACATATGTTGAGAAGGATTTTGAACTACCAAAAGCTATGATTTGCCAAGAAAACTCTATTTCAAGAATTATATATATGAGTATATATGTTTTGGGAAATGTTATACTTGATTTTGAAAATATAACTAAGAACTTTTGATCTATAAAGTGTATAACCCCATGGATTCCCAATCTCATATTGACTCTGTGAAGTAACTGCTATATAGCTAGAAATGAGTAGAAATGCTAGAATATTGTGTGCTTGAGCTATTAGATGACTTGTTTAGGGATGGCAATGGTGCGGGGCGGGGGCGGGGGTTATATCCCCTGCCCCCGCCCCCGCAATCCCACCCCACTCCTCATACCCGCACTCGCACCCGCGCGGGTAATGAAATTCCTTTTCATACCCGCTCCCGTGGGGATTTTGCGGGTGCGGGGAATACCCGCGAGGACTTTGCATGCAACCTTAGTCTCATTAATAATATGAAACTTACATCTAATAAAATTTTTATTACTACAATTTATAATATTAATGCATCAAAGTCTTCACCAAATAACTACCAACTTAAATATTACATTTGCTTCCAACTTCAACATTAATGTATAAAAACTTAGCAACTAGCACCAAAACTAATTAGAAGTTGTAATATTAGTGAGTTAGGACCTTCCCTTACTACCCAAAAATTTAATAAATTAAATAAATAACATAATACTTTGATATTTACTTAAATATAATAACACAATACATATATATATATATATATATATATATATATATATATATATATATATATATATGCGGGGACGGGTGCAGGGCGGGGATACCTCTCCCCGCACCCTCCCCCATACCTGCGCGGGTTTAAAACTTTTCCCCCATACCCGCACCCATTACCCAAATTATGCGGGTATTTTATTACCCATTGGGGGCGGGGATGCGGGTAGAATTGCCATCCCTAGACTTGTTGATGTTGTATAATGCGTTGGTGATGTTTTGGAAGTGGAAAATTGTCTAATGTTGCTCTACAGGTGAAGAAGAAGTCTCTGGTGCACAACATAGTGTAAAGAAGTCACGGGCCTAGCCAACGGCCCACGAGGGGAGTCGCTGGCTAGAGTCGTGACGAGACGACCCAAGGGCACGATCCTAGGCAAGGGCCGTGACCCTAGGCCGTTACCAAGGCAGTCTCAGGCAGCGGGGCTCCTCTAGCCCACCCGAAAGCTCCGTTGGTTTTGTCTGTGCAGTGGCCGGGCCCTTGTGGCTCAGCTATGTAACACCCCGAAATTTTTAAACTTTTGAAACTTATATAATAAAGGTAAGTTCTCATTAAATCCCAAAACATAATATAAATAGTACAGGGTGCTATGCCACACCTGAGCTAGAGAACTCAGGTGCACAGGCTAACTAACTAATATCCTCAACAAGATAAAAGCATAAGCATGACATGCAGGCCGAAAGGGGGAAACTATCTACTTCTACGCTCCACGGTTCTAGCGCGCTCCAGTGTCTACTCTTCTGTGCCTGAAAGCCAAATATATCTGTTCAGCGAGAGATGCTGGTAACCCACTCCAACGCGTTGAAATACATTACATATAGATATATACATAGATATATGAAAAACCATTTCGAAGCATGAAGATATATCCTAAGAGACTCTAGCTTTCAAAACAGGGAATAGACTCGACAGATATGGATAAGCACAACCAACGGTCATAACCAAGCATGCACAATTCACAGGTGTAGGGAACAGATACGACAGATAGAGATAAGCACAGCCAATAGTCATAAACAAGCATATACAGTTACTAGCATGCATCCTAGGGTCAAGCTTTCATAACAATCCAATCATCCATATCTCATCACATAGCACACTTTGTTGGCGCCACAGGACCAATCGCATGCCCATACATGAGGGTCAGCGCATATAGCTCTGACACGGCCCCGCAGCACCCTGCCCCGTATCGCAACACGGAGGGGTCGATCGCAACCGACCGATGAACCGCAGCTCATCATAGTTTGATCGCAACCAAACAGTGGACCGCAGCCCAAGAGTAGTCATCTGACAGCAGCCAGGAATATGAACCGCAGCTCATGTAAAACGTTTGATCGCAACCAAACGGTGGACCGCAGCCCAAGAGTGTAAATCTGACCGCAGCCAGCTTCTGAACCGCAGCTCAGGAATAACCAATTCGATCGCAACCGAATTGGGGTATCATGCACACATAGCACATAGCAAGCACATGCAGCCCACATTAGCACATTGGGAAGGGGGAGAAATCGTATAACGAAACCTATGCGTGGTCATCCACATACTAAGAATAATCTTAAGGGGTTCATACTTCTTTCACCTAGGGCAACGGGATACCAATTCAACTAGCATGTAATATATAAGACTTATTCAACCTACGAATGGTACCCGAACATCGAACTAGACATAGGCACGATAAACGGAGTCCGTTGGGACACCACGGGGATCGGGGGAACATCAAACGGGGAAGCCGGAATCCCAAAGTGGGGTAAAATCCAGTGGGTAGCCGGTGGGTGAGGGGTCACCCGCCGGCTGCCCGCCGGCGTCGTGGTTCCGGGCAGCGGGTGCCCGGCGGGCAGCTGCCCGCTGCCGGCGACGTTAACATTGGCCGCGGGTAGGTGGCGGGTCCCCTACCTCACCTACCCCCCACTGACTCTTTTCATCACAGAAAATGCCCCGGGAACCATTGTGGAATCCGAAACCATGCTTAGACACTTTCAAACGTAATTGATAACAACACGTAGACAATTAACGGATCAAAAGCAAGAAACATACGGCACATATCCTATCATGCTTTTCTAAACATAATTAATACCCGAACATGCGAATTCCCACCCAATACATCAAGAATAACACCATACGAATTTCACGATACGGCCTAGGGCTCTAGACACATCCAATTTAACAAGAACACGATTCCTCTTTAAACATCAAGAACAATCAAGAATGGCACATAATCATCAAGAAACTAGGTTCCATCAAGAATCTCTTTTCATCAACAAGATTATCAAGATCGCCCATGGAATCATAACATCAATCGTCAAGAACAATATAACGAATCATCAATACACAAGAATATGGGGGAAATCCTAAGAGGGGAATCATAGCTATGAAAATAGGTTTTGTTGAGACATGGGTTACCTCTTAGCCTTAATCAATTCCTTGGCTATGAAGGGTCTTTCTTTAAGCTTCCTTCTTTCTTGATTTCTCCTAAGGGAATTCTTGGAACTCCTTGGGTGGTGAGAGATTATTGTGGTGGGGGTTCTAGGTGCCTCTTATGTCCCGTATTTATATACCTAGGAGTCCTAATTAGGGTTTAATATTATAGGCTTGCTAATTCTATTCCTTCTAGGGCTAGGGGTTGGGTTTTAGGGGTGAAGGCCCACGGACTATGGTGAGCCCCTTTTCCAAATTAATTAATGTAACTTAATTCTTTCTTTGGGCAATAGGTTAAATGATCAATCGGTTTTAAGGGACGTTACACGGGGTGTTACGCTCTCCCCCCCTTACGAGGGGCTTCGTCCCCGAAGCCCGATGTGTTAATCCATTCTTTCACCCCTGGACATCCCGTATTTTGGCCTCCTGGTTAGGAATGTGGCCCCACGTTTTGTCCTTGCCGGGGTAGACTGGACTTCTGGTGTCGTGGTGATAGGGAAGTTTGGGTCTACCTTGGTTTCCTGCTCCGGAGCTAGATGTCCTGCGAGTGTCCAAGGTGGCCTCTATTGCTGCCACCCTCTGATCTAATGCGCGTGTCGTACGGATTAAGGACGAGAACCCTTCCTCCATGATTTGGTTTTGCCGGTTGAGTTGTGCTAGGATGCGCTCATTGACCGAGCCCTCGTCTTGTTCCCTTGGGTTCCCTCCTGATCGTGGGTGCGCAATTGGATTAGGCTCGTCATCCTCCTCCTGATCTTCATTTCCCTCCAGACCCCCACAATCTTGCATTGCCCGTTTGAGCTTTTTGTTGGAGATGTCCAATTGGTCGACCAATTCTCTTCGCTCCTCCTCGGGTTTTAAGCAGATTTCTTCGAGGGTGAGGTATTGTCCTCCTCCAGTGTAGTAGATATCATTGCGGCGGAGGTTCTGGGTGTTAAAGATCATGCCGTTTGCGGTCTTAACCTCAGTGTGGCTTAGGTCTGTCCCCTTTTTCTCCATGATCCAACTTAGGATCATCCCGTAGGGTAGGCTAAGTCGGTTGCTTGTTTTGCAAAACTTCATGTGTTTTAGCATGAGGGCCAGCAGGTTGAACTTGATTTTGTGTTTCAAGAGATAGGCAAAGGTGCACTCTAAACTCCCCACGTCCTTGCTCTTATTGTTTGTGGGCAAGAGGCTATTGGTTACAATCATAACCAATATCTTTTGCTCCGCTGATAGCCACTTCCTATTCGGTCGTGTGGCTGAGGTGAATCCTTCCCCTTTCCCGAGTAGGTACCCGAGGTAGTCCTTGTACCCCGTATTTTGGGTATCAATCCACCCCTTTCGGTCGTAGTTTGACACACCCGTGGTGGTCAATTTCAAGAGTTTGGCCAAGCGGCCTTCGGAGAGTATAATTTCCTTGCCGCGGACCTTGGTGGTGATTTCTAGTTTATCACCCCGTTTGGTGGCCACTAGGTGTTGATAGAACTCTTTCACCAATTCGGGGTACGTATCCCCCTTGATGGTGAGGTAAGTATCCAAAAGGCCTTGATGATTAAGCATATCGACCAATTCCGGAGAAAATTGGTCGGGTTCAAGGGCTTTACCTCCTATCACGGTGTAGCCGGCGTTGCTCCATTCCGGGGTACGAGTTCCGAGGGGTTTCTTCGGCATCTTGGGGTAGATGACACTTTTCCGGTGGGTCTCCGGCGCGCTTTCCGGTGAGTTTTCCGGCGGGCGGTTTTCTCCCTTTTGCGAGGGAAGCGACGGCGAGCTGAGTTCCGGCGTCGGCTCGGCGAGGGGAGGTGACGGCGTTGTGGTGGTGTCGGGTGGTGTGTGGCAGCGGGCGGCGTCCAGGTGGACGACGGGCGGTGCTGGTGTCGCAGCTTTCTCCGGCGGCAGTGGCGGCGTGCGGCGGGTACGACCTAGGCGGCCGGCGTGGCTTGGTCGCTGGTGGCGGCGGCCTCGGGATCCGACGTCGAGGGGGGGGGGGGGGGGGGGCGGCGAGGTGTTGTGGAAGAGGGAAGGGGAGAAAGTGAGGAAGAGGAAGAAGAAGAAGGGTTTTGATTTGGGGATTTTGTGGGTTTTAGGGATTTGTGAGGGTTTTAAGAGGGGAGTGACCCCTTAAGGTTTTAAGAAATACCCTTGGCCTAGTGGTTAAGATCTTGGTTTTATAAGTGGGAGGTCAAGGGTTCAATTCTTATTGGCAACATTAGGCTTTTTGATGGTGTGGCCTTGTCCTTTTTCCTTCTTTTGTCTTTTAGTGGTGAGAGGCTTGGCTTGTTTGTATAATTTTTAGTTCCACCCCCGTAAGTAGGATCGAATTTCGATCTAATCTTTTATTTATAATAATTCCGAAGTAATTAAGCTCAGTAAGTAGTTCCACTACGAAAGGGGTTACAAGGAAATTGCCGGTCTATCCTAGGCAGAATTCGTCTTCTTAGTTCTCTTCCGCGGGGTTTGGGTGGTCCTCGTCTTCTGGGGTTAGGTTCCCTCCTTCGTGGTTGCTCTCGTTCCCGAGTTCGGCCTGGATGCGGCTCATGATGAATATCTTCCCGGGAGCGCCGTAGTTTCCTTGGTGAGTGGTGCGTGGCTTTTGGGGTTGAGTGCACTGGAAGGCCTTGTGTTCTTCCTTTCCGCAGTTGAAGCATCGCCAGGGGTTGCCCATGCAATCCTTGCCTCTATGGCTTTTGTTGCATTTCGGGCAAGGGAAGTTCCTGGTGCTAGCTTCGTTGTTCCCTAGGGGTGGCCTTTGGCTGGCCAGGTTACTCGGTCTTGTGTTGGTGTCGTTTCTTGTTCTTTTTACGGGTGGTGTTCCACTCGCGGTGGTTCTCTTTCGTATCTGTTCTTGAACCCCGCGTTGGAGTAGTTGGATTCGATAGAGATTTGCGGCACTGGAGTAAGCCTCGTTGAGGGTCCGAGGTCTGCTTACCACTAGTGCCTTTCGGGCTTCGAAGTTGAGGCCCGATAAGAACCTCTCTATCTTAGTTCAGTGGGGACAAGTTCTGGCGCGAAGCGCGCTAGTTCGAGGAATCACTTATGGTACTCCATGACGGTAGTCGCTCCTTGTTTCAAATGGAGGAACTCTTTGTACATAGATGCTTTTACGTGTGTTGGATAGAATCGTTCTCGAAGTCGTGTTTTGAGGTTTTCCCAGTCGAACCCTGGTTCTTGTTGGTAAGCGGGCCCCTCGAGGATCCACCAAAGGTCTGCCTCGTGTCCGAAGTAGAACGAGGTTATCTCTACGCGACGTTCTTCCGGGCATTCTATTAATCCCAGAATTTTGTCGAAGATCCGGATCTATTCCTCCAGGATTACGGGATCTTCTTCTCCTGAGAACGTGGGTGGTCGATGATTTGAAACTTGTCGGGCGACGTCTGAGTTTGCGTTTGATGGAGGTGGTGGGGGCCTGTTATTGCGAAGAGCCACATCGCTTAGTGCCTGGGCAACTTGTGTTAGTTGTTGCAGAGTTTGGGTCAGGGGGTCATGTGTGGCGGGTTCTGGAGTCCTTGATTGTCTTCTGTTTGGTGCCATGCTGTCGTCCTTCTGGGTCAATCGTTTATAGGAATGCTAGGTTAGAGTCTGGTGCCCTTACTTTGATGTGTTAAGCGGGGAAAGTTTCTTTTAAATAGGGGAGGGATGAAGTGAGGAGAGGTTATGTGTAGGTTTCACAATCTCACCGCGCGGTCTAAGCTTCCTAAGTCCTATGTCCCTAAGTACCTAGAGTTCAAGCCTAATGCCTTAAAGTTTAGTCTTAAAAGTCTTATCCTAGGGTCAAACTTAGGCTCTGATACCAATCGTAACACCCCGAAATTTTTAAACTTTTGAAACTTATATAATAAAGGTAAGTTCTCATTAAATCCCAAAACATAATATAAATAGTACAGGGTGCTATGCCACACCTGAGCTAGAGAACTCAGGTGCACATGCTAACTAACTAATATCCTCAACAAGATAAAAGCATAAGCATGGCACGCAGGCCGAAAGGGGGAAACTATCTACTTCTACGCTCCACGGTTCTAGCGCGCTCCAGTATCTACTCTTCTGTGCCTGAAAGCCAAATATATCTGTTCAGCGAGAGATGCTGGTAACCCACTCCAACGCGTTGAAATACATTACATATAGATATATACATAGATATATGAAAAACCATTTCGAAGCATGAAGATATATCCTAAGAGACTCTAGCTTTCAAAACAGGGAATAGACTCGATAGATATGGATAAGCACAACCAACGGTCATAACCAAGCATGCACAATTCACAGGTGTAGGGAACAGATACGACAGATAGAGATAAGCACAGCCAATAGTCATAAACAAGCTTATACAGTTACTAGCATGCATCCTAGGGTCAAGCTTTCATAACAATCCAATCATCCATATCTCATCACATAGCACACTTTGTTGGCGCCACAGGACCAATCGCATGCCCATACATGAGGTTCAGCGCATATAGCTCTGACACGGCCCCGCAGCACCCTGCCCCGTATCGCAACACGGAGGGGTCGATCGCAACCGACCGATGAACCGCAGCTCATCATAGTTTGATCGCAACCAAACAGTGGACCGCAGCCCAAGAGTAGTCATCTGACCGCAGCCAGGAATATGAACCGCAGCTCATGTAAAACGTTTGATCGCAACCAAACGGTGGACCGCAGCCCAAGAGTGTAAATCTGACCGCAGCCAGCTTCTGAACCGCAGCTCAGGAATAACCAATTCGATCACAACCGAATTGGGGTATCATGCACACATAACACATAGCAAGCACATGCAGCCCACATTAGCACATTGGGAAGGGGGAGAAATCGTATAACGAAACCTATGCGTGGTCATCCACATACTAAGAATAATCTTAAGGGGTTCATACTTCTTTCACCTAGGTCAACGGGATACCAATTCAACTAGCATGTAATATATAAGACTTATTCAACCTAAGAATGGTACCCGAACATCAAACTAGACATAGGCACGATAAATGGAGTCCGTTGGGACACCACGGGGGTCGGGGGAACATCAAACGGGGAAGCCGGAATCCCAAAGTGGGGTAAAATCCAGTGGGTAGCCGGTGGGTGAGGGGTCACCCGCCGGCTGCCCGCCGGCGTCGTGGTTCCGGGCAACGGGTGCCCGGCGGGCAGCTACCCGCCCGCCGGCTGCCCGCTGCCGGCGACGTTAACATTGCCTGCGGGTAGGTGGCGGGTCCCCTACCCCCCCCCCCCACTGACTCTTTTCATCACAGAAAACGCCCCGGGAACCATTGTGGAACCCGAAACCATGCTTAGACACTTTCAAACGCAATTGGTAACAACACGTAGACAATTAACGGATCAAAAGCAAGAAACATACAGCACATTTCCTATCATGCTTTTCTAAACATAATTAATACCCGAACATGCGAATTCCCACCCAATACATCAAGAATAACACCATACGAATTTCACGATACGGCCTAGGGCTCTAGACACATCCAATTTAACAAGAACACGATTCCTCTTTAAACATCAAGAACAATCAAGAATGGCACATAATCATCAAGAAACTAGGTTCCATCAAGAATCACACAATCATCAAGAATCCCTTTTCATCAACAAGATTATCAAGATCGCCCATGGAATCATAACATCAATCGTCAAGAACAATATAACAATCATCAATACACAAGAATATGGGGGAAATCCTAAGAGGGGAATCATAGCTATGAAAATAGGTTTTGTTGAGACATGGGTTACCTCTTAGCCTTAATCAATTCCTTGGCTATGAAGGGTCTTTCTTTAAGCTTCCTTCTTTCTTGATTTCTCCTAAGGGAATTCTTGGAACTCCTTGGGTGGTGAGAGATTATTGTGGCGGGGGTTCTAGGTGCCTCTTATGTGCCCTATTTATATACCTAGGAGTCCTAATTAGGGTTTAATATTATAGGCTTGCTAATTCTATTCCTTCTAGGGCTAGGGGTTGGGTTTTAGGGGTGAAGGCCCACGAACTATGGTGGGCCCCTTTTCCAAATTAATTAATGTAACTTAATTCTTTCTTTGGGCAATAGGTTAAATGATCAATCGGTTTTAGGGGTCGTAACACGGGGTGTTACAAGCTACGTGTCGTTTCGGTCCGGTTGTCACGGGCCGTTGTGACTCGGTACCTTGGGGCCGTTATGACGCACGTTTGGACTTTGATTTCGTTAAGTTTGAATTAGAAATGTGCATTTTATGATAGAATTTGTGAAGAAAATGTGTCACAGTAATGTCCCAGTGTTTGAAAATGCGAAGTAGTAGACTTGGTTTTGCGTATGTGATCTGCATGATGCTATTTGATTGTTAAATTGAGAAGCATGATCATTAATTGATTAAGTCTTGTTAGAAAAGTATGCCTAAGGAGTATGTTATGATACATAGAGATTATTTGTTAAATTCCAAGTGATGGATTATATGAACCCAGGGGTCCGGATTATACAACCGGAATATATGATCGAATATAATAAGTAATTGAATGCAATGAAATATATGATTAAAACGGTAAATAGGGGTGTGAATATTAATTGGACGTGGAACGCTATTACGGAGGTTCGGGACGTGTAATAACAATACAATTGTAGTAAGAAGGTAGAAGATGCTTGAATAGGACACCGGGGAGTGATTTTATACTCCCCGGCAGCTACCGGCCCGGGGTACGCGGGAGGAGCCGCGGTCAGTGCCGCGAGACTCGATCCACGCAAGGACCCGATCCCCGGGGTCGGCCCGGTGCGCCGGTCGACCCCGGGCACGCCGGCTGACCCCGTGGTGGCCGGTCCTACGTAGGTCGACCCCGGGGTAGTTCGTCACTCCGTGTGCATAATAGTCGGGGACCCCGTGATAGTAGCCGAGGACCCTGTGGTAGTAGTCGAGGACCCCGGAGACGTAGACCCCTCTATAGTCTGTCCGACCGCATGCGCAGCCCACTCGGTGCCGAGTGTGATCCGTTCCATATTTCTTCGCTCTAGGTCCGCTCCGTAATTATTCCATCATCAGTCCCCCACTCTTGTAGCTGCGTGAAGTCTTCAGCCCAAGAGAGCACCAAAGTCGATTGATAATTACGGACCCCCTAGTGTTTTAACGCTTTACCCTTCATCTATGCTTGTTGTTGTGCATGCTGTCGCCCGAGCGGCGTCCATAGAGAGTGTGTTGGGGACCCTTCGGGCTCAGTTGGGGGCCGAGATGAGAGGTCGCAAAGAGCTGGAGGCGACGCAAAAGGCCATGGGGAGCAAGCACGAGGCGTTGGAGGGCAAGTATGTCGAGTTGATTGCCAGCCGTGCGCAGGAGCGCCGGACACATGAGGAGGCTTTGAAGGTAGCCATGTCGAGCTATGAGGACTCCGAGGTGTTCACCAAGGACGTGAAGGCCTACCTCGCAGAGCATGCGGAGGAGGCCTTTGGGGACCTTCTGTGCGACCCCATTGGGAAAGAGCTTGTGGTTGTGCAGGGGTTGCAGATGTACGACAGAGGTTGCAGATGTATGACCTCTCCTCGAAATTCGGCGTTAGGGGTCTTATCCAGCCGGGTGATGAAGAGGGGACGGTGGATGCCCGCGAGACCCATTAGCTTTGATTCCTCTTGGTTATTTTGGATTTGTGCATGATGGACCCTTGCTTTTGCTTATTGTATAGCACAAACTATTTTCTTTACTCGCACACGACGTTGTTATTTTGTTGAACGAACTGTTACCTTCGTAATGAGATTGACTGCTTACTTCGTTTATGTTTTCCTTTGCACCTTGCTCCGTTTGTCTATTTCCTTTGCGTATTCATGATTTGATCCCCGCCCAACGGTGCCTCCGAAGGGCTTGGAGTCCCCATACCTTCGTGATCAGGCTGCGTACCGCGTTCGTCCTCTTGTTGTAACGAGCTCGGTTATCCATGGGGTCGGCCGGCCGACCTCACGGGTTGGGGACGCGACCTTCATTCGGTCGAGCTTGTGGGGTCGGCTGGTCCCACGGGTCGTGGCCTTCACTCGGTCGACCTTCCGTGTTTTGTGCCCGTTCGGTGACAGGTGAGGGTGGGCCTCATATCGCCCCTAGGGCATCTGGATTGCATTACGCCCGTTCGGCAATAGGCGAGGTCAGACCTCGTACCGCCCCTAGGGCGTTCTAGCGATTCTTGGGATGGAGTCTTTGGACTCACATCCCGAATCCTTCCATTCGGCAATAGGCGAGGGCGGACCTCGTATCTCCCCTAGGGGATGCTTAGATTGCGTTACGCCCGTTTGGCGATAGGCGAGGTCGGACCTCATACCGCACCTAGGGCGTTCTAGCGATTCTTGGGATGGAGTCTTTGACTCGCATCCCGAATCCTTCTGTTCGGCGATAGGCGAGGGCGGACCTCGTATCGCCCCTAGGGGATGCTTAGATTGTGTTACGCCCGTTCGGCGATAGGCGAGGTCGGACCTCGTACCGCCCCTAGGGCGTTCTAGCGATTCTTGGGTTGGAGTATTGTGACTCGCATCCCCGAATCCTTCCGTTCGGTGATAGGCGAGGTCGGACCTCGTACCGCCCCTAGGGGATGCCCATATTGCGTTGCACCCGTTCGGTGATAGGCGAGGACTGGCCCCGTGCCACCCTTAGGACGTCTTTAGTGTTTACGGGTTGGAGTTCCCGACTCGCACCCGCAAGCTCCTCCACTTGGTGATGCGCGAGGTCGGACCTCGCCTCGTACAGTCGTGTCCCGGCTTGCTATCGCGGCCAGACGTGAACACGGGTGCCTTTCGGGTCTTTAGTGATTATGGGTTGGAGTTCCCGACTCGTACCCACAAGTTCTTCCACTCGGTGATGCGCGAGGTCGGACCTTGCCTCGTACAGCCACGTCCCGGCTGGCTATCTCGGCCAGACGTGAACACGGCTGCCTTCCAGCGGCCGACCCCGTGGGGAGGCTGACCTTAGGTCAACCGTGGTATCTGACTGTGCCCGTACCCTTTCCCCATTCGCAGTAAGATTTCACAATGAAATTCGTTATTCCATTATGAGTAACAAAAAGAATTATTGAGGGGACGGGTCGTCTTACAAATATGTTTCTATTGATAAAATTTTAGCAAGTGATCCGAGTTCCATACTCTATCTATCTTCTTGCCATTTGGAGTCTTCAATTTGTAGCTGCCCGGGTGCACTATGGCCTTGACCACATATGGCCCTTCCCATTTTTGGGCGAGCTTGCCCCTGTCTTGGGGTTGGCTTGCCTCCCTCTTCGTAGGACGTAATCGCCGACCTGGAAGTAGCGCAGCCGGACTCTCCTGTCGTGGTACACCTTTGCTTGACGCTGGTAATTCTCCTCGCGAACCGCGACGTCCTCCCTTCTGTCGTCGATGAGGTGGAGGTCGGCGGCATAGTGTTCTTCATTGATGTTGGGTTCGTACACCTCGACCCGGTGGGTGGTATCACGGCTTCGACGGGAGCCCGGGCTTCAAACCCATATGCTAGCGCGAATGGTGTCTCCCCCGTAGCTCTTCTTGGGGTGGTACGATATGCCCATAAGACGGTGTCTAACTCCTCCACCCATATTCCTCTGGCTGCGTCCAAGTTTTTCTTTATGCCGTCCAGTATGGTTCTATTGACATTATCCACCTGTCCATTTGCCTGCGGGTATGCCACCGCCACGCGGGTGTGTTTTATGTACCATTGGTCGCAGAACCCCTTGAATTCTTTACTCAGGTCGCGAGCTCATGAGGTAACCCCCTTGATGCGTCCTTCTCTTGGGCGATCTCATGAGGTAGTCCTCCTCCTTTTGGGCGGGCGAGCTCATGAGGTATCCCCCTTGATGCGTCTTCCTCTTGGGCGAGCTCATAAGGTAACCCCCTTGATGCGTCCTCCTCTTGGGCGAGCTCATGAGGTAACCGTCCTCCTCTCAGGCGAGCTCATGAGGTAGCCCCCTTGATGCGTCGAGCTCATGAGGTAGCCCCCTTGATGTGTCCTCCTCTTGGGCGAGCTCATGAGGTAGCCCCCTTGATGCGTCCTCCTCTTGGGCGAGCTCATGAGGTAGTCCTCCTCCTCTTGGGCGAGCTCATGAGGTGTCCCCCTTGATACGTCCTCCTCTTGGGCGAGCTCATGAGGTAGCCTCCTTGATGCGTCCTCCTCTTGGGCGAGCTCATGAGGTAGCCGTCCTCCTCTTGGGCGAGCTCATGAGGTAGCCATCCTCGTATTGGGCGAGCTCATGAGGTAGCCCCTTGATGCGTCCTCCTCTTGGGCGAGCTCATAAGGTAGCCGTCCTTGTAACACCCCGTGTTGCAGCCCATAAACCAATTAATTAATTACCTAGAAAGAAAGATTAAAATCTCATTAATTAGGAAAGGCCCACCAAAAGCCCATCGACCCTTATCCCTAAGTCCAACCCTTAGTCCCATAGGAAATAGAAGTAGCCAACTATATAAATGGGGACATAGGAGGCACCTAGAACCCACACCACAATAATCTATCACCACACAAGAAGTTCCAAAAATTCCCCTAGGAGAAATCAAAAAAGGAGGAATCTTAAAGAAAGACCCTTCATAGTCAAGGAAATTAATTAAGACTAAG
The DNA here is from genome assembly GCF_001879475.1 of Ipomoea nil. NCBI lineage: Eukaryota > Viridiplantae > Streptophyta > Magnoliopsida > Solanales > Convolvulaceae > Ipomoea > Ipomoea nil. The sequence continues at coordinate 38,823 of NW_017617301.1, read as the reverse complement.
AGGTAACCCATGTCTCAACAAAACCTATTTTCTTCGCTATAATATCCTTCTTTGGCCTCCCTCTATATTCTTATGTCTTGATAAATTCTTCGATGATAATTGTGTTATGTTCTTGATGATTGATAAGATGATCTATGTGCATTCTTGATAATCTTAATGATCTTGATGTTGAAAAGAAGTTCTTGATATTGATGTGATAATCCTTGAAAAATCTTGATATTTATTGATGTTAAAGATAAAATATGATCTTGATGATTTGGGTGGGATTAGAACCCTAGGATGGGTTGGGAATTTGTATTGTAATGTTTTGGATGTATATTGGGTGGGAATTCACATGTTCGGGTGTTGTTTGTATTTAGAAGTCGTGATAGGACGAGTTATATGTGATTCTTGTTTTTGATCCGTTAATTGACTACGTGGTGTCGTTAATTGTGTTTAAAAGTGTCTAAGCATGGTTTCGGGTTCCACAAAGGATCCCGGGGCGAAATATTGATGAATGAGTCAGTGGGGGGTAGGTGGGGGTAGGGGTACCCGCCACCTACCCGCTGCCCGAAGATCACCGCCGGGCAGCGGGCATGTAACACCCCAGATTTTCAAGACTTTTAAAACTTATAATAAAGGTAGAATCTTATTAAATCCCAAGATATAAATACAAGCGTTCGGGGTGCTATGCCACACCTGGGCTAGAGAGCCCAAGTGCACAGGCTAACTAACTAATATCCTCAAAGCGTAAATATGTAAACGTGGCACGCAGGCCAAAAGGGAAACTATCTACTTCTAAGTTCTAGCGCACTCCAGTGACTTAATCTTCTGTGCCTGAAAGCCAAATATATCTGTTCAGCGAGAGATGCTGGTAACCCACTCCAACGCGTTGAAATACAATACATATAGAGATATATATAGATATACGAAAACCATTTTGAGCATGAAGATATATCCTACGAACTCTAGCTTTAAAAACCGGGAATGACTCGACAGATAAGGCCAGACGCAAGCAACAGTTATAACGAGCATATGCAGTTCACAACACATAAGGCAGATAAGGCAAGGCATAAACAATGATCATAACCCAACATGAACAATCCCCAATATAAATCCCATAGTCACATCCCCCAATACACTCGTAATCACAACTCGTCCATGTCACAACACATAACACACTTTGTTGGCGCCACAGGACTAATCGCATGCCCATACATGAGGGTCAGTGCATATAGCTCTGACACGGCCCCGCAGCACCCTGCCCCGTATTGCAACACGGAGGGGTCGATCGCAACCGACCGATGAACCGCAGCTCATCATAGTGTTTGATCGCAACCAAACAGTGGATCGCAGCCCAAGAGAATGTCATCTGACCGCAGCCAGGAAAAAGGACGAACCGCAGCTCGTATAGAAACGTTTGATCGCAACCAAACGGTGGACCGCAGCCCAAGAGTATCAATCTGACCGCAGCCAGCTTCTGAACCGCAGCTCAGGATAACCAATCCGATCGCAACCGAATTGGGGTAGCACACACACATAACACATAGCAAGCACATGCAACCCACATTACACATTGGGAAGGGGAGAAAGCGTATAACAAAACCTATGCGTGATCCATCACATACTAAGAATAGTCCTAAGGGGTTCATACTTCTTCCACCTAGGTCAACGGGATACCAATTCAACTAGCATGCAATATAATAGACTCATAAACCTACGAAAGGTACCCGAAATATCAAACTAGACATAGGCACGATAAACGGAGTCCGTTGGGACACCACGGGGAACGGGGAACATCAAATGGGGAAGCCGGGGTCCCGGGTGGGACGACTTTCCAGCGGGTAGCCGGTGGGTGGTGGGCCACCCGCCGGTTTCTACTGTTCCGGGCAGCGGGTCGCCGGCGGGCAGCTGCCCGCCCGCCGGCCACCCGCTGCCAGGCGGTGGTTTACGGCTATGGGTAGGTGGCGGGTCCCCTACCCCCCACTGACTCTTTTCACACACTTTACGCCCCGGGAACCGTTATGGAACCCGAAACCATGCTTAGACACTTTACAACACAATTAACGACAACCCATAGACAATTAACGAATCAAATACGAGGAATGAACGGCACATAACCTATCATGCTTTTCTAAGTATAATCAACACCCAAACATGCGATTTCCCCACCCGATAATCCAAGAATAAGATCATACGATACAACCTAGGGTTCTAATCACTTTTATATCAACAAGAATACGGTTCGTCTTCTAATTGCAAGATTCGGTAAGAATAACACATAATCATCAAGATCATCACCCAATTATCAAGAACAACCCATAATCATCAGGAACTCCATATAATCATCAAGAATATCATAATTATCAAGAATCTCTCAATATCAAGATTATCAAGATCCCCCATGGGATCATCACATCAATCATCAACAATAATTATCACAAGTCATTAATACACAATAATATGGGGAAAACCCTAAGGGGGAATCATAGCTATGAAAATAGGTTTTGTTGAGACATGGGTTACCTCTTAGCCTTAATTAATTCCTTGGCTATGAAGGGTCTTTCTTTAAGCTTTCTTGCTTTCTTGATTTCTTCTAAAGGGATTCTTGGAGCACTTTGGGGTGGTGGAACGTTTATTGTGGTGGGGGGTTCTAGGTGCCTCTTAAGTCCCCTATTTATATATTTAGGAGTCCTGGTTAGGAACTAATATTATAGGCTTGCTAATTCTATTCCTTTTGGAACTAAGGATTGGGTTTAGGGATAAGGGTCCATGGTCCATAGTGGACCATATTAATTAATTAAAGGGAATCCTAATCGTAGTCTGAATAGTAAAAGGCCTACTTCCTTTATTCCTAATAGATAACTAGGTCTAGGATTCCTAATTAGAATCTGAATAGTAAAGGGTTTACTTTCTTTATTCCTAATAGGCTTAGGACTCTAATTTAAGCAAGGGTCCACGGTTCATGGTGGACCTTTATTAATTAATTAAAGGAAACCTAAACGAATTAAATCATATTTAATTATTATTAACGGGATTAATTTAATAATTAATCCGGGATTAAAGGCCGTAACACGGGGTGTTACACTCTCCCCCCCTTACGAAAAGCTTCGTCCCCGAAGCTTGGAAATCATTGCAGGGTTAACGAGCCAAGAGAAGAACCGTGGTCCTATAGAGAAGGTATTCCACGGGGAAATTGTATACTTGCACGCCTATGTGTGTTGGGTTTTTGGGAGCGATTAGGTTTTACAGGGCTAAGACAGTGGGTTTCAAACTTGAGGACATGGGAGGCACCTAGAAGTCACACCACAATAAATATCACCACACAAGAACTCTCAAGGGACTCCCCACCACCAAGCCTAGGGAGATCAAAGCGGATGGAAATCTTAGGGAAGAACCTTAATAGCCGAGAGATGATTAATTAAGACTAAGAGGTAACTCATGTCTCAACAAAATCTATTTTCCTTGCTATAATTATCTTCTTTGGCCTCCTCTCTATACTTGTGTCTTGATGAATCGTTTATGATATTGATGATATGTTCTTGATAATTGTGAGATGATTTTATGTGTGATCTTGATGATGATAAGAGATTCTTGATGATTATGTGATATTCTTGATGAATCTTGATGTCTTGGTAATTAAAAGATGAACTATGATTTTATTGATTTGCATATGATTAGAGCCCTAGGTTAAAATTGAGAATTTCGTATTGTGTTATTCTTGATATAATTGGGTGGGATTTCGCATGTTCGGATGTTGATTATGTTTAGAAGTCATGATAGGATACGTGCTATATGATTCTTGCTTTTGATCCGTTAATTGTCTATGTGGTGTCATCAATTGCGTTTAAAAGTGTCTAAGCATGGTTTCGGGTTCCACAAAGGATCCCGGGACGAATTTGTTGATGAATGAGTCAGTGGGGGGTAGGTGGGGGTGGGGGAACCCACCACCTACCCGCTGCCCAAAGGGCACTGCCCGGCGGTGGGCAGCCACCGGGCAGCCTGCTACCCGCTGCCCGGAACAGTGCCCACTGGCGGGCAGCCGGCGGGTAACCCCCACCCACCGGCTACCCGCTGGTCCATACCCCACCCGGGTCCCCGGCTTCCCCGTTTGATGTTCCGCATTCCCCGTGGCGTCCCAACGGACCCCGCCTGTCGTGCTTGAGTCTAGTTTGATGTTTCGGGTGCCGTTCGTAGGATAAAAGAGTCTTAGGAATTGCATGATAGTTGAATCGGTAACCCATCGACCTAGGTGAAAGTCGTATGAACCCCTTAGGATTATTCTTAGTATGTGAATGATCACACGTAAGCTTAATTATATGTCTCCCCCTGCCCTATGTGCTACTATGTGTTATTATGTGCTATTGTGTGTTATGTGATGCATGACCTTAACTTGGTTAAAATCAAGTAGGCTATACGGGCAGTTGAATGGACTGAGAACCATCCCAATGGTTAACCAGGCCGGTTAAGATCGGTCAGGTATATAAATATTATATAGGACTGAGGTCCATTATACGGGCAGTTGAATGGGCTAAGAACCATCCCAACTGCTAACCAGGCCGGTTAAGATCGGTCAGGTATATAAATATTATATAGGACTGAGGTCCACTATACGGGTAGTTGAATGGGCTGAGAACCATCCCAACTGTTAACCAGGCTGGTAGAGACAGGTCAGGTATATAAAGATTATATATAGTACTGAAGGTCCACATGGGCCTCGGTGATATGACACACCGACCTAGACGAGCCAGGCGGTGTGTAGGGCCAACAAGCCGAGGAAGGCTGTAGTCCACCGACCTGAGTAATCAGGCGGTGTGTAGGGCTACGGCTGGCTGCGATCCACCGAGTGATGGGACATCGGTATGTAGGGCCGTAGTCTCCGAGGATCTTCGCCCACCGACTAAGTTTAGCTCAGCGGTGTGTCGGGCTTGATCCGCTACGGTCCACCGATTGTGCGCATCAACGGTGTGTAGGGTCGTAAGTCCCCCTTAAAGGGGATCGCGGTCCACCGACTGGGCGCATCAGCGGTGTGTCGGATCGTGGTCTGACGTTGAGTTCGTCAGCGGTTCTCAAAGGGTTGGTTGCGATCAACTCCCCTCATACCGCGGTACTGAGGTAGGGTGCTACGGGGCCGTGTTAATGCTATAAGCATTAACCCTCATGTTCGGGACCCTAGAAATCTGTGATGTTACAGTTGGTATCAGAGCCTAAGTTTGACCCTAGGATAAGACTTGTAAGACCAGACTTTAGGACATTAGACTTGAACTCTAGGTATTTATGAACAATGGATTTAGGAATCTTAGGACGCGCGGTGAGATTGTGAGCCTACCTATCATCACATAACCTCCCCTCACTTTATCCCTCACTAATTTAAAGAATTTCTCCCTTCGCTTATCACATCAAGGTAAGGGTACAACACACTAACTCTTCATTCAACATACTTACCCTAGAAATCTGTGATGTCCTTGCATGCTTTTACCTGCTTTGTTGCTTATCACTCTTTGATTACCATACTTGTTTATTTGCCTAAGCATATGTTCCTAATTGATTTTTAGACCAAGTTAGGAACTGCATATTATTGCTTAACTATTTGATCAAACATGCGCTATCTGGATATCTGTTACTTGCAATTAGTAATTTTATTCGGCTTATAAGAGCTCACTTGTCCTAATCACAATTGACCAATATAGTTAATTCACTAATAGCCCGATAAGTACTTACATGAGTTGAATGGAGGGAAATTTTGGGGACATAGCTGTAATTAAGAAGGGGAAGAATGGGGCGTAGGATCCTTATGATATCTAGTTGAAGTCTCCCATATTCCTTATTAGTATCATAATAACGTGATCCCTTGAGTTTTCCATGTATTCAAATCCCTTTCGTTGTTCACATAAAGTATGGAACCCCTTGAAACTTATAATTGTGCATTCTCGGGGCTTTTCCCGAGGTGATTCCTCCTTCACAATCATGTTCTAGTGGGGCCTTGGCAGGAGGTCGACCACCCACCACGTGCCCACTGCCATATTCCAGTGGGGACTTAACAGCCAGTCGACCGTCCGCCTCGCGCCCACTAGTCCAGTATGTTTTCTTGACTTCTCGTTTTTATTGACCCATTGTGCCTTTGTGTGTCTCCCTTGATACTTCCTATGTGTGTAACATATAAATAACAATCTAATGCTTGAACATGAAAATCGAATTATCTTCCTAATTGACTTGTTTATATATTACATAGAAATTCTAGGGACTAATTCTATTTCTAGAAATCTAAACCCTCAGATACATTGCGTATTAAGTTTCGACCCGAAATTCAATCCGAGTGAGACCCGTAGAAACCTAAAACAAGTGGTCATCTAGAAATTATCCTTGGAAAAATATGTTGCGTCCCCAAACTATCTTAAAACTATCCTTCTAGACCTTGGTCCATGTTGCATAATAGACCACAAGCTCCCCATACCTTGTTTAGGACCCTTTACCACTAAGATAAGGACCCCCTAAACAAACATTTATACATAAATAGGTACATTATTACTATTCTAGATATATTCCCCTAAAACTCCTATCATATATATATATATTATTATTATTATTATTATTATTATTATTATTATTATTATTATTATTATTATTATTATTATTATTATTATTATTATTATTATTATTATTATTATTATTATTATTATTATTATTATTATTATTATTATTATTATTATTTATTATTATTATTATTATTATTATTATTATTATTATTATTATTATTATTATTATTATTATTATTATTATTATTATTTATTATTATTATTATTATTATTATTATTATTATTATTATTATTATTATTATTATTATTATTATTATTATTATTATTATTATTATTATTATTATTATTATTATTATTATTATTATTATTATTATTATTTATTATTATTATTATTATTATTATTATTATTATTATTATTATTATTATTATTATTATTATTATTATTATTATTATTATTATTATTATTTTATTATTATTATTATTATTATTATTATTATTATTATTATTATTATTATTATTATTATTATTTATTATTATTATTATTATTATTATTATTATTATTATTATTATTATTATTATTATTATTATTATTATTATTATTATTATTATTATTATTATTATTATTATATTATTATTATTATTATTATTATTATTATTATTATTATTATTATTATTATTATTATTATTATTATTATTATTATTATTATTATTTATTATTATTATTATTATTATTATTATTATTATTATTATTATTATTATTATTATTATTATTATTATTATTATTATTATTATTATTATTATTATTATTATTATTATTATTATTATTATTATTATTATTATTATTATTATTATTATTTATTATTATTATTATTATTATTATTATTATTATTATTATTATTATTATTATTATTATTATTATTATTATTATTATTATTATTATTATTATTATTATTATTATTATTATTATTATTATTTTATTATTATTATTATTATTATTATTATTATTATTATTATTATTATTATTATTATTATTATTATTATTATTATTATTATTATTATTATTTATTATTATTATTATTATTATTTATTATTATTATTATTATTATTATTATTATTATTATTATTATTATTATTATTATTATTATTATTATTATTATTATTATTATTATTATTATTATTATTATTATATTATTATTATTATTATTATTATTATTATTATTATTATTATTATTATTATTATTATTATTATTATTATTATTATTATTATTATTATTATTATTATTATTATTATTATTATTATTATTATTATTATTTTATTATTATTATTATTATTATTATTATTATTATTATTATTATTATTATTATTATTATTATTATTATTATTATTATTATTATTATTATTATTATTATTATTATTATTATTATTATTATTATTATTATTATTATTATTATTATTATTATTATTATTATTATTATTATTATTATTATTATTATTATTATTATTATTTATTATTATTATTATTATTATTATTATTATTATTATTATTATTATTATTATTATTATTATTATTATTATTATTTTATTATTATTATTATTATTATTATTATTATTATTATTATTATTATTATTATTATTATTATTATTATTATTATTATTATTATTATTATTATTATTATTATTATTATTATTATTTTTTTTTTTTTATTATTATTATTATTATTATTATTATTATTATTATTATTATTTATTATTATTATTATTATTATTATTATTATTATACCAGGACTACGTGGTCTAATGGTATCCGGGTTGGACTTCCAATTAGAAGATTATGAGTTCAAGCCTCAGTGGAGGCGTTATTGTGTTTAAGTAGGTTGAGAAAGTATATGAACAGATACTACAATGTAATAGAGCCAGTAACTTTTAAAAAAAAAAATTATTATTATTATTTTCATTTTTATTACACCCTAATCCTAAATCACCTTGCCTAAACTTAAAAATGGTTGCGTCGTGTACGGTACGTCCCTATACACTTAAATCTATATATTTGTGTGTATAAACTTGTGAGCCTATAGAACATCCTCCCCTATTCATACGTATTCATATAAATTGTTACATTATATACAATAAATCCCTAGCCCCCAAACCATACACATGTACCCTAGCTACAATAATCTTACGCACGCCTATAAGCTTGCCCTTAGCATATCCTAACCCTGAAATATCATCCCGTACAAATTACATCACTATTATATATATATACATATATATATACACATATCACTGGGATAGCCCTAATTCTACTTTTCCCCCTCGCATGACCTCCCTGTTACCACTCCTATCTTCCCTAAATAATTAAAAACTTTAACCTCATCATCAGGTCGTCAATTGATTTAGGAATTAGCAACCAAGGGTTTTCAACTCTAAAGTTGTTTAGGTATCCCGGGCTTCTAGAGGTAAGATTTATACCTACCTAAAATCTAATTACCACCAAGATAAAACAAATTTTCCTAAGTGCTTGTGTGATTAAATTCTCAAGGTAGAACCTCTAGTACTTGTGAACCTAGGCTATCTTACTCGTAATTACTAAAATATTTGTATGCAAATTGCATGGTCCAAACTATAGGTCGGAATTTATATTTTCATTACAGATCACATAGCTCACATGTTTACGTTAAAATACACACTTACCCACATTTATGTATATATACAAAGCATGTTAGACAAAAACGTTATGTTATAGGACATCCCACTATACATATATGCAATATTATTAGTTACAAACAATCTGCATATAAGTGCCAATACTTGTTATGTGATCACCCACCGTAATCCATGGTATACAAAATAAAGATCCCAATTCTATTGTCTCCCCAGAATTTATTTACCGCATAAAAAGCAAGAACCTTCCTCCTAATTACTTATAATCTTTTCCTCAGAATCTAATTTCCGCTATTTGAATAATTGTTATATGATTTATGACCTTCCTGAATTTATATGACAAAAGTTTGGTTATGCCACGATACTAAGTACGTGAATTTGATTGTTAATCATGCACTAGAATAACATGTGGAATAATACATATGTGTGTTTTATGATTCCATAGGACTAGTTATTATTTAAATACTTGAAATAAATCCACATACCTTCACACTCTATACCTATAGACTTAAGGAAATCGCATATATATCAATTGAACACATATAGGCATGCCAACTTGCAGGATTTGCATATAACATAAATAGTTAATTATCATACATGTTAGGCTTGTTATTTCGTAACTGTGAATATTTGGTATAATCTGCTAAGCACAAAGATTAGACATAGATCCTACATAAACGGCACCTAGGCTCACAACATGCTACACTACGTAATTAAACGTCTGCATCCACTCGTAAATGAGGTTCGCCCGTGTTGATATATGTGCATATACACTTTATAATGATTATGTGGCTATCCGAATCTGCACCCGCAGGGCATTTGCCTCTCATTTAGGTATATAAATAATTATATGATCGGTACAACTCGTGATCCTATATATTGAATCATTATAAAATAATTAAATGAGGGACATGCCACATGTAAGACTTCTATGTTATATATCAGTCACCCGTAGAACTTACATATTGTGTGTTGCATATTCGTGACCTTATTATTTGGTGCATTTTGCTAGCACAATAGTTAGGCTCAAACCCAGTAAATTTATATGTGTATATGTATATATTTCCCATATAATACTTTCCTTATGAACTACTATACTAATTCGGACTCTTTACCCCAAAATGATTTCTAAGCTTCGGGGACGAAGCTTCTTGTAAGGGGGGAGAGTGTAACACCCCGTGTTACGACCCTTAATCCTGAATTAATTATTTAATTAATTCCATTAATAATAATTAAAAGGGATTTAAATTGATTAGAAATCCCTTTAATTAATTAACGTAGTCCACCACGGATCGTGGACCCTTGCCTAAACTAGAGTCATAAGCCCATTAGGAATAAAGAAAGTATACATTTACTATTCAGATTATGGTTAGGATTCTCTTTAATTAATTAATATGGTCCACCAAGGACCATTGACCCTTATCCCTAAAACAAGTCCTTAATTCTATAAGGAATAGAATTAGTAAACTCATACCATTCAGACCCTAATTAGGACTCCTAAATATATATATATATATATATATATATATATATATATATATATATATATATATATATATATATATATATATATATATATATATATATATATATATATATAAGGACATAGGAGGCACCTAGAAGTCACACCACAATAAATATCACCACACAAGAACTCCCAAGGGACTCCCCACCACCTAGCCTAGGGAGATCAAAGCGGATGGAAATCTTAGGGAAGAACCTTAATAGCCAAGGGATGATTAATTAAGGCTAAGAGGTAACCCATGTCTCAACAAAATCTATTTTCCTTGCTATAATTATCTTCTTTGGCTTCCTCTCTATACTTGTGTCTTGATGAATCGTTTATGATATTGATGATATGTTCTTGATAATTGTGAGATGATTTTATGTGTGATCTTGATGATGATAAGAGATTCTTGATGATTATGTGATATTCTTGATGAATCTTGATGTCTTGGTAATTAAAAGATGAACTATGATATTATTGATTTGAATATGATTAGAGCCCTAGGTTAAAATTAGGAATTTCGTATTGTGTTATTCTTGATATAATTGAGTGGGATTTCACATGTTCGGATGTTGATTATGTTTAGAATTCATGATAGGATATGTGCTATATGATTCTTGCTTTTGATCCGTTAATTGTCTATGTGGTGTCATCAATTGCATTTAAAAGTGTCTAAGCATGGTTTCGGGTTCCACAAAGGATCCCGGGACGAATTTGTTGATGAATGAGTCAGTGGGGGGTAGGTGGGGGTGGGGGAACCCACCACCTACCCACTCCCCAAAGGGCACTGCCCGCCGGCTACCCGCTACCCGGAACAGTGCCCACCAGCGGGCAGCCGGCGGGTAACCCCCACCCACCGGCTACCCGCTGGTTCATACCCCACCCGGGTCCCCGGCTTCCCCGTTTAATGTTCCCCATTCCCCGTGGCATCCCAACGGACCCCGCCTGTCGTGTTTGAGTCTAGTTTGATGTTTCGGGTGCCGTTCGTAGGATAAAAGAGTCTTAGGAATTGCATGATAGTTGAATCGGTAACCCATCGACCTAGGTGAAAGTCGTATGAACCCCTTAGGACTATTCTTATTATGTGAATGATCACACGTAAGCTTAATTATATGTCTCCCCCTGCCCTATGTGCTACTATGTGTTATTATGTGCTATTGTGTGTTACGTGATACAAGACCCCAACTTGGTTAAGATCAAGTGGGCTATACGGGCAGTTGAATGGGTTGAGAACCATCCCAACTGTTAAGATCGGTCAGGTATATAAATATTATATAGGACTGAGGTCCACTATACAGGCAGTTGAATGGCCTGAGAACCATCCCAACTGTTAACCAGGCCGGTTAAGATCGGTCATGTATATAAATATTATATAGGACTGAGGTCCACTATACGGGCAGTTGAATGGGCTGAGAACCATCCCAACTGTTAACCAACCTGGTAGAGACCGGTCACGTATATAAAGATTATATATAGGACTGAAGGTCCACATGGGCCTCGGTGATATGAACCACCGACCTGGACGCGCCAGGCGGTGTGTAGGGCCAACAAGCCGAGAAAGGCTATAGTCTACCGACCTGAGTAATCAGGCGGTGTGTAGGGCTACGGCTGGCTGCGATCCACCGAGTGATGGGACATCGGTATGTAGGGCCGTAGTCTCCGAGGATCTTCGCCCACCGACTGAGTTTAGCTCAACGGTGTGTCGGGCTTGATCCGCTACGGTCCACCGATTGTGAGCATCAACGGTGTGTAGGGTCGTAAGTCCCCCCTTGTAAAGGGGATCGCGGTCCACCGACTGGGCGCGTCAGCGGTGTGTCGGATCGTGGTCCGACGTTGAGTTCGTCAGCGGTTCTCAAAGGGTTGGTTGCGATCAACTCCCCTCATACCGCGGTACTGAGGTAGGGTGCTGTGGGGCCGTGTTAATGCTATAAGCATTAACCCTCATGTTCGGGACATGCGATTGGTCTCGTGGCGCCATCAACGATTATGTGATATGAATGATGATTGAATGATGATGTGTTTGAATTGAAAAGTGAACTGTGACCTTAGATGTGTATTCCTTATGATGTTATCTCTACTTAACTGTTTATTACTGCTTGATGTGTTTGTCCCTACTTGCTGAGTCTATTCCCGGTTTTAAAGCTAGAGTCTCCTAAGTATATATCTTCATGCTCCAAAATGATTTTCCTATATATATATATATATATATATATACCTATATTGTATTTCAACGCGTTGGAGTGGGTTACTAGCATCTCTCGCTGAACAGATATATTTGGCTTTCAGGCACAGACGTGTAGATCCCAAAGCGCGCTAGAAGATCATGGATTAGATAGATAGTCTTTCCTTTCGGCCTGCGTGCCATGATGATGTATTGAAGATATTTAGTTAGTTTAGCCTGTGCATCTGAGTTCTCCAGCTCAGATGTGACATAGCACCCCGTACACTTATAATTAGTAATGCTCTGTTTGGGATTTTATGAGAAATTACCTTTATCATATTAGCTAAAAAGTTTCAAAATTTCGGGGTGTTACACCTACCGCGGGACCCATAAGGAATCGGAAATCAAATTAGTAAACATGATAAAAATGAAGAAATATCTAACCCAAGGAAACGAAGTCTTCCTATGCTCAGTCAAGGACCTCAACACCAAAATTGCCGAACCCCAAACCATTCCAGTGGTAAACGAATTCACCGACGTCTTCCCAGACGAAATCCCCGGAGCACCCCCAACCAGAGAAGTCGAGTTCACGATAGACCTAATACCAGGCGCTGCCCCGATCTCTAAACCACACTACAGGCTGGCGCCAAAGGAAATGAAGGAACTGAAAACACAACTTCAGGAACTTCTAGATAAAGGATACATCCGCCCCAGCACCTCACCATGGGGAGCACCAGTATTATTCGTTAAAAAGAAAGATGGGAGCATGCGCCTATGCATCGAGCCATCGACTACAGGGAACTAAATCAAGTTACAATAAAGAATAAATATCCTCTTCCTCGAATCGACGAATTGTTCGACCAACATAAAGGAGCAGAGGTGTTCTCGAAAATTGATTTAAGATCCGGATACCATCAGATAAAAGTGGCCAACCCAGATATCCAGAAAACAGTCTTTCGAACACGCTACGGTCATTACGAATTCACGGTGATGCCCTTCGGACTCACCAATGCACCCGCTATATTCATGGACCTCATGAATCGAGTATTCCGGCCCTACCTAGATGACTTCGTCATCGTATTCATCGACGACATCCTGGTCTACTCCCTAAACAAGGAAGAACATGAAGAGCACCTCCGCACGACCTTACAAACCCTGAGAAAACACCAACTATACGCCAAGTTTTCCAAATGTGAATTCTGGAAGGACAACGTAGCCTTTCTGGGTCACGCGATAACCAAAGAAGGAATCAAGGTGGACCCCACTAAAATCCACGCCGTCAAGGAATGGCCCACACCAAAATCGCTTTCGGAGGTCAGAAACTTCCTAGGATTAGCTGGCTATTATAGGAGGTTTGTACCTGATTTTATCAAAATAGCCCAACCTCTCACCAGGCTCATGAAAAAGGAAACCCCCTTTCGATGGGACGACAACTGCACCACAGCCTTTCAAGAGTTGAAAGAGAAACTAACCACGGCGACCGTCCTAGCCCTTCCCTCCGGGATGGAAGGAATCGAGGTCTTCAACGACGCCTCCAAAAAGGGGCTAGGATGCGTACTAATGCAAAAGTGCAAGGTAATAGCATACGCATCTAGACAACTTAAAACCCACGAAGAAAATTACCCCACACACGACCCTGAGCTAGCTGCCATCGTGTTCGCCCTGAAAATCTGGAGACATTACCTATACGGAGTGCAATGCAAGATTTATACGGATCATAAAAGCCTAAAGTACATCTTCACCCAGAAAGATCTAAACATGCGACAACGAAGGTGGCTGGAACTCATAAAAGATTACGACCTAGATATCCAGTACCACGAAGGAAAGGCTAACGTTGTGGCGGACGCCCTAAGCCGAAAGGCTAATCACTCCCTCAACGCCACCTGGATCTTTCCAGACCAGCTATACAAGGACTTCCAGAAGTTGAACTTGGAGGTAGTAGAGCAAGGTCAAACCAACTCCGAGATCCACCTATTCAATGCCAGAGCCATACCCACACTATTTGAAGAAATCAAGGCCGGGCAACATCAAGACCCGGAACTAAATAAAATTCGACTCGACCTAACTCAAGGAAAGGACGGACCATTCGAAATATGCGAAGATGGCAGCCTCCGCTATCAAGGGAGGTAGTGCGTGACCACAACACACCCCTACCTAAAGCAACAAATCCTGAAAGAAGGACACAACTCCCCATACTCAGTGCACCCCGGAGGCGACAAACTATACCAAGATGTGAAAAGGATGTTTTGGTGGCCCAACATGAAAAAGGAAGTCGCGGACTTCGTGGGCAAATGTCTGAACTGCCAAAGGGTAAAGGCCGAATGATGCAAGCCCAAAGGACTTGTACAACCCCTTGAAATACCACAAGGGAAGTGGGACTCCATATCCATGGATTTCGTCGGAGGATTACCCATAACACCAACAGGCAAGGATAAGATCTGGGTAATAGTGGACCGGCTAACCAAAACAACATGGTTCATTGCTATGAAAGAAACATGGACAATGACGCAACTAGCCCGGGCCTACCTAAACCGAGTAGTAAAATACCACAGGATCCCCGAAACATTGTGTCCTATAGGGATCCCAGGTTCCTCTCACAATTCTGGAAGTCTCTACAAACAGCCTTGGGGACACAACTGGACCTGAGCACTGCCTTCCACCCCACCACTGACGGCCAAACCAAGAGAACCATTCAGACTCTCGAAGACATGCTAAGAGCCTGCATGTTGGACTTCCAAGGGACATGGGAGGAACATCTAGACCTCATCGAATTCTCTTACAACAACAGCTACCACGCAAGTATCCGCATGGCCCCCTACGAAGCTCTGTACGGTCAAAAATGTAGAACCCCCTTATGTTGGGAAGACATGGTCAGCCCAGTAACGCTAGGACCCCAATACTTACAAGACACCGTAGCTAAATTCAAGCACATACAAGAAAGAATGAAGGCCGCCCAAGACCGCCAAAAATCCTACGCCGACCTAGGAAGAAAACAAGCCGAGTTCACCCCCGGGGACAAAGTCTGATTGAGAATCTCACCCACACGAGGGGTAATGAGGTTCGGAAGAAAAGGAAAACTCAGCCCCCGGTTTATCGACCCCTATGAAATCATAGAAAGAGTCGGAAACCTGGCCTACCGCCTCGCCCTACCCATCGAACTGGAACAAGTACACAACGTATTCCACATATCCCAACTAAAGAAATATGTACATGACCCAAGCCACGTACTATAACCCGAGGCCGTGGACCTTGACGATGCACTAGCTTACGAAGAGAAACCCGTAAGAATCGTGGACACCAAGACAAGAACCACCCGCCGACGAGCCATAGAAATGGTAAAAGTCCTTTGGACCAACCATGGGACTGAAGAAGCAACATGGGAACTCAAAGACACAATGAAGGAACGCTACCCCGAACTCTTCACACCAGGTAACCAAGGCGAAAGCATGTGTCAAGGGAAGAAGTCACTCAGCAAGGACTAAAGTTTCGGGGACGAAGCTTCCCGTTAAGGGGGGGAGAGTGTAACACCCCGTGTTACGGCCCATAAACCAATTAATTAATTACCCAGAAAGAAAGATTAAAATCTCATTAATTAGGAAAGGCCCACCATAAGCCCATGGACCCTTATCCCTAAGTCCAACCCTTAGTCCCATAGGAAATAGAAGTAACCAACTATCTAAATGGGGACATAGGAGGCACCTAGAACCCACACCACAATAATCTATCACCACACAAGAAGTTCCAAGAATTCCCCTAGAAGAAATCAAGAAAGGAGGAATCTTAAAGAAAGACCCTTCATAGCCAAGGAAATTAATTAAGGCTAAGAGGTAACCCATGTCTCAACAAAACCTATTTTCTTCGCTATAATCTCCTTCTTTGGCCTCCCTCTATATTCTTGTGTCTTGATAAATTCTTCGATGATAATTGTGTTATGTTCTTGATGATTGATAAGATGATCTATGTGCATTCTTGATAATCTTGATGATCTTGATGTTGAAAAGAAGTTCTTGATATTGATGTGATAATCCTTGACAAATCTTAATATTTATTGGTGTTAAAGATAAAATATGATCTTGATGATTTGGGTGGGATTAGAGCCCTAGGATGGGTTGGGAATTTGTATTGTAATGTTCTTGATGTATATTTGGTGGGAATTCACATGTTCGGGTGTTGTTTGTATTTAGAAGTCGTGATAGGACGAGTTATATGTTATTCTTGTTTTTGATCTGTTAATTGACTACGTGGTGTCGTTAATTGTGTTTAAAAGTGCCTAAGCATGGTTTCGGGTTCCACAAATGATCCCGGGGCGAAATATTGATGAATGAGTCAGTGGGGGGTAGGTGGGGGTAGGGGTACCCGCCACCTACCCGCTGCCCGAAGATCACCGCCGGGCAGCGGGCAGGCGTCCTCACGCCGGCAACCCGTTGCCGGGCAGTGATTTTCGGCGGGCAGCCGGCGGGTGATCCCTCACCCACCGGCTACCCGCTGGTTCGCGACCCCTCCCGGGTCACCGGCTTCCCCGTTTGATGTCCCCCATTCCCCGTGGCGTCCCAACGGACCCCGTTTGTTGTACCTAAGTCTAGTTTGATGTTTTGGGTACCGTTCGTAGGATAAGTGAATCTTAGGAATTGCATGCTAGTTGAATTGGTAGCCCGTTGACCTAGGTGGAAGTCGTATGAACCCCTTAGGACGATTCTTAGTATGTGAATGATCACACGTAAGTTTAATTATATGCCTCCCCCTTCCCAATGTGCTATTATGTGCTATAACGTGTTATGTGACGCATGATTCCCCAATTTGGTTGCGATCAAATTGGCTATATGGGCAGTTGGATGGGTTGAGAACCATACCAACTGTGAACCAGGCCGGTTGCGATCGGTCAGGTATATAAATATTATATAGGGTTGCGGTTCACTGTTTGGCTACTGATGAGCTGCGGTCAGTGATTCACTTCTTGGGCTGCGGTCCACATGGGCCTCGGTGCTATGACCCACTGGACCTGAACGTGCTAGGACGGTGTGTAGGGCCAATAAGCCGAAGAAGGCTGTAGTCCACCGATCCGAGTAATCGGGGCGGTGTGTAGGGCTACGGCTGGCTGCGACCCACCGAGTGGTGGGACGACGGTGTGTAGGGCCATAGTCTCCGAGGATCTTCGCCCACCGACTGAGTATAGCTCTGCGGTGTGTCGGGCTTGATCCGCTATAGTCCACCGGCGTACCCATCGGCGGTGTGTAGGGTCGTAAGTCCCCCCGTGAAAAGGGGATCGCGATCCACCGACTGGGTGCGTCAACGGTGTGTAGGATCGTGGGCCGACGTTGAGTTCGTCAGCGGTTCTCAAAGGGTTGGTTGCGATCAACTCCCCTCATACCACGGTACTGAGGTAGGGTGCTACGGGGCCGTGTTAATGCTATAAGCATTAACCCTCATGTTCGGGGCATGCGATTGGTCCCGTGGCGCCATCAACGTTCATGTGATATGAATGGTGATTGAATGATGATGTGATTTGGAAATTTGGAAAAGGTTCTGTGACCTTAGATGTGTATTCCTTATGACGATTATCTCTACTTAACTGTTTATTGTTGATTGATGAGCTTATCCCTATTTGCTGAGTCTATTTCCTGGTTTTAAAATTAGTGTATCTTAAGTATATATATCTTCCTACTTTTTTTTTTTTTTTTTAAAAAAGAAGTTTATTAATAAAAATGAAGGCCAAGGCCAGTACAAGGTCCGGATGGACTTAGGCCCCACATGGCCTAAATCCTACTAATAAGCTAAGTAAGGAAAAGTAAAATAAGACAAGATACCATAAAGTGGCCCCCGGGGCTCTAACATGCATGCCCCAAGCCCTATGCTAGCTATCACTAACTAATCGCAGGCAGGAGTATGTCAAAACCAGTAAGTAGACTGAGATGCTGCACCAAAAGTCACGTACAGCCCAACTGCATCTCCGCCCACCATGTAATCTGAAGCACAAGTAGCGAGGATAGATGCCTCGCATGTCACAAACGTAGCCCCCCAGCCAGTTGCACTACAGCGACTACACACCATAATGCCGCCTAGCCGGGATGCACCACAATTGCAACACCTCCCGGAACGCTATCGACTGCCCTGTAGAACCAAGCATGCCAAACAATAGGTAATGGCACGCAGTCCTGAGACAGAAATACAGGTAGATCCCGAGCCAATAAATCATCAACACGGCACAAAGCAGCCAATAGCAGAACTCCCGATCAGCACCAGCACGAACCAGAACCAACCCTAACGGGATCAGCTACTATGGGCCAGCAGCAAGCCTGGACTACCGCCAACGGATTTGAAAAACACCTACCCGGCCACCGTTCAGCCCGGGCTACGATGCAATTTTTTACCGCTTGCATCGGCGTTGAGACCTGGTCTTTTCCAAAGATGCCTGCAAAGGCGAAACCAAAGAGCCCAAGACCAGTTCATGCCTCCGAGGTCAAAGAAGCAGCACCTGAAAAAATAGAAACAAGATAGAACAAGCTAGCATCGTGTTCCCATGACCCAACTATCACATCTATCTCGGGTGAGTGCTTAAGTTTATACCAGGCTGACGCGAACAAAAGCAACCCCCCAAATAATAGCCCGTCCCCCCGGAGTCCAGAAGGAACTCAGCTACTATTGGCCAGCAGCAAGCCTGACCAGGTCAACGGATTTGATAATCCTGCCCGGCACACCGTTCAGCCCGGACTAGGGTGCCCTGTTGTACCGCCAGCACCTTACGTTGAGACTCAGCACTGCGAAGCAGGGCTTCCCGGTCCCCAGAGAACCTCACACACTCACTGTTTTTTAACTCCCATCCACTCTTTCTTTTCCTCCCAACTCTCCTTTTTCTCACTCCAATTCTTTTCACTCTATTCTTTTCTTTCACTCATTCTTTCCACTCAATTCTTTTCTATCCCTCAGCCCTTTCTTTTCTTTTTTCCATCTCTTTTCCTTTTCTTTTTTCCTTTTTTCTTTTCTTTTTTCTTTTTTCTGTTTTTTCTTTTTTCCAAATTTCCAACTAATCAAACAAAGTACAAGTACAATCACGGGGGATCATCAATATCAAAAAACACGTAGGGCACATCATCATGTATCAGTAAAGCACGGACCCTACGTGGCAGATCATTGAGGGTCCGAAAGATGGCCTCCCCCGGCTTATCCACCGCCCAGTTAGCTAGTGCCTGTGCAGGCATATTGGCCCTGGACGGGCACACAGAAGCAGTAACAACCCCACAGGAACACAGAAACCGGAGTCTGGTCACATCATCTAGAATCCACGGCGGACGAGCAGAGATATCAACGTAGCTAGCCAACTCCGCCCAAGTGGACTCTATATCAATCAAAGTAGTTCCCCCGGCCAGGCACCATTCCAGGCAAGAGAAAAGGACCCGGAACATTCCCCGGGCGTGCTCCCCGTGGCCAGACCACGCAACCCCGTAGCAAAAGCCACCCTCCTGGTTGCGCACCACGGCCGCAGCCCCCCCAGCCGCCGAAGACCGAAAAAGATTGATCTTTAACGCCCCGGCAACCGGGGGAGACCACCTGACCATCCTAATAACACGCCTCGGCACATGTGCCTCCAAGTATGCCACAATAGTCCTCCAGTTAGAGGGCAGGATATGCTGCTTGGGCCAACGCCTAAACAAGCATTCCGCCACCCCCTTTGCCACCCCATGCGTCACCCGTGCAACGCTGGGTGTGTCTCGGCCGTACATGCACCCATTACGGTGCTTCCACAGCTCCCACAACACCAGATACGGCAACCTGCAAACAACAAAAGACAAAAGAGGGTTACGCGCCCCCGCCTGACCCCATCCTGCAATCAAAGTCCTAAGACTCCGGTGTCGCAAGTAGAGGCCGAGGGACGCCAAAACATATCTCCAAACAGCTCTTGCTGTTTCCCCAGAATAAAAGATGTGATCAATAGACTCGGGGACCGGGGCTGGACAACACCGACACCTCGAGACGATCGCATGACCGGAACGGGCCAAGATGTCATCCGTGGGAAGCCGCCCTCGGAACACCCTCCAAGCCAGGAAGGACACCTTAAAAGGAAGGTGCTTGCGCCAACACTTAGCTAAGAGCGGGTCCGGTGCAGTGGGCAAAGCAGGCCTAAAAAAGGCCTTAGCAGAGGAATAAGAAAACATACCGTCGGACGCCACGGTCCAGAGTGGGATATCACGCGGGCCCTGCCCCAAGCGGGACAGGTCCGCCCCAATCCCAGCAAATGCCAAGTCATCGTGGTCTGTCAAAACAAGCTGGCCATCCCGCACATAGTCTAGAAGTAACTCCCGGGAGTAGGAAACCCCCCGGTGTGGATAAAGCCTGCCAAGTGGGCCCAGACCCGACCAGTTGTCCCACCAGAAATTAACCCGGCCTTGGAACAACCGCCAAGTGAGAACCCCCTCAACCTCATCACGTACCGCCAGCATCCTCTTCCAGGTGTGCGAATCTCTATTCTGAACCAACTTAGCAACCGGGTGAACCTGACTGCAATATTTCGCCCTCATAAAGTCCGACCATAAAGTATGATCTGTCCGGAAATTCCACCACAATTTAGCACTGGCCGCCCTTACCATCAAGTCTAAATCCATGAACCCCACCCCCCCCTTCCTTCTTAGGACGAGAGAGGGTTTTCCACGAACTCCAGTGGTACCGGGCGCCCCCTGACTGTTTCCAGAAAAAACTCGCATAACATCTCTCCAAATCCCGTATGACCTGCTTAGGCGGAGCGCATGCCGAAAATACGTGCAACGGTATGGCCTGCAGGACTGAAGAGATCAAGATTGCCTTCCCGCCCTTCGAGAGCAGCCGGCGTTGCCAACTCAAACATCTAGCCTTAACTTTATCAATCACCGAGGCAAAGTAGATACACTTTTTACGGCCTATATACACCGGGCAGCCCAAGTATGTAAAAGGAAACTGTTTATGCACACAGCCCGTTGCCCGGCAAATCTGCTCAATCTCGTGGGCCGGAGTACGAGGGTGCATGTAAAACGCACTTTTCTGAAAGCTCACCAACTGTCCCGAGATCTCCTCGTACTCCTTTAACGCCCCAATCACGACCTCTATAGCTCCCAACCTGGCCGTACTAAAAATAATAACATCGTCCGCATAGGCCAGGTGGTGAATATGTGGTGTCCGTGGCGGCTGTGTAAACCGGGGCACCGTAGTGCCATCATAGACCCGCGCAATGTACACCGACAAGACCTCAGCTGCAATCACAAACAGGGTCGGGGACAGCGGGTCCCCTTGCCTGAGACCTCGCGTAGACGTGAAGAAGCCCTCTTTGACTCCATTCACAATCACTGAATACCACACGTTAGACACGGCCCGGAACACCATATCTATCCAGACCTCACTGAAACCCAGGCGGCGCATCACCGAAGTCAGGAAAAACCATGATACCCGGTCATAAGCCTTAGCCATGTCTAACTTAAGGACTATGTCCCGGTTCTGCCAGCTCAACCCGTGGCACATCTCAGACGCTAGAAGCACATTATCTGTAATAGACCGGCCCGCCACAAACCCACTCTGCTGCGGTGACAACACCCGAGGCAAGAGTGTAGCCATCCGAACCACCATGAGCTTCGTGACGAGCTTACTACTGAAGTTGCATAGGCTGATGGGTCTGTAGTCCGCAAAAGTCTCCGGACTCGGCTTCTTCGGCAACAGGACGATAGATGTGTGCGTGATAGCCCTGGTAAATTCCCGTCCCGCAAAGTAGCTCCGAACCATACTGACAACATCATCCTGAATAATATCCCAGCAAGCCTTATAGAAGGCCCTCGAGAAACCATCCGGCCCTGCCGCACTCGTAGAGTTCATCTGCATTACCACTGCCTTCACCTCCTCCACCTCAGGCACCGCCGTCAAAACCTCATTATCCTCCTCTGTAACCAACCGTGGGACACAGTCCAGCCTAGTCAAATCAAAACCCCCAACCTCCGCGGTGAACATATGCTCAAAGAAAGAGACGGCCTGATTAGCAATCCCTTGCCTATCCTCTAGCCACACACCGTCACCACCCTTCACTCTGTGTATTATAGCTTTCGCCTACGTTCCTTAACAACTGAGTGAAAGAACCGGGAGTTTCTATCCCCATCCTGAACGTCGGTGATACGCGCCTTCTGCTGCCAAAATTCTTCTTCTATAGCAGTCTATTTCTGTAACAACGCAACACCCTGTTTATATTCAATTAAAGCATTCTCATCATCCGGGTGTTGCTGTAAGGCAACCTCTAGAGCCTGAACACTATCCTCATACTCCCGGAGCTTCACAAAGATATCCCCAAATACAGTCTTGCTCCAGGTGCTCAGAACTTTCCCCAACCTATTCAACTTGGTGGCTATTACAAACATAGGGGCCCCCTCTACAGGAACCTGCCAGCTATCACGCACCACCCTCAGAAAATCCTCGTGCTTAACCCACACGTTCAGGAACACAAAGTGCTTCGGAATTACCTGCATACTTATCAACTCAAAGGATATTAGAAGCGGACTGTGGTCAGACGTGGACTTTGACAAATGCCGTACGGATGACGTAAAAACCGACTCCCACACCGAGGTGTAGAGGAGCCGATCCAAACGCATCCATATAGCCGCCTCTCTACGGCGCCCATTCCACCAAGTAAAACAGGAACCGTAATAGGCCGCGTCGATCAAGTCACACGCACTGACACACTCCTGAAAATCAGTAGTCTTCCGGTGTGAATACGGTAGACCACCTTTTTTCTCGTCCACACTTAACAGACAGTTAAAATCACCCGCAACCGCCCAAGGCACACCCCCGAGGACCATAGAAAAAACAGCTTTCAGCTCAACCCACAAGGGGTCCCGGAGGCGTACCTTGGTCTTGGCATAAACAAAAGAGAGCCAGAAAGGCGTGAGAACCGTAGAGTGTACACAAGATATCGTAACACACTGCTCAGTCTGACTCTCAAATGTTACTGCCAAGTCATTATTCCAAAATAGCCAAATTTTATTATTATTAGAAGCAAAACCATTATCAAAATTAAAACGAATTCTAAAAAACTCAAGCCAATCAGACGAGCTGAAAGGCTCGAGCAGACAAAGTACAACAGGAGAATGCATTCTTAACAAGACACGGATCCTGCGTGCCGAACCCCGGGAGGACACCCCCCGCACATTCCACACGAGCATCTTCATATAGACAATAGACCACCCGGCTCCGAGTGAGGGGAGCCCCCCCCCCCCCCCCCCCCCCTTTTCTGGTATGTATAAGCCGACGTCCTACCGGGCCTACACCATCAAGCACCCGATCCTCAGAGTCTGACCCCGACTCCGGGGCCCACTCCTCACACTCATGACCAGGCACCGGCACGTCAGAGTCTGACCAAGCCCTTTCCCTCCCCCTTCTCGGCCCCCAGGGAGCCTTAGGAGAATGAAAAAAAGGAGTGAAAGAGAAAGATACCTGAAGCGGGCTCTGCAGATCAGCCCGCCCTCCCGAGGGACTAAAACCCCCCGTAACCTCCGGGATAGTGGACAACTGGCCAGGCGACTGGCCAATCCCTACCCCGGGCGCTGTCGTGCCTACAGATATCCTGCTGTCAGCCGGGGTAGATGGCAATTCGCCACCCCCCGGCCCCACAATAGCCTCCTCAGAGGCTAAGTCCTCATCCTGGAGCACAGCAAACCCATTACTAACCGGCACCGGGGTAGGCCGGCTAGGTGACAGGGCCCGCCATACCTTATTACTTGTACCAACACCCGGCCCCTGACTATTGTCCACCGGGGCCTTACCTTTTATTTGCTTCTCTTTATTACTTTGTTTTTTCCTCTGACTCGCCGTCATGTCCCGATGATCCAACACAATAGCTGATCCCCGGTCCTGGCCGACCCCCCCGGACGGGAGCGGGCCAGCATCAGCCATTGATGTCGACACATGTGGTGCCGAGGTGCGTGGAGCGCTAGCCCCACCACCAGGGACACGGCAACTATTGGCCCAATGGCCTTGTTTTTCGAAATGATTTTCGTATATCTATATATATCTATCTATAATATATTTCAACGCGTTGGAGTGGGTTACCAGCATCTCTCGCTGAACAGATATATTTGGCTTTTAGGCACAGATGAGTAGACACTGGAACGCGCTAGAGATTTGGAGCGTAGAATAGATAGTTTCCCTTTCGGCCTGCGTGCCATGCTTATGTATTGACGTTATTGAGGATTTTAGTTAGTTAGCCTGTGCACCTGAGTTCTCTAGCTCAGGTGTGGCAGCACCCCGTACTCTTATGTTATATTTTTGGGATTTAATGAGAATTTACCTTTATTATATAAGTCTTAAAAGTTGAAAAATTTCGGGGTGTTACAGTCCTCCTCTTGGGCATCTCATGAGGTAGGCCCCTTGATACGTCCTCCTCTTGGGCGAGCTCATGAGGTAGTCCTCCTCCTCATGGGCGAGCTCATGAGGTGTCCCCATTGATGTGTCCTCCTCTTGGGTGAGCTCATGAGGTAGCTGTCCTCTTTTTGTGGGGTGCTCGGACGACCTCCCCCACGTATAGGCTTCGCGCCCACCTCTTTTTCTCGGTGGGTGTGTCTCCTCCCTCTGGGCCACCGAAGATGACATGGATGACTTTTTTCTTCGGCGGGCTGTCCGGCTCGATTTCCTCGTCCTCCGTGAGCTGACCGAGCTCTCTCTTGCGCGCGGCAGAGGCAGATGGCCCTGCACCATCCTCCTTCTTTTGGGCGTTGTCGGGGCCTTTGGCGTGGTCCTGCCCTGACCTCTTCATGTATTGGCCTAGGTAACCCTGCTGGATAAGCTCTTCGATCTTCCTCTTGAGGACCGACCATACACTCGTCCGTGCCATGCCCGCACTGCTGATGGAAACGACAGTACTTCTTCGGGTCAGCCTTGGGGGAGATCTTCAAGCACTTCTCGGGGAACGACACGATGCCCATGTCCTCCGCGTTGTCCAGAATGATGCTCACGGGCTATGTTAGCGGGGTCAGGTGTCTCAGTGGGGTTAGACGGGGACCCCGATCACGGCGTCACCACGATGGGCGGCGATCCTCCTGGGGTTGAGGTGCCTTGTCGCCCCGGCCCCGGCCTTACTCCCCTCCTTCTTCCTCTTCTCCACCGCCTCGGCATTGGCATACCGCGCGGCGCTGTCCATCAACTCCGTGAACTTCTTTAGCTCATTCTGGACGAGGTCGCTGTGGAAAGGAACGAATCTGTGGTTGTTGGTGAAGAATGGGATGGCGGACCTTTCGTCAAAATTGGTCATCCCCATGACTTCCTTCTTCCACTTGCTCAGGTACTCCGCCAAGGTCTCCGACTTGTGTTGCTTCAAGTAGCACTAGTCGGCAAACTGTTTCCTTCGTTGTATGCTACCCGCGAAGTGTGACATAAACTTCTTAGCTAGGGCGGCAAAAGTGGGGATGGACTCCGTCGGCAAGGACCCGAACCAGTCTTGGGCCTGGCCATCCAAAGTTGTGCAGAAGCCGTGAAGCTATGTGTTGTTTTAGACCGAGATTTGTGGGCTCGTGAGGCTCGCACACTCGGGCTCGTAACGACACGCTAGTGTGAGTCGTATTTGTATGATTTTTGAGTAGAAGTAAATAATCCAGACCAAGTGTGAACCCTAATCCCTGAGTATTTACCTGAATATTTGAGTACAAGATTATGAAGTAATATGTTGGCATCTGTTTACAAGAGTATTTGACTAAATGTGCTAATTGCATTGCTAGCTCATGAATAGAAGAATTGATGAGATTATTGAGATTTCTTGCATAAGTCACTGTTTTTCAAACTTTGCATTGAAAAGTCTATTTTGCCACATTTAAAGATTTTTGTACAATAGAAGGCTCAAAGTAAAGACTTAAGCTATTTTCAAAACCCTTATATCTATTTTGGAAAATTTATATCTATATGAACTGAGAAGTTTGCATTATATTTAGATTTCCAATATGAGAAAGAGAAGTTGCATGAGATATAAATATGCATTTGAGAAGCTTGCATTTAGATTACTAGCATGAGAAAGAGAAGTTGTATGAGATATATATGCTATTCATATAAAGTGAGGAAAATCTATGTTTTGGAGGTTCCCGTTAAGACTATGTCCTTTCGGAAGAAAAGAGAAAGAAAGAAGTTATGAGAAAAGAAAGAAACGGTCACAGAGGACCGATAGTTTATTCTAGTAGTAACTTGGTAGAACAATTCTGAGTTGCTTGGTTCGATACTACCCGCTAGGCTTGGAATCCTAGTTAGGGGGGGGGGGGTGCACACTAAAGGTACGATACCTGATTCCATAGAGATTAAGAACCACAAGTACCGGTTCTGTGGGCGAGATGAGTATTAGGCCGGCCAGATTTGTCGAGCCCGGATAGGTCCATTCACGATTCGTGAAGTTCCTACCTCTCCCACGAGTTCAGAAAGAAAGTAAGAAAGAAGAGAAAAGTGAGTCAAGTAACTCAACAGAGATCCTCCACAGAAAAATATTCTTTTTATATAAAGATTGAGGGCATAAGTATATATATATATATATATATATATATATATATATATATATATATATATATATATATATATATATATATATATATATATATATATATATATATAGTATCATGTCTTCATTTGTAGAATTACATCATGGCATAACATATGTCTTATCTTGAGTATATGAGAAATAAAGCATCATTCATTGCCTTGAGTAAAAGCATGAAAGCGTAATCTTACTTGATAGTATAATTCCAGTTCATTATCTAACTTAAAAGTATCAGCATGATTGCAAGAAGTGCATAGTAGCTTAATAGAAGAGTTGTATCATAGTTTCCAGTGCATGTTATATGCAAGAGCATTATTTATGAGTTAATATCTGTTGATATGAGTATAGGTTGTTGAGCATATAGAAGTATATAAAGTATATCTAAATGAGATCTGTTGATTGAGTGTATAGTTTGCTTATGTCCATACTTGAGAATGTGTATGAATGCAAAATGTTTTTCAACCTATATCTATAGTATGTTACAAGGTTGAGTGGCATTATACTTAGCATTATATGCTAACGGGTTTATTTTCCTATGTGTTTTATAACCCCTTTCAGGTGGACCCAGTGCATGATGAGAGTGCGCATTTTTATAGTAGTGTGTAGCTCTAGTATCCATGTAGAGGCTAGACTAGTTTTCCCTTCCGCTTAGACTTTGTTGACTATGGTTGTAGCTAGATTACAATTTTTGTGATGACGCGTAGACACTGGGGATTGCTTCCCCTCTATGATGTTTTGATGAGCTTTGACTCCAGTATTTAGTAGTTTTTGTTTAGCCTATGTAGTTACTCGAGAGTGGGTAACTGTGGCAGTGACATTCCCCTCAGTTTTTGGGTTTAGATATTTTATCCTAGTTTATCGTAATTTCCCTTCTATAATTCTATTTAGAATGTTTTATTTCAAAAAAATTCAAAAATATTGGGGAGATCCAGACAAAATGAACTTCTTGATATTTTATTTCAATATTTTGGATCCTATGGATAAGATTGAGTACATGCCTGCCCAATTTGCCCAGTCGTATGGTGATGTAAATGGAAAATCATGCTTTGCAAAGGTTCAATCTTCTATGGCTGTTTAATGATCATGCAGCCACCTACCATGTTACCTCTGTGCAGTCTGCATCCCCTACTGTGCAATCTGTGCCATCTGAACATATCCATTCTCAAACTTCAGTTGGAAAACCTCAAGCTAGAATGAAAAGCCAGCTAAAAAAAACTGATAATGGAAAGTGGTGGAAGCAATAAGCAGACTGAATTGCAAATTTATCTAACTGAAAAATTGGTGGAAGATGAAGAAAATGTGGACTTTGATGTGCTAAGGTAGTGGAAGGTTAACAGTGACAGATTTCCTATACTCTCTCAAATGGCAAGGGATGTGCTGGCTGTTCCCATTTAAACTGTTGCCTCTGAGAATGCATTCAGTAATAGTGGTAGGGTATTAGATGCATTTAAGAGTTCCTTAACTCCTAAAATTGTGGAAACCCTAGTCTGTGCACAGGATTGGTTGAGGGCACCCAATCATCCAATCCCTGTTGAGGAAAACTTTGATGATGTTGAAAGATTAGAGAAGGATACAGTTTCTAACTTTCTAGGTTTCTACTTTCTAAATTGTTAACTGTTACACTTTCTATTGTTTCTAAACTCTTTTTGTTTTTCTTTTGTGCAGAATTGTCCACTGGAGCTGATGGTTCTTCACTAAGTACTGTCGGAACACTCCCAACAATTGCTGTAATACTTTTATATAACACTCATTTCTGTTTATTTTGATTGCTAAATGCTAATACATTATACATGTGTTGACTCTTTGTTGTTGAGTGGTCGAGGGCTTTGAGGCAAGAATACAGAACTACTAAGTGGCTTTGTAACTTTTTTATAAATGTTGCTGCCCTTAGTCAGTTAGGCCCCTCACTGTTAGATATCTGGTATTATGGTAAGTGGTAAAGATCTAAGGATTTATGCCTTTCTGGAATTCTGGTATATCACTTTCCTTCCTCTCATAGTCTCATTTATTTTGTGTTGCTTATGGCCATGATGATGCTTCCACCATTTGTCTGAATTAAAAGGACTTTGGGAGTTTGGGTTTGTATGTTGCTCTGAGACAAAACTCAAGAAGCAATTCGCCCCCAACTCTAACATGATATGACAAAAAGCAATCTGAGTTTTTTTTTCTTTTTTTTTTTAATCTTAAGTTGATATGTAGTTCTCTTTGTCTTTATTCAATTTATTGGCCTTAATGGTTTTATAATTGAGCAAGAAGAGGAATGAATGAATGATGAATTGCTGACTTGCTGAGTAGTTGAGTGCTGTAACAGTGTGATCTGTTGATTGCTGACTTGTGAATTGTGATTTGTGAATTTTTATTTTGATTTTTGAACAGTCTGTAACTATGTATGCTAGTAGCATAATGCTACTATGCTGTAAGCCTGTAAGTTCTAACATTTGGACAGTTTGAACTTTGAACTTTTGTGTTTGCAAATTGCAATATGTACCTAACTAGCTAAATAGCTTTGTGTATTGTAATTTGTAAGTTTGTAAATGGTAATTTAGTTGTAAGTTCTCACTTCTTAGTTCTAACTATTAAGTATTAAGTTTGTAAGTTTCTAACTTGTAATCTTGTATGGACTAAGAAATTAGATGGACCTCCCTATTTCAACTTTCAGCAGTTTATTTTTTTTAATGTTTTATAATTCGAATTGGAATCAAAATTCGACACAAACTGATCCCATCCGAACATGAAAAATCTGAAAGGATTATATAAGGAATTTAAACGGATTGGGTTAACTTATCCCAATCCAAAATCCGGACGGGTGGGCGGTCCACAAATATACACTGCACAGCCCTAATGTGATCCATAATCAACTTAATTGAAGGATCGAAAGTTGTGAATCGAATTATCGAAATCTGGGAATTGAATGAGCAAAAACAGAGAGATCAAACATGAACAACAAAACTAGAGAATGATAGGAAAATACGTAGAACAGAGATTGCTAAAATACGATAACAGTGCGAGCAACCTCAGTAATATTTTTTTTAAAATATATAATGAAACGACGTTGTTTTGACTCATGATCCACATTGCTATGTGAATCATGGTCCACAATAAAATTTTCCTGTATTTCTTGAATTGGACTGTATGATTCGGATCCAATAGTTATGGCAAATTATATTGTGGACCGTGGTCCACAATGCATTGTGTTCCAGGCATCAAAACAGTGTTGTTTCTTTTAATGAAAAGAAACGGCACCTATTCCGCGCCGTCTGCAAAAAGTAACTTTGATTGTGTAGCATATTCAATTTCATTTTGTATACACTGCAGTTTCATATCAACACAACTACAGTTTCATGTCGATATAACTACAATTTCATTTGACATTATACACTCAACTATGTGAAACTGTTATTCAGTTTCATTTTATATATACTATAATTTCATTACAACACAACTACATTATCATTTTGATATAACTACAGTTTCATTGCACAATATACACTCAAATATGTGAAATATTATTCAGTTTCATTTTATATACACCGCAGTTTCATTTCAACACAAGTACACAACTACAATATCATTTTGATATAACTACAGTTCGCTGGACAATATACACTCAAATATGTGAAATTGTTATTCAATTTCATTTTGTATACACTGCAGTTTCATTTCAACACAACTGCAGTTTCATTTGATAATATAAAAATAATACGTGTGGCAGTGTCAGTGCCAGTGTCAGTTTAGATACATTGCAGTTTCATTTGGAAATTAACACATCACAAATACACACTCTGTTAAGTTGTAACGGCTACCGTTTCTTTATTTAAAGAAACGACGCCGTTTTGGACCATGGTCCATGATATAATTGCTGAATAGTTATCAATCGTTATGTTGTGGAACCGTGTCCACCTTGCAAGGTGGACATGGTTCTATGTTCATAATTACTGAATTATATGTTCATTTTATAAAGCTATATATTCATAATTTTTGAACTTCATATTCATAATTATTGAACTTTATATTCACAATTATAGAACTCTATGTTCATAATTACTGAACTATATATTCATAATTATAAAGTTATATATTCATAATTTTGAACTTCATATTCACAATTATTGAATCTCTATATAATTATAGAACTATATATTCATAATTATGTTCACAACTCTATGTTCATAATTATAAAACTATATATTCATAATTTTTGAACTATATATTCATAATTATGAACAGTTTTGGAAGTCCACCTTCAACATAATTGCCAATAGTTTTTGTGTGGACCGGACCGAATTTGCCCTCCGGATCACCAATCGTTATACCCTACACCACGGCGCGCGTAGCACTATGCGCCGCGCGCCTCCCAAAACGACGTCGTTTTGGGAGGCGCGGTAGAAGTTGCTGTGATTATGTGTATTTGTTCACACAATTATGTGTATTTGTTCACACAATTATGTGTATTTGTTCATACAGTTATGTACATTTTTATACAATTATGTACATCCGAATCAGAAAATTTGTGTGTATTATGTTAAGAGTTGATGTGTATTATGTTAAAAGTTTATGTTTATTATGTGTTATGTTAGATTATGTGTATTATCTTTTAAAAAGAGTATGTATATTTTGTTATATAATTATGTACATTCATGTATACAATTATGTGTATTCTAGTATAACATTATGTACATTTTTGAACAACGGGTTTTTTTTAAAGAAAAAATTACTGCCATTCACTGGGGCGGGAAATTTCAAAACAAAAAAAAAAAAAAAAAAAAAAAATTAAAACGACGTCATTTTGCATCTGGGCGCACAGTGCAACGCTCGGCAAATTATATTATGCACCGCGGTGGCATAATCGATTATGCACCGCGCATCTTTTTTTTTAAATGAAAATTAACAGTGTTTATTTCCGCCGTTTCGCACCCTTTTGCAAAAAGTAACTCTGTTATTCAGTGTCATTTTGTATACACTGCAGTTTCAGTTGAACACAACTACAGTTTCATTTCGATATAACTATAGTTTCATTCGATATTTATAGACTCAAATATGTGAAAATGTTATTTAATTTTATTTTATATACACTATAGTTTTATTAAAACACAACTACATGATCATTTTGATATAATTACAGCTTCATTGTACAATATACACTCAAATATGTTAAATGTTATTCAGTTTCAGTTTATATACACTGCCAGTTTCATTTCACTATAACTACAGTATCATTTTGATATAACTGCAGTGTCGGTTTGGATATACTGTAGTGTCAGTTGGTGTTTAATACACCAAACAAACGAACTCCGTTAACTCTAACGGCGGGCCGTTCTTTACTTAAAGAAACGGCGCCGTATATGGGCCGCGGTGCATAATCGATTATGCACCGCGGTCTATAATATAACAACTGGCAACGCTCGCCGTGGTGTAGGATATAAATTGCCCGGATCACAGCCCAAACATTTATTTGCTTTATAAAAAATTTTGGCCCAAACGTTAATAATTGATCCATCCATAATCTCGAATTGGATTCTCCTTATGCAGAATTCCTCCGATTGTCAGTCGAACAAAACTGCGACAGAAACTGAGTAGCACTCCGAGCTCTGGGACAGTCAAAGAGAAATACTGAATTTCCATCCCTTGTCTTCTTCACTGGTATAAAAAATTCCCCTTTAACCGTATATCAATCTTGTTTTCACTCTCGTGCTCGTACAGTTTTTCAGTGATTATGTTTTATGTGTATGCATTTGGTTTGATCGAAAGACTTGAAACCTACCCCAAAAAGCAATTTTGTTAGAGTTTAGATACCCACTTTCAGAATCTACATAAAGTTCGAATTTTGCTTTATATCCTTGATACCGTGATTCCAATTTAGGCTTACATTGTGCAATATTTCGCTTAAAGTTCTTGTTGTGGGTTGCTTCTGGGTCTTTCTAAAGACCTTTTATGTGAATCTGTGTAGTAGGTATAGATAAATTATGGTGTCAGTGCCTTCGAAGAATTTATGGATGAGAAGGCAGCAATGCCCGTGTGGGGATTGGAAATGTTTCCTTTCGTATGAGGGAGAGACTGAGGAAGCAACCATTGCATCCCAGTTGGCAAGAAGTGAGTTTAGGTCAACAGAACCTATGGTTTCGCCTTACGTGGGTATGGTGTTTAAGAGTGATGAAGATGCATTTGAGTACTACAGAAATTTTGCTAGAAGGAATGGATTTTCAGTTAGGAAAGAGCGTTCCAGATTGAGCCCCCAATTGGGTATCTATAAGAGAGATTTTGTTTGTTATCGATCAGGTTTTGCGCCTATGAGGAAGAAATCCACAGGAGAGCATCATAGGGATAGGAAGTCAGTTCGGTGTGGATGTGATGCAAAGATGTATCTATCAAAGGAAGTCATGGATGGATTTCTCAATGGTGTGTTGTCCAATTTAGTAATGTGCATTCATGACTCTTGAGGATGAACAAGTACGCCTACTTCAGCTTATCGTAAAATCCAAGAAACAGATCAAGAACGCATTCTTTTGCTCTCAAAAAGCTGGTTTT
Source organism: Ipomoea nil (assembly GCF_001879475.1). Lineage (NCBI taxonomy): Eukaryota > Viridiplantae > Streptophyta > Magnoliopsida > Solanales > Convolvulaceae > Ipomoea > Ipomoea nil. The sequence goes on along the minus strand of NW_017617301.1, from coordinate 4,941 downwards.
CCAATCCATCGAATAGTTAAGGTGCTTGAGTTGGAAAAGGAAATTCATGGTGAACAACTGCCCTTTCTGGAAAGAGATGTTAGAAATTTTGTTCAAAACCACAAGAAAGTAGTTCAAGAGAATGATGCTTATTGACCGAGAAAAGAGAAAGTGACACATTGGATCTTCTTGAGGCCTGCAAGGCTGCCAAAGAGACTGACACTTACTTTGTCTATGATGTTACTGTGGATGAAAGTAATAAGGTTGAGAACATTGCTTGGTCATATGGAGACTCAGTTCATGCATACAACACTTTTGGTGATGTAGTTTATTTTGATACAACATATCGATCAATTACATATGGTATGCTTTTTGGAGTGTGGCTTGGCATTGACAATTATGGAAAAGTTATCTTCTTTGGCTGCGCATTACTGCAGGATGAAGTGCCACACTCATTCATCTGGGCTTTGCAGGTTTACCTCAGAAATCCTTCTGTATCATTCTAGATGTTATAGTACATTTTATTTGCCTTCTTAATAGTCTAACTTTTATGCTTGCTGATGCAGGCTTTTCTTCGTTTCATGAAAGGAAGACCTCCTCGAACAATTATAACTGATATTGACCCTGGAATCAGAGATGCCATCCAAAGTGAATTACCTAGCACAAAACACATTATCTCTATTTGGAACATCCTGCCAAAGATTTCCAACTGGTTCTCTCTTCCACTTGGATCTCGGTATGCAGAATTTAAATCTGAATTTGAAGTGTTATATCATTTGGAGAGTGTAGAAGATTTTGAATGTCATTGGAATGAGATGACTTCACGGTTTGGGCTAAACTCAGATAAGCATATTGCTTTACTCTTTTTACTCCGGGTATGTTGGGCATCTGCTTATACGAGAGGTTGTTTTGTTGCACAAATGAACTCCATGTCGTATGCAAAGTACATAAATGCATTCTTGAAAGAAGTTTTTGGCAAGCATACATGTTTGCGCAGCTTCTTTGATCAGGTAAAGTGTATTTCAGTTATAAAGTAATTAATCTATTGGATAACTTTTCTTGGATCCATGTGGAATTATGATAATATGATTTACTTTTCTAGTTGTGATAAGGAACCATTACCTTTCTGAGCACTTTTACTTCCTCTGTATTTATTGTTAATAATTTTATTATTTACAATTTTCAGGTTGCAATTTCATCAAACTATAAAACTCGGTCACATGATGATTGGCAGTACATGCATCTTAGGACTTGCTCACCAATGGAAGAGCATGCAAAGAATGTTCTTACTGATTTTTCCTTCAGCAGATTACAAAGTGAATTAATCTTGGCCATGCAATACACTGCATCTGAAATGGCTAATGGTTCATACATCCTTCGCCACTTCAAAAAAGATGATGAACGCCTTGTTATTTGGCACCAAAAGATGAACAGATCCACTGTTCCTGCAAGGAATTTGAAACTTCTGGAATCCTATGCAGACATGCTCTTCGTGTTCTTCTGATGAAAAATTATTTTAGCTTCCAGAAAAATATTTCTTGAATCGATGGCGACAAGAAAGCTCCTTGCTTCCTTATGACAATATAAGGAATGGATACAGCAATGGCGACTGGTTTCAAGAGTTCAATGCTCTAACTGCAACTCTTTTTTCTGAATCATCACTAACAGTAGAGCGCTCAAATTATGTTCATCAAGAGCTTACGAAACAACTCACAAGACTAATTGATGAGGTGAAAAGCATGCCACCTCCCAATGGTGTTGTGATGGATTCATCTCTTTCACCTGTTAACATCTGATTGTTGTATGCTAATCATTAGATTGGTCTTTGGGATAGCTTAGGGAGGGATATCTTATATCTATCAAATGAAAATGAAAAAGGCTAAGAAAGAGTAAACTGATAACTTATTCAAAAGGAGAAGTGATTGGGCAAATACTTCACCATAATCTTGAGAAGCCAATAATAGCTCAAGAAATTACGCCCAATATTGTATTTCTTGTCTTCATTGGTTCTTGGATGAATTTGAATTTCTGTAAGGATGATTGGTTCTTAGGAAGATAGTCTGAAATCAATTCCACATGGTAGTGGAATATGTACATAAGGAAATGGAAACAATGTAAAGTTTCTGATTAAATTTTATTCAGTTTCTTCTAATAAATGCATCTTGCTTGTATGAAATATAGGATTATAATAATTTCTTTTTCTGTTGTTCCCTTTTCATAAATAAGTTCTATTGCTGATAACATCTTTACCAAGGGAAGTAAAATGCAAGTACTCTGCATAATTAACAGGCTAGTGCCTGCAAATTTGTAAAGATTACATTGTTTGACATATGCTTCTGTTTTTTGGATCCTCTTCCAATGATTGGTTAGATGATATATCCTCTGTAAAAGACAGCAAAAGAAGGGAGTTCAGAAAGTTTTGTGCTTTGCCTTTACTTCATTGGTGGTAATCCTATCATTACCTTTAATGGTTGAATTATTATTTAAAGATCGAACTGCATAAACTTGATGATGGATGACCTAATGAAAAGAATCAGTGGCCACTAGTCTGTGAGATAAACGCCCAAATCTCTTAAGTTCATAACTCAGACAACTGATGGACGGCAAGTCAGCAACGTAAGTCCTCTTTTTTTTGCGTATTACAATCCAAACTCTTGAGTTGATAGTGAATGAATGGATAGGGAACATTGAATCATGGGATTTACTGTTTTTGTCTCGTTCTGTAGATTGATATATGGAGCTGGCAGGCAAGTTGTGTGTCTCATCATGAATTCGTGCCACTTCTAGATTTCTCCATTACAGGTATGTCGTCATTAAACACAATTCATTTAATTTGGGGACCCTCTCTTGTTTTCATGATGATTTTTTGTAAACAAAAAAGGACGTTAATCTGATGAAAGTGATAGTTTCGCTCTTTTGGACCACATAGTTGGAAACTTCTACTGTGCTGTTCTCTTGAGGACAAGATGTGAAAATATCATCGTTGATTTGTTACATTCCATAAACTTTACATGAAGAAATCGTTTGTGATTTTGTTTTCACTAGCTCAACTCAATCACTCGAAGGACCCCATAGATCATTTTTAGCAATCATCACTTTTTTGAAACGAAAGAAGGCACATGGAAACTGAAAAGCTTGTTTGTCGGTTCATTCTGCTGACAATCTTGTGGTTATATTATGGTTGCATATATAGTTAAATAACGATGTTGATCAAAATAAACAAAATGTGATTGGATGATATGATTATCAGTTTGATTTTCTTCCTACCAATAACAGGTTGCCTTGTGGATTAGAACAATCATCTGGATTCTGGTTTGTTTATATGCGTTTGCAACTAAAGCTAGGGAGCTTCCAATCTGCTCCGTTTTGTACATGTTTTATCTTCCCAGTTGCTCTTTGTTTACTCTTACCTTAAACTAAAAAATGTTGAATACCAACTCTGCTTTCTGGTCACACTTTCCTATGTTAATTTGGGATTAACCCATTAAGGCATAATACTTACGTAGTTACGTTATAAACTTGATTACCAAGGAAGAGTGCAAAATGTCTAGCAGCATCATGTCGTGTGCTGTGAAAGTTGTACATTTCACTTTGCTAGTTGTAACTTTCTCTAGTTAAAGTTATCTCGGGGGAGCACACAGCATGGTTCCATTATTGCTATAACATTATATATAGGATTTTCTTATGGGTTAATTCTACCAGAGGTCTCTTGTCTTTGGTGGCAATTTCAAATTTAGTACTTTACTAAAAACCGTTTGAAAAATATGGTTACTAAAAATCAAAGGTTACCTAAAGTTCAAAACTAATTAAATCGGTTGAAATTGGAAAAATAACAAAAAAAATATGAAGAGACAAAATTGCCCTTATTAAACCGGTTGCCATATTTGGCGCAGCACTGTTTACAGTGCGCCAAATCTCTATAAAAAAAAAAAATTCTTCATTTTGACCCCTCTTTTTTGTTTAATTCCTTTTGTGTTTTGTTTTTTGTTTAAATATATTTGTATATTTTGTTAAATGTTAACTATAAATTTCATATTATTTAAAATGAATTATATTATTTGAAAGATCTCACGATTAAGGAGATCTCAACAGACTAAGGACAAGGATCTATTCACAGCTCCCAGACACATCAGGGCTTGTAGAACCTAGTTAATCAGAAAAATACAAAAGAACTTCAACATCCTGCATTCCCAATCCAGAATATTCATCGGCAAACACTTGGAAGCCATATGTTCGCAACTAATGCAACAACAGATCGCAATATTCCATCAGAACAATGAATCAATCATCTGAAGTGTTTCCCAATCTATCAGAACTTACAAAAATTCCACCGCAATCGTACAGATGCACATACAGAGAAGAAGAAAATGATCTTCGTATATATCTAATATAGACACACATAAATATTATATACAGTAATGGGAGCGCTGCAGGGAAATTACCTCGTTCTTGATCGAATCGAGACCAGTGGCGTCTGGGATCAGAATGGCGGCGTTCAAGCCGAAACATTACAGATCGGCGGCGATGACTGCCTACAATTACAAACTCAATCTGCTGAAATGCTAACACTCCTCCGGGTAGTGTAGAGCCGAGATGGAGGGTATCCGGGCACCGGTACTAATACCAAAATTCAAGCCTTACCGCAGTAACATCAAGTGGATCCGGCAAAGACTGAACAACGACGAACAACAGCATCTCTGATGACCTTGGACTTTGGTTTTCCGGCCGGTGGGTGACTGGCGTAAGTAAAAAAGCAAAGCAGATGATGAAGAAGGAGTATGATGAAAAGACGTAAATACCCCTTCTCAAACGGAGTATCTAAAGGCAAGAGGGACGGAGGACCAAAATTGTCCTCGTCACAATAAAGTGTCCACAAATTGTCTGATTTTTTTAAAAATGACTAAAATTGTCTGTGTCACTATAAGTCTGTTTTTGGTCTAATTTTATTAGACCCAGATGTAA